>NW_027472581.1:34642189-34997189 GCF_030347505.1 Rhynchophorus ferrugineus
GTAATATAGGACGTCAACGATGACCCACAAAACTTAATTTTGGAACCTCTGAATAATGGATATCTCGGATTTGCTAGTAGTACCCCATAGTGCGATACCATACTTATAGATCTGAAAGTTGACTTATAGAACAATACCATGGTATCTAAGGATAATTTAAATTACACCTTATGAGCCAATAGGTCTGGTTTAGTTTATGCTCAAATTGTTTACACTTCCAGATCAATTCCCAGATGTTTAACTTTTCCGTCCATGTGTATGTAATTGAAGCCCTCCTGAACGGCTCGTCCAATTTTTACGAATTTTTTTATGTGTATTTATGTGGATTTGAGAATGGTATATAGAGCATAGAATATAGCCACAATTAGTAGATGACTGCAATAAGCTTCCACGAGTTTTTTAAATATATATCTGATTGCAACTGATGTCTATTTGTCACAGTGACATTTATTGTGAAATTTGTTAAAGTGACATTAATGTATTCATCCAGTCTGCAGATACTTGCTGAGTTGCAGCAACAATTTTGAAATTGCAGTAAATTTTGTGTAATTTTTTTAATATCATAACCAATTTTTTCAGTTGTTTCCGTTTCCATTTTCAATTCTTGTTATTTTTATATTCTGGTATATTGCCTATTATATTAGTATTTTTATTTGTCCGTTATTCTATTTACTATATATTCTTTTTTTTAGGAAGTATACTCAGTCATTTATGTTTAACGTTTGTTTCTTTTTAACATCCTTGAGCTTCATCTGATGTTATATTCTCCTCATTCTTGTTATCCTATTTTAACCATCCATGTTCAGAATTCATATTTTTTTCTCCTCCGTTATTCTCCTTCTTTGTTTTAAATGTTGTTGTAGATTTATTTTATATTTCTATAGCTTCATTTATTTTAAAGTCCCATAATTGTTTATTTAAACAATTCTGTTTTTCATTACATACTTGAACTTGTCTTCGTTGTTATTTTCGTCATATTTCAGTCTAGTTATTCTATAATTTCTTCTTGTCTTACTTGCATTACTTGTGTCATCACTTCTATTTCATTATTCCATTTTCCATGTAAATATTTAATCCAAGGTTCATACTATAATTTTTTTGATATAATTTACCCATAATATATCAGGAAAAACTGCCATTATTTTGTATTATTTTAGTACATTTTTTTTGTAATCTATAGGAGCTACTACTTCACCAGTTCTTAAATTTATTTAGTAATTTAGAATTTTAAATTATTATCTACTCTATTTTTATTAATTGCCTAGGTTTTCCTTTTTTAGCTTCCTTTGCTCTTTTTTTTTTCTCACATTTTTTTTTTGTAAATTATTGTTCCTGATATACTCTATCACAAATATCCTTTTTCATTCAGGTATTATTCAGTTCTAGTGGATATTTTTAGTGTAAACGAATAGGAAAAAGACACAAAGAAATTGTGAATTCAGTCACTCTAATTCTGATATTCCAGAAAACTGTATTATTTATCTATCTATATAATCTATATTAAGTTATACTATAATATATATGAAACGCTTAATCATATCAATTAATATATTTATAATTAATATTAATAATATTAATATCTAATCTATATTAAGATGTGAAAAGTTTACCAACCAAACTCCTTTTACAAAAAAAAACTGAATATCAATCTACTAAACAACCAACATATTGTGTTGCTTTAAGTTCCGGTAAAAACTTTTAAATTGTTTCTATGAGTGCTGTTATAGCCGTTATTCTTTGTTAATCCGTATTTGCAACCAACTATTGATGATGAAATTAAAATAAAACAGAATTAAGGCGATTTATAGAACAACTTTTTATGAGGAGTTTAAATGTAATTATATATCGGAAATTACAAAATACTACAATATTAACAAAAAAACATTACTTCCAGCAAAATTCTTGGTCCATTAATTCCATTTCCTATTTATCCCTAATATATTTTGATAGCATTAAATAAATAATTCGAAATATATTACAAAAAAAAACTAATTCAAAATTAATTATTTCTATTTTTATTTTTATAACTGCGGGGATTTCATTAATATTTTATTATTTAATAACAGCAAGTAATTATTTCGAAATTATTTGTTATTGTTTTAATATAGCCGTGTAATTAATATCGACTCGGAATTTTATTTCATAATTAACCTTTAACCTTTACCCATTTTTTGTAACAGATATCGTCAAAAAACACAAATATTAATTCACTATTCGGCAAATAATTCTGTTACCGTCTTGTCCGATGTTTCCAACGTAATACGGCTCTAATTAATAAATCCCATTTCTTGATTAACGTTATATTCCATGCAGGATGGGGTTTAAAGGTGACAGCAGAGGGATGACAGGGCCTATATCATTGTTTCCCCGTTCTGTCAACCTTCCCCGTCTCCCCCGTTCTCATGTTTCTACTCATGCTCGTATATTTACGTATGGTTTCGTCGAAATGTATGCGAATTAATTAACCTTTCAGCCATTATGGTCTCTGTGTGAGTATTGTTATTGTCGGCTGATCGTTATTCCTTCCATAATTGATGCGGTTAGCACGGGCACGTTGTTTTGCCGAGCAAATCCAAATGTAAACTAGACGAAATAGGATAAAACCTGTCGTGATCAGGATTAAAGGAAATATGGAAATGTGATGCGTGCGATTTTGATGACAGATGTGTCCGAAATTGAAATATTTTTAGTGGTATAGGCTTCAGTAAATTAAACGGACATATTTTGAAGGGAATAGTTTTTGTCTTATTTAAATATTTTCCAGAAAATGTCTTTAATCCAAAAGTTATCCTATCAAAATTTGTTCATACCAAGACCTAACTCTTTAACAGTCTTTAATTATTACAGCTAGTCCAACATATTTAGTACATCTATGATAGTCAATATGAGCTGGTGACCTAATCACCATAAATAACACTTGTATACCCAAGTAGTGCATTTAACTTTCAACAGAAACCATGTTTACCTTCTTATGTTTAGTTGTTGTTTCCTTCGTTTCTGTTTTTTCTTGTCAAGTCATTGATATCATTTTACTTCTCCTTAATTTGTTATGTTACTAACTGTGTACATTTTTTTCATAAAATTAGATTTACTAACTGCATTCGCCCAAACGTACTTGTAACCTAATGCTCATGTATATTCTGAACAATTACATATGTGTATCTATACACAGAAATATTTCACACACTACAGTATGATTATCTACAGTTTCTCATCACACTGTCTTGCTAATTATCAGCTTTGTATCATAATTCCACATCCCGAATGTTTAATTCAATCACTGTCACTTTTTGAGTCATTATACAAGTCAATAACTTAACTGTTAGTTTCTAACTAACTAACTAAAGATGTTATTGTAAATAATGCTTCTTTCCCGATATGAAAACAGTTCTTGCTTTTATATCCTTGTCGACTTGCATGCCCATTGTAGCAATTATTTTCTTTTAATATGAAGTGATAGGCAAAAAAAGGTGTAATACCCTGCGGCCATATTGTGCAGCCATTTGGTCTACAGTACATGTTTTCAGGCCTTTCAGGGCATTTCCAAAAAACGCAAATTACATAAGACGCATTCAACATTTCATTTGTATTTACGGAGTAACAGTTTGAAATAATTCACTCTTTAATATGTATCTTCAAAATTTGTTTTTGTTTTCTATGTTTTCTATGTATATTTCGCAGACTGGCAGTTTTCCCTGACATAATTGTGTCAAATTATGTATATATCGAAAAAGCTTCTCACTAATGGTATTCATTTCTTAAATATAATCTCGAATAGTGCTAACATCCGAGTGATCTTGATTCGTTACCCACTTTGTATGTGGACGTTTTCTTTTCGATTAATCAAACATTATATTGGCTTTCGTTTCTTAAGACATTTTAGTCACAGTACCCATACTAATATTCAGTGCAGCTGTAACACGTTATATTTCCAATAAAACTGCAGCAACTTTATATTAAATAATATCAATACTTACCTCTCTAAGGCACTTTACTGGTAAGAGGGAACCCGCATTATCTTTTTCCTGTTCGAAGCAACTGATTATTAGAAGTAATCACCAATACAAGGCAGCGATTTGAAATATATGAAAACAAGCCTTTTTAATTATTGTCACTAATATTTGGAGAATTTTGCAGATATTTAACAACCAGTCAAATTATGTAGACTGATTCGATTACATATTTCGACGCCCCAAAGAATATTTATTTTTAACCACAATAAAATGAGAACAAAAAATACTCTGGTTTTAAAAAGAATTTACGAATTTCAGGCGTCGATATCTTGATGACGTGAGTTTACTGTTATTCTGGATACACTGTATGTAATTCCTCTTTCACCAAGAAAATGTATATAAGTCGTAGAAAATCCCATAGGGCACTCTTAATTAATTGCACATCCAAAATAATCATAATCGCCCATTTTAGCACCCGGTGCATAGAGCTTATTTACAGCACATATATAACATGACAATTTCTTGTAATTAAAATCATCATTGGCACTTTGATACTATAACCGATAATCTATAGAAATATACAAAGGGTGGAAATTAGTTCGACAAAATCAATATTGGCTATATTAAATATATAATTTGTCGGTGTGCTAAAAGCCTAACGAATATTTTATAAGGATTTTCAAAATTTAATTTGTAAACGTTAATGATTATAATTAAGTAGCGATGCACCTATTTAGGACGAACTGTTGATAAAACCTACCAATTATCATCTTTTAGGATCTTTCACTTTCTTCTTGGTTTAATAAAAAGGAGGGTCGTTAATTACTCTTGAATTATTAATTATATAAACTTATCCTCATTTCTTTTTCACTTATTTTATTACCATCGTTACTGCTATATCTAATTATTCGTCTAATTAAAATGACTCACTGACAATAAACAATGTTTTATTCGAACTATTATTTCGTATTTAAAATTATTGATGTTTAAATACTGTGCCGATGCGAGAACAGAGGCGTGGTATTTGCACATCTCCTTTAATCACAATTCCAACAGGTATCAGCTCGTTCCGTCTGGTTGACAGGCGGATTCGCTCGAACAATATGCCCATCATAAGCGCATCGATTATGAACCCAGTAACAATCGATAGCTAATAGGTAAAAGGATAATTAATTATACTCTGACAAGGCCACATGCAAATTTCTGAAACATTGTAACATTTTAAGTGAATTAATTATTCTGGTTCAAACTAATGTAACTAACTGAGGAAATGTGAGAAATGCAATTTATTTTAAATAGTTTTTTTTCTTTTAACTCTATTAATTTTTTCAAAAGGTTTGTCAAGTTTTGGGGGGCCAAAAGTAGTTGTTTTTAATTATGCAACTGTAAACTGTTATAAACAATACGATTTCTATCGGTGTAAAAATTTAAATATATGTATTTAATCAATGGAAATAATATTAGTAATAATATCGTAAGCTACCTCGATTAATTGACAATAAAAATGAAGCCATGTATTGAATGGAAATGTTACTTCCAGTTAAAAATTATGCTTACTGAAAACAAAACAATTTCAACGATAATATTGCGCCCTTTTATATTTTCTAAGGATTTGTTAAATTACCCAGCAGATCATCCCCATAATTTTTCTGTTCCTTCAGGCGAAGTTTTGCATCGAGATTCATTCCGAGATATTTAGCGTTATTGGTGCTTGTACGGTCTGTTTATAGGTGAACTGCATATGTACATATTTATTTCTTTAATTTTTATTTTCCAAGCTTGTGTCCAATTATTTATATTGTCAATTGCCTGTTATAATTTTCGTGAGGCTTCTTCACTATTATTTCCGACAGCTATAATACTTTTTTTACTTTCGTAAGCTTTTTCAATAACATTTGTTATTCTGTGGACCTGGTCAAATGTTGAGTGCTTGTTAATAAACTCAAACTAGTCTGTTGGTATTAGGTTTTTTCTCTCTTTGATCGGTTTTATTCTTTTCAACAGAAGTTTTTCAAAAACCTTAGATATTACTGGCAGCAGTAATATAGGTATATATTATTTCGTTTGGTGACTGGTTTTGGGAACATAATTTCCGCCATCTTCCAAATGTCTGGGACATGTTTTAATATAAATGCTGTATTGATCAAATTGGTGAGTTTTATAATTCCCTTTCTTATATTCGTCAATGATATTATGTACACGTTCAGTTGAAATATTTAGTGTCTGCTATTTCATTCAATTTCAATTTACGTTAATTCAAAATAATTTTGTGGTTTTTTTAATGTTTTCGTCGATAACAACCTCTTTTCGGCCTCCATTGCGTTCACCGTCTTCAATGCTCCTTTCACCACGTCTGAAATTAGTATACCAATCCTTGAGGGTTGATTTTCCTGGACCAGTGTTCGAAAACTCGACATCAAGCCGAGTTTTTGCGTCAACTGTATTTTTTCCCTTCAAAAAGAAATATTATATCAACACACGAAATTCCTCTTTATACATTTTCTTCACAATAACAGAAGTTGCTTCACTCAAAATGCTTTGATTCACAGACTAATGATCCGACAGCTGTCAAATTTATACACGAATCTTTTGAGGGTTAGGGCTAACTAAAAAACATATGGGTTACATTCTGGCAGCACCATCTATGTGTCAGGCCGGGAACTTTTCAATTAACCTGTTAATTAATGTGTAAGTTTACACTAATTTTAATTAGAAATCAATAACATCTTCAATTAAAAAGTTTTTGACCTTATAATGATTAACTTTTTTTGATCATAGTAATAACTTCTACAATATGAAAAGATAGCATATCGATGCACCCAAAGACATCAAGCAAATATGAAGTTGCCGTGTCACATCGTCATTAAATCTGCTTTTAATAACACGCCCTGAATTATCTGTACGATAACTCCTGTTATTTTTACTATCTGTCCGGTTTGATGAAGGGACTTAATTAGAGAGGAAAGTTTATTGTTCTTTATTTGCGTTATATGCCGGCTGCTCTTTTATTCCTTTTATTTCTCGTTTTATTTCCGAATGTCCTACGATGAGGCCGGGATTTGCCTTAATGGTGGAAAAAAGGAACGATCCGAGTTTGTTATAGGCTTCGTAGGGGGAATCACTTAATAAAAATCTGTCGCAATTGGAGCATTACCTAATATTATCAGTTTTTTTTTCTCTCAATACCACTAGTCGACGGTAATTTTATAAAACGGATAACCATCTTTTATTTGTTTTGCTACACCAAAGCTAAATATCACAACAGCTGCCTATCCATTTCGGAGTTCCATTTTTTAACACAGATATTTAATTTACAAAAACAAATCTTCTTCACATTAGACATGTCTACAAAGTTGAAAAGGTATTTATATATATATATATATATATATATATATATATATATATATATATATATATAAATATTTATAACTCGCCAATTGCATATATATGTACCTAAAAAGTTAATGGACCTTATGAAAATCATCAAAATGAGAAAATTATGTCTTTTGCGTCCATAATGAACTAACTTTCAGATTTTTTGAGTTTAAACACTTTATTCTAGACATTTGATTCTAATGAGACTTCTAACTAAAACACAATAAATCACTCTAAGCTAGATCATATAATTCCGGATGAGATTCTTCAGAAATTAGACCAGTTTAATTTCAAACCGAATTGGACAGGAATTGAAATTACGGTCAAACTGAAATAAAAACCTAGAATTTGCCAACATTACTGGTTACACAAACATGCTATGAAAATTCAAGAATTGCAGCAACATTTTCTCTAAGAAAAAGTTATCTAAACTAACTTATAACTAATTGTTTTAAAGTCACGCTTTTAAATCTGAGGATTCTAGGTTTCATTTTTCTATGCCTGGTTACTGGCGTGACTAAGATCATTTTCCTTGTCAGATTTTGCACTCTTGCCTCACAGTCACAAATGTTACACAATCACAAACACAAATATAAGACAATGTCCCAGCAGGATTCGAACCCGCGTCTATCGCAACAATAAAGTATTTCAAGTCTTTGAGGCGTTTATTGAATCTTGGATTATGGAAAATTGTTTATTATATTAGATGCTTCTATACATTCTGGTTATATTTTCACTTTAAAGGCGATTAAATTACATTACAAGCGAAACAATCAAGTGGTAACCAAAAAGCGCTACATCCGGCGGGTAAGCTGAATGCTGTTTCTTGCTATTGCTGATCTTTTTGGCACCAATGCATAGTTGAATTTGCTCAACTGAGTATAGTGGTTCTGACAGAACTTCCCATTCGAGCTGACACGCTGTTTCTTTCTCAATGTAACACATGACCAAGTGTTCTTAAGCAAGGGGGTGACTGTGCGTCTGTTACTTGATATGGTTTGCCTTTTTTGCAACAATGCGTAGTTTAATTAGTTCTATTGTCGCCGGACTATTCAATAAACATCTACAGTAACTGTTCGGTTCTAGCAACTTACTCAGCCTATCATATGATATTTTATATTATGTAGGTCGACGAGCTTATGTGGTTAATTCCATTTTCTTCAAAACTAACCGATAGAAAACAAGATGAGTGAAATAATGTGACAGTAACTAACAAATTATGTTTCAAAATATGAAAAATAACAGAAAAACAACCTGATAACACGTATTATCGATCGGGCCAAATTACTCTATACACAAACAAAGAATGATACCATACATCAAATATATTTACCCTATTATTTCTTTTATTTCATTTATTGATGGCGATGTAACGCTGTAAGTCACCGCTATTATTTTTAGAATGACTCTCTTGACACGCTACGCCCATTAGACGAATGGCAAAAATAAAACACTATTATTTAATTGAACCATCTACAATTTGTTGGAAAAGCTTCTACGAAATCGCATAAAAATTATTACAACGCGTCCGTCATCAGGGCTATTAATAGCAACAGGATTGACCCCAACCACCCACTATACAAGTCTCCTTAAATTGTATAACAGAAATATAACAAAATTAAAGTAATCTATGGTCTCAATATTTTTAATAACAGTAAATATGCCAATTTTCTTTAAAACAATGTTGCTTCGTCATATCCCAATTGCTAATTTTGGTTTAAAAATTGTGATTCTAACATCAATGACAAAGAACAACTAGGATCAAAGAAATTCGAAGACAATAAATTGCAAGACTTATTCCAAGAAAACCCAGTCCAATCTCTCTTTCAGGCAGCTTAGCAGTTGGTGAATAAATTGTTTCCAAACGTTTATATGATTCAAAAATATCCAAAAAATAAAAGAAAAGTATCCAAAAAGAAGGGAAATAGCCACCACAGGAATGCTCTACCAAAGGCACTTAAACAATGTGGAAGAAGTATCGTTCCAAAGAAAGTCAACAATAGCGAGTAATAAACGTAAAGTCCCCTTGCATAACCGCGCTTGGTCACACTTTGGAAGAGTTGTTAAATAGAGAAAGATTAAAAGAGTAATAAGTACCTTAAAGGGATGATATCTAATGAATACGATAGGTGAGACAAGATATTGAATGTACGTATGGAATATATAACTAAACTGTAAAAACTGTAAAACTGTAAAAAAATACCTTTAAATCTGTTTTGCATGTATTCTATATTTTAGTCTAATAAAGAAATCACTGAAAATATGTTTGTTAAAACTTGGCAAACTAATTCTATCTATTTCAATATGTCAATACTGGTTTAGAATCTTGGTTTAAGAGTGATAATGTAAGAGCAGGTGCTAGAGGAAATAGTATCAATGAACTTCTGCGAGTCATGATTCTGTTATGACTACAGTTCAGTGAAATAAATCTCGAGCGATAGAAAACACTTAAAGCCGTCAGATCATTCGCACTTTTTGGTAACATTACAAAATAATATTCAGTGTCAACTTGTGATTATCTACATGTTGGAACATAAAATCGAAAAATGTCAGTCATGACAGTAACCAATCTGGGTAAAACCAATTATCCTCTAGTATAACCTCTAAGTTATTCACTTGAGGGTCACGATGCTCGTGAATTGAAGCCCATATTGAACAGAAGGTGAAGGTTAAAAAAATTATAGTTGTCAAAAGAAAACAATATAAAATATACATAGAAAATGTCCTTTAAAATGAATTTTAATTTTAAATTTAAAAATAATTTTAACCACAGTACATTAAAATATAATTTCGAAAATAATAACATTGCTTTTGAATAAATAATTCTACAGCAAAGAAGAAACTCATTACCATACAATTTTCCTCTCCAATGTAAACTTCAGGAACTAAAAGATTTAAGGGGAGGATTTTATTACGATTTTTCTCTTCAAATATTGGTTTAGCTGGGGTGAAACAGAATGGGAATAGGTCAAAGTTCAACATTTTAAATCAAAACATGTATGGATGTAGCTTTAGAGCTCTTTATTTTTTTGACATCGGCTGATCCCCTAAAGTAGCAAGGCAACAGCAAAAATAATTATGTCAGTCAACAGTAAATTGATATAACGGGCACAATCACATCACTTTGTTATAGGAATCATGTTAAATGTGAATAACATATTTTTTTCTGCGGCGAAATCTAGAATTAGTAAACGACAAAACATATATTTTCGGCATACTGTTGCTGTTAGAAGGTATCAAGCGATTTTAAATGTATTCTCAGAATATGCAATCAACAAATACAAGTTCTTCGTATAACGCTTAAGGCATAATTAATAGTTCTATATCTATATATTTTCATTTAAGGTCTAAATATAGAAATGATAGCATCTGGTTCAAAAGTCTGACTATCATTATGCCTCAAATATAGGTATAATATATTAAACACAAGTACACAAAAATTGTAGTAAAATTTTACCTATTGCGAAAATGAATTAATTTCTGTCTGGAACCCTTACTGTATCCTCAAGCGATTGATTGTAGCTACTTAATTCCTACATTAACATCCGTGGGGCTTGATATCATCATGCCAATAAGTAATTATAACTTAAATTAATAAAAACTAAATAAATTTCATTGCTCTGATAGTTGACATTAATTATATAAAAACATGTTCCACAATATTAACATCTTCGGTATAAAATGTTAATAACTAAATAGATTGGAGAGTGGAGGAATAGATATCATACCCATATCATTATATCACTATATTAATTATCCAAAAAGGTTTTTCATAAGTTCTTGAGGTAATATACTAACCCAAATCTGCTATAATGTATCCAACTTTCGAAACTATATAGAAATAAGATATTTCCAGGTCATAATTTTCATTATCTACTAAGCTCACCCACAAAATACTCTACAAACCCTGATATAACCTTTCTAATTAATATTTACAACACATTTGTTGTTGCTTTAAGAGTGATGAAATCTGTTTAGAACAAAACAGGAAAATCATTACAACGTAATTTCCCTTCTAAAGGTACTCCAAAGAAAACTTCGAGAATGAAGAGGGAACGGGAATAGGTCAAAGTTCAGTCAACAATTTAAACCATAAAAAATATATAAGATGTGACTCCCCTATTGAGGCAATTTCAAAGCTTTTAAAGCTCAGCAAACAGGCAAAAAATGTAAGTTCAGTGTAATTTAATGCAATTTATTATTCAACTTCTTTCAAATGCTCTTAAAACCATGTTAACAATTTTGAACAAATAACACAAAACTAACTCATTAAATTTACATAGCTCTATTAAAATATTAAAATGCTGCAAATTTCTGTTACTGAAAATATGTTATGTGTTAATGTGGCACTAACAAAAATATGGTGTTTTGTTTTATTCATTAATATCAACAATTAATACTTGGAGAACGCCTAATTGTAACACTAGTTACTTGGAAAAAAGTAAATATTAAACATAACACATCTCCAATAAAACATATATTTTCAAAACTTTATAATATTTGACGACTGGTCATAAGTCCGAATAATTAAGTTAATTCTTGACCACAATTCTTTGTATCCTTCATCACCAAATGCTACTAATTCTTCGAATAATTCTTTACCACGAGAATTAAAATATCTTTTAAAACGCCTAAACCATGTTCGAAAATTTGTTCAATTAAATTATAACAGACATCAAAATATATTGACTCTCGACGGTATTGTTCTTCATATTATTAAAAAAATGCTTTATTCGACAAAGAATCTGCCATATAAATAAAGTATCAATCACTATTATCTTTTCTAACATTCTAACGTGATGTTTTTAACACCAAATTCATCTATCAAAGCAATATATTAAATAGTTTGAAAGACACCAGGTTACCCCGGTCTCCAAGCTTAATGGAGTTGTGCTCAATTTTTCTTGGTATCGTTTCTCCATATTTTTACTTTTTGTCCTGATGAAACCCTATAAAAAGTTTTATAGTCTTTTAGTTAAGATCTTTATAATTGCTTAAAAATGTATCTACGATCCTCTTAAAGGCAATTTGAGGATCCGTTATGATCGTGATGAATTGTAGATCAGTCTGATGAACTTTAAACTCCATCGGCAGCCCAATTTTTGATAAAACTATCTTTTAAATTTAAATACCATATCAAATATAATACGTGTTTCTTTATAATCAAACAAAACTATTTTTCTGAAATCTATTTCTCGAATTGAGACAACGTTTAAATACCTGGCACAGGGTGATTTTTCAAGCTTAATCCCGAATAGAAAGAACGTAGCACGTAACTGAAGAAACTGTTAAACTGGTCGTCTAAATCTAAATTAGGCGGCCCGAGCGACGGAAGAAATAAGAGGTATTTTATCCACGGAAAGACGTAGTTTCTTTTTTTCCATTGTCCTATTCCGAGGCGAGATTTATAACGTTCGTTTGGGAGTTGTTTAAGAAAACTATTTTCTTAAATTACACGTCTGCTAGGGTGACGATAAACGGAGTAGCTTGCTAAATAAGTATTGGATTAAATTTTCATCAATCCAAAAACTGTTTCTAAACGTGACTTTATTTTAAATACATGAAAGATTATTAAAATAACATTATTGATTTTTAAAGTTAAACTTATTTCTTCATTCAAATAACACTGGTCTGCACGGAAATCCCCTTTCAAACAAAATTGTTATAAATATGATTTTAATAGGCTGAATCGATATCCGTATATCAATTGCTGCTATCGAATCTAGATTCCGTAATTTCAGTTTGTTTCTTATTAAATTAAATTTGAAATGGTTCGTATTTGATTTCGTACAAAATACATTTTAGTCGTTAGAAAAAAGGAACGAACTATAGGTGATTATTGTATCAGTAACCATTATTACGATAGTAAATCCATACCATTTGTTATGCAACAGATGCAAAAAAATGATTGAATGAAGAATGAAAAATACGAATAAAATCATATGTCCAAACATCTGCAAGAAGACCAGTTCCTCGTAGTAACGGTATTTTACCTACAGTATTACTGAAAATTAACGAGGAGATAGCTAATATAAAATAATTCCTGTCAACTGATCGTAAAATCGAGTTGTTCATCGTTATACAATTTTAAATTTTTTCAAGTTAAGCAATTTTATTTGAATGATCTGTTTTGTAGCTCAATTATACCAAAATCTAAGTATCCGGTCGTCATTCTGATCGATACTTTAACTGGTCGACAAGATGATTTTACGAGTTATTTTACGAAAGATGATGATCTAGGGTTTTGGGGGTTTCCAAAAAAACCAGAAGAATGGAGGCCTTTTATTAACGGGTCGAAAATTAACTTGGAAGCTGATTTAGTCAACAATGGTCATAAAAACCCACCAATACTTCTCGAAAAGACAATATATATGAAAGAAAGTAAAACATTCTCAAAAATTATCTATACTTACCGGATACAAGCAGGATATACCAAGTTTTACTGTTTTTATGCGAATGGTACACTCAAAAACTTTTAGTGCTATGCCACAACTACACATAACATTGGGACTCGGAAAAACTTTGGAAAAACTGTGAACAAAGAAAAACAAGATGTCCTCGAAACAATGACTCGAAATTAAAATAAAGATTGTTTGTAGATCTGCAAAAATGACAGACAAATGCTGTGAAAAAAACACTCAAAATTAATTTTTTGAACTCCAACTTAGATTTTTCTCCAAAATCTTGATCCCGTATCAGATGAGTGTGGTAAACTATTTTACTTTATTTGCAACTGTTGCAACTCTAAAAATAGTTTTTTTAATTAAATAAAGATTATATATGCTATATATAATTTCATATTATACTTCGAATAAAGAGCACTAAATATAATGTTATCATGAATATAACATCAAATAATAGCATGAATATAAAGAGATTTTTTCTTGCAGACCAGTAAATAAATATATTCCTGATACTTAACGTACATTAATTGTACTACCATTTTAAATAACATTATATAGTTTGCGTAGTTCATATTATATGTAAAATTCTGCATTGCAATATTTCTGTATGGCTCACAAATTTTCGACCGGGTATAGAATTTGGGATTCATCTACAAAATGAGCAAATTGCTACCGCAGAATTACTGTCAACTGCTAGAATCATATATTTTCGAAAGAAAATGTAGAGTCTCGCATTAAGTGCCCCTTCTCAACCCTTAAATCTATTTCAGCTGGAGTTCCACAATGTAGTATCTTGGGACCATTTCTATATTTGTTATATACTGCTGATATCCCAACAACAAAAGAAACAGCACTTGGAAAATTTGCTGGCGAGACAGTTATAATGACAAAAAATGTATCTCTGTTTAAGGCAATAGAACAAATTCAAATAGCGGTCAACAAGATCTAAAAATGCGTTGCGGCCAATTAACAAAAACTTAATTATTTCACTTGACGAATGCCCGATTCCTCAGGCAAAATCATCTAAATACCTCGAAATATATCTCGATGGTAGGTTAAATTGGACACATCATGTGAGACAAAAAGTAGAGCAAATTAGACTCAAAGTCAAGCAACTGTACTAGTTGGTCGGAAGTCACTCTCAACTTTATCTAAAATCAAAGAGATTGGTCCATCAATCAATCATGAAGCATATTTGGACCTATGATATGCAAATATGCGGTTGCTCTAACGACAAACCAACTAGTTATCCAACGCACACAAAACAAAGTTCTACGATTAATTACCAATGCTTATCGCTACATAATCAACGAAGAGCTGCACAATGATCTCGGAATCAAATGAATACACGAAGTGATTCAAGATTTCGCCCTAAAACATTAAACAAGGTTGCTAAATCACAGCAACGTGGAAGCAATACAGCTACTGGACAACTCGCAAGAAATCAGAGGACCGAAGCGAACCAAAAATTTAGTGTATAAGTATATTTTTAACTTTGGCTTAAGTAGATTAGTTTTATTCTAATTTAGGAAATACATAGTAATTTATTAATCCCGTAATCTGTATTAATGCAAGTATAACAGAACAATAGTAATAAATTAATTTGTGAATTAAGGTTGTACTAAGCATATTGATTGTAAGATGTAATTAATAAAAAATTATTTATACTCCAGTATAAATTCCAGAAAGGATTTTATACGTAATTATAATATAGTAAAATAATTCAGTAACTTGTTTTATGTTACTTCTTCTCATTCCAACAAAAACTACAAAATTTGATATGGAAATATCGTTTCCAATTAACTGAATTGACGAAAAAACAAAATATATATAAACACGCCCCCCAAATGTTTAATATTGCAAATCAAGCAAACATATAACCCGTCGACGTCTATGGCTCCAGCATCTGAAGTCAAATTTATGCAGTATCACGTCAAGGTGACTGATGAAAAATTCAAAGGATCGTGTCACACTAAACAGACGTTTTACGTATGAGTATAAGCTCGAAACTTGAAATTTCTCCACTGAATTATACTGTATTAGGCTGTGAACCTTGTAGTTACCCGGCTCTTTAAACTTTCAATAAGACTTCCTTGAACGTGTACCAAAGCTGACGTATCAATTTAGACACAGATGCAATGCGGATTATTTCAGCTCAACGAAAATTATTTCTTTTGGGCGTATACATTCAGAAGGAAGAACAGGTTTTATTCAAATTTCACGTTATTCAATATAAATTCACCTTCAGCATGAACTAATAATGGACATAATATTTTTCTATCACTAAGCTTCGTCTATTCCCGCAACTTCAACTCTTATGACACCCAATATTCTTGCAATTATTAAATTGTTCCGTTAAAAAATTTTCGTATTAGTTTAAAACCCGGTGAATCATAAACCTCTATATTGTGATAAGTAATTGAAGAAATTTTGTGTTCCAAAGCGTTTATTGTTAAAGACTATAAAAATGGCGATGAAGAAAACATAGTGTTCAAAACTGAATCATTCAATTAATATGCAAGTTGTTTGGTAGTTGATAAAGAATGGTGTCACGGCTTTCGTATATTAGCTCAAATTATTCCAAATAATAAATAAACATTCCAAGACTACAAATTCTCCATCTGACAATTTACTTTTGATTCTACTATATGTTCTAATACTACTAATTCTATATGTTCTATATGTGATACAACATGTTACATTTAATCTTGACAATAACTATATTTTCTAAATAAGCCGGTGGAAAAACTCCTTTATTAATACACCAAGTGAACCACCAAATTACTACTAATTCTTAATGCATGCCCCTAATAATAATCAAGATATATTTGTCCAATAACACCTGGCCGCTGCTCAATGATCGTCTACACAATAATTGATAATACGGTTACCAAAGCACACACAAATTTCTGAATGATAATACGAAACAAAAATGCTTCAAATCTATATCATTTAACAAAGGCAACAAACCTAGCATAATCAAAAAATTATTATTTCATCAGATAATAGCTTCTATATCTTCGCATCCTTATAACCATCCAAATAGTGCCCTAGAAATTGGCCTCTACTAGTCAAATTCTCAGTCACAGTGTCTCGTCAAATTAACCTTAAAGATCGCTGTAAAAACTCTCTTCCCCATCTAGGACTCACCCCACACCCTTATGATATCGAAAAATCTTTTACCGTCAGATATTCTCTCATCGTCCTTATCCTCAATATAAATGCACTAAAAACTTCGGAAGTTTCCACGTAGCAATATTTCTCATTTGGACCCTTTCATCCTTTTCTACTAATAAATTCCTTCCTGCATACTGTAAAGAGGACTGTCACCAAGATTTTTGGAAATCAAAGCCCAAGATCAAATCCAATGACCTCCGATCAACTTATACCCCTACCTAAATAATTTACACTGATGGATGTGTTTATAAGAGCGATAACAGAGTTGGTACGACTGTTCTAGGTGCATCCATTTCCCTAACTTTCACTCTCCTGAAACATGCCACAATTTTCACTGCAGAACTGTTCATCACTTGAATAGATCTTAGAAAAAAGACCTGGTGCACGTTCACTGCAATTGAATCACACTTATGTGATCATCCATTAATAACAAACGAAAGTTTAGGCCGTCCTCTGATGTTTCTCCTCTCCGTCCATGGTTACCATATTCTCTAGCGTCCTTCATGCTCTGTAAGTATCTCCACCATCTGAGTTGTCCCTTTGCTATGTATACTTCCACTAACACAATATTGAGATCTTTTCATATTTATTTACTTCCTAACTCTTCTGTGGTATTTCATTTCTACTAAATGTACTTTGTTCTCTCTTTAACAATATACACGTTTTGCAACCGAAACTTAGAATTGGTCTGTAAATTTCCTTGTATACATCCATTTTAATTTTGCTTCAAATTTGATTTTTATTTATGAACTTGCTATTTATAGCGCAGTGCAAATACCTTCGGCGTACATTGATTTTCGAGTCCTGACTTCCTTTGCTTTCGATTTCCATACCCACATACTTAAATGCATTGACTTGTTTTATTTTTACATCCTTAATTTGGATATTTATTACTCCTAGCTCCCCCTTCAGGTTCTGCTTTTAGTCATTATCATTCCATATTTTCTCAATATCAGATTACATCTGTGTAAGATTTTCTGTAGGTGTTGTCGCCTATTAATTGTTATTATTGCATCATCTGCAAAAGCTCCTATCAATATTTCCCTTTTTCCATTTTTTTGTGCTCTATATGTATATATAATTTATCAATTAATTGAAAAATGTTTACGTATACTTATTTTTCATCAAATACATACAAAAATTATGACTGACTTTATTACGTAGACTGATAAACAAGAGAGGCTCCAACGTTACTATCACTATAACCACCCACAACGATAGACCTGACGTCGCCAGTGTCGATCCTATATCGAGCGTGTGGGAGTCAAATGCAAGTCCGAAACTCCATTTGTCATCGATAGCGTTGTTTACGCAATGGATGCTTTTTCCGATGGTTAAGTGGATTGTAAACTTTTATTGGATAGTTCCAATTCGATGCCGGGCATGCGAACAAACTTGTTTTATTCCGTAAAAGTTCAGTTCGCCCGTATTCTATTTGCATTTCAATCAGACATCCTGTATAACAAACGAACTTACTCGAGAACTATTGCCGTTATTCCCACAGGCTCATTACCCACTCTAATTACATGCATTCTCTATATTCACATTCAAATCAGAATCAAATATTAAGACAGCATTTCGGTAATGAGTCACTCTCTTAAGAAACAAAATTACATTAATTGTTTAAATAAAATATGTTTCAATTAAATCGCTTATTGTTCGGTTTATAAAGCAATGTTAATTAAGAGGTTTTAAAATTGGTTTAAATGACCACTGTTTTTAACCGACTTCGAAAAAGGAGAAAGCTCTATGTTGGACTGTATATATATATATATATATATATATATATATATATATATATATATATATATATATATATATATATATATTATCTAAAATAATCAGATATTTGTGTATAATGTTATCGCCCAGTCCAAACTATATAATAATAATAAAATAAATTTGTAATATATATACAAAATTAAATTACGAACAAATCAAATCTAATTTTTTGCTCGGCACCAACTTCAAAGTGATTAGTTAGAAGTAGTTATATAGTTAAATAATATTGTAAATAGATAAATAGGTTTAGGTAAGTATTAAGCTAAATTGTATGTTTATAGTAGAATATAAAATACATGTAGTAGATAGGTGAAATAAGGTTTCTGTTTATTTTTATTTAATTATTACAACGATTATTATGTACACATTTTATTTTAAAATGTTTTTTTTGTGTTAAAAATTTAAGTTTGATTATTTTTTAATTTTTAATGAGTTCCTTATTTATTTTTTGAAGTCGGTTCAATTCAATATTTTTTATAAAGTATAAATAATAAGTTGTTGTATAATAGAAACGGATATATAATTAGATAGATTTCTTAACTTATTACTAACTAGCTAAACGTATACAAACTACAAAATCATCATAATTTAATCATGTAGCTTATCATAATAGTAAAAATTGTGACATTTCTTTTCAAACAATGTTAGTGTCAATATAATTGTCAAGTAAAATTAACTGTTTACAAAAAAAAACAGAAATGGCGAGTAACAGTAATAAGCGCACAAAATCATCCTCTTGTATAATAACGCAAAGCCACAGGTTGCAAAACATGTGAAGGACACATTGTTACACCTTGAATGAGAAGTTCTGCGATACCCAGCGCACTCATCAGACATGGTATCTCCTGATTAGCTTTAGTACAGATCAGTATACAGCATGGCCTCGAAATGCTGCAGAGGTGTTAAAATAATTAGATCGCTTGCTGATGAAATTTTTGTTATAATTTGTTATAAATGTCTTAAAAATAATATTTAATGCTACTATAACGTGAAATACCGGTTCGATTTCTAATGATTGTTTTTTTTTTTAATTTCCAGACAAAGGCGCATTTAGACGTACTAGCCGACGCACTACTGCGATGGGCACGGGGTCGCTAAACACCGGCGCCCCGTCCGGCCGTTCCGGGAAGCCCCACCACCTAACCCCGGCCAGGACGACCCCCGAACGGCCCAGCATCCGCCCATCTCGACTAGTATACTTTCAGAGAGCAACAAGACTTCGCCAGCCTCGACTGCGGAGCCCTGCACAAGGCGTCAGGCCCGTCAGCCCCTCCGTCGTCCTGTCGCTGGCCGTGTAGTTTGTTTAATTTTCGTTTTATTCTCGTCCTTGACTCCCACCTCGCCTCCCCCCGTTCCTCCCTATCAACCGCCACAACACACTCTTCATTCAATCAGATCCACAGTAACGAGCTACTGGTTGGCCTCGATTCGGTCTCCTATCCATAAACCATCGACCACTACAACAACGACACTACCCCCGGTCACCCCGCAAGTATTTATACCGCAGGACCGACGAATCGGAAATGCTCCGTGTTTTAGTTCAGTTTCTACACTATAGTTACTCGATTCAGCCAAAGAAACACGTATTGTTACGTATATGTTATCTAGATATCTGTTAAATATTTATTATTGTTGATATTGTTGAAGCGTAAAGTAACAGAAGAAGATCGTTAACCGTTTGCCCCGGTCGGTATCGATAATAACGCAGGTTGTCAAATTACCAGATACTAATAAAAGAAAACGTTTATTTTTGTATATAATAACCGATATTTTCAGCTAAAAATTCATGCACATAGATGTTAGTTCTAGTTAATGTATTTATTATTATGAGAAATTAATATTTATAAGTGTTACAAGTCGTATAATAATTATTAAACGAGCGAGGAGGAAATCGTGTCGGGTCCCCACAGACGGACGAAGGAAAACCCGAGAGAGGTTAGGATCGCGACCATTAGAGGGCGCCGATGCGTCATCCGCCCGTTCCCAAATCATATTATGCTTTGGATGTAAGGTATTATTACGCACATTAAATAAAGATACAGTTGAAACTATCGGTACTAGCAACTACGGCAAAATAGATGAAACCAACGAGAGGACTAGGGGTCGATCCGTCGCGGAAACCTGGAGGCTGGATCGCAGTTTAGAAGGAATCAGAGCTAGGCAGTATCAGCTAATGAAACCGGGCGATGGTATCGACGCGTATCATCCTGAGCCACCGTGTTTATTGGCTGGTATCTACACCTCGTCCCTTTTGAACGGTGGTTTTATCGTTTCCGCGCTCACGGATTGGCGAGCCGACGGCTGATTTTCGCGATTCAAACGCGGAACGGAACGAGACCGATACGCGGTACTCGGGGCAAACGGCGAGAAAGTCTGATTAGATTCCTCGCTGAAATTTCGTTTTATTCCTTCGGTTCAGATCTCAAACGGCCTACGTCACCGCACCCGTGACGGTGAAATCGTGCTTTCGATCTATGCGGCGGTACCAGCGGATGGAAAACACCCAATAGACATTCCGCAACGTTTAAACGTTTCTATCAACTACCTCATCGTCGAACATACAAGAAAACCGAACTCCGGCGCATGCGCCAAAACCAGTCACACTCACCACCCTCACATTCCACGTAAATCGAGAGATGCCATTTCACTACAAACACGTCCCTTACCCACACACGCGCCCTCCTTCTATAAATCAGAGAACTCTTCAAAACTCAGGGTCGTAGAATCTGTTTTACTCTCCCGTTTTAGTTAAATTTCGCGCCCCTCTATGATCCCAAGTCCCACCACACCCCGTCTCTAGTCCCCATATAATAGCCGGCAAGTGTTGTGGTTGGACACCGAATGGAAGCCGGCGTCAGTATTAGTCCTGTCATAGTTTAAGGATTGAAAGCAGCACTACAGCACATTCTGCACCGTTTTTATTTCGTATTTAGGATCGGGACCGTGATCCATGCGCCTCCGCCACACGGTTTGAATGGCGAAAGCGGAGATTGAATCCTGAAACTGTATTTTTTTAAAGCTAGGAAGCGCCCGAGACCGTGTGATGTAGGCAACCGGATACCACGATATAAATAAACGCCTATTTAATATTAGACTATTTTTCCGTAATTATTATATATTTCGATGTGATATAAAAATATATTATTATTATGATTATGATTCAAGAGTAAAGTATTTTGAACTATTTTCTTGAGCTTCGATGAACTGTTTTCGTAAAAATATAAATATATTATAGATATATATTCGGACTCCTTAAAAAATTAGTATTAATTAGTATAATTAACAAAGACGTATATCATTTGCAACGATCGCAATAATTACCAAAAAAAAAACAAAAAAGTACATATTCGATGTAATTCGTTTACTATGTTCCTTCCCGGAATAAACTTACTCCGCGTATATATGATGTTACCGAGCGGTGACTTAAAAACTAGGACTTTTGTTGCTTGAAAACAGCCGCCAAAGTTCGCTCTCCAGAGGCACAATCACTTGCATCGATGCTGTCATCGGATTTGTTGTTTTCAACCACCAAACGTTCGCCGCTTTTTGTTTCGGTCCGTTTCTTTGATCGTTATAATGATTTCTCGCTTTAAGGAGTCGAGCACTCTCACAGTAACACTAACGCCCCCTCGCCAGGAAGAGAAAACATTTATTTTTCTTATCGTAAACTGTTATTCTTCTTGTGTATGTCAAAAAAAAATACTAGCACTAAATTATATAAATTTTAGAGATGTTTTTCATTAATGTCACACAAATTGCACCATTTAACACACTAGCGAAGCCTCGTCGTCGGAGACCCCCAATGGCGGGTCACCGATCCCCATTCGGGTCTCCATGAAGTGGCTTTGCGCCTCCTTTGAAGCACATTTATAGAATAGTCACCGAAACATTTTTCTTCCCGCTCCCCCTTCTCCGTCTCCCTGGTCCTCCTCCTAATCTTTCCACCGTCTGTCAATTTCTGACCCAAACTGTCAAAGAACGACAATGCCGCGGCCGCTGGGCGGTCGCTCGCCCCATTAAAAGCACCGTAGATCACTGGACGGCCTAAATATTTTTATAAATAATAAAATTTGTTGACTGATGACGACTTCTACTGTTAACGGTTATTTTTTCCCTAAGAGGGGCCCGTCACCCTGCGATCTCGAGAGCGCGCGAGCGCCCCCACGCGGCCTTCCGCGGCCCCAGCACGCAACTCTTTGTAGATGAGTATATTTTACTAATGTAGCATTATACAGTAATGACGTTAGGGTGTAAATTATTAGAAGAGTGGGACTGTCTGAGATAATCAAGACTATTTGTGCTGTTTAGCCAAACTGGAAGAGTTGCATCTCATATGAAAAAAAAACAAATATGAGTGACTACTATCTATCCTGATATCTATATTAATAAATATTGTAAAAGTAAGTGAATATAAATGTAAAATAAATGCCTCAGCCAATAAATTGGTTTTAAAATTACGAATGGTCTTTTAATTCTATCCTACATTTAAAGCTCGTCAAAATGTTTTGCTTTAATTAAAATACGAGTTATATTATATTTCGAACTCGTGTATTTGAAATATAAAATACAAAATACAAAATACAAAATGCAAGTCTTAGAACCATTCGTTCATAAAAGCAATAAAATCATCATATTTACAATTGCGACTATTCCTTTTACCACCAAGCATTTTTCATGTGTTTTATAATTTATCTCTAAGGCATTGGTTGTAACGCTTTCTGCCAACCAACGCATTTTGTAATTAGAGTGGTAGCATATAATACCAATATGGCTCCACTTATTTCAGGTGACAGTTAATAAAACATATCATATCTTCAAAAATGTACAACAAAATATATGTATCCATGTAGTAACAGAACAATTTAAGGAGAAATACAGTGATATCAAAATTACTTTACAATGCAACACTGTACCGAAGGAAATAAGGACTAGACGTAAAGGGTAAATGTGCTCTCTAATGAAAGTAAAACATATTAATTGGATATAAAATTGTTAATTAGGTGAATTAGGCCCCCAGGAGATACCACTACGTAAAAAAACGCGCCTGAAACTCATATAACTGATAGATGGCATGGAAATAATAAAACACAACTCTAACCTACAAACTATTATAACTGTATAACTAACTGAAGTTTCAAGTCCTTTGATAATATATGCATTAAATGTACTGCTATGTTAAAATAAATTATATTTTATAACAGTATTTTGTAATTTAACAATATAATTGTGTATTTTTAACAGTTTCACAGTATACCTTCAGGGGATTAAGATAGATGTGAATTTGACTTCTATAAACACTATAAATATCTTGATCACACATAAAAAAATCGTTCTGTAGGCGTAATAAAGTTGAAAGGTGTATTTCCCAATCTATTTACAGTTGCAAAGCCACTTTGTGACCACAAATGTTATTTCCAGGCATCTTTTTTCGAAAATCCACTATAATTTGAAGTAGAAACCGGCTACATGAAAATAGCCTATCAAAGTAATTGTTTTTTTAATTTCGATGACTGGTACAAAATAATCCGCTTAAATTTTTTTAATAAAGGTATGATACAAAAATAACAGAACTTATTTTTTAGTAATACTATTTATTGATCTATTGAAACAGAAGAGAAAGTGAATCATAAATGTGAATAAAAAAATTTCAATGAAGTGCATGATTGCAAATCTACAGTACGTAAGCGTTCAACCAATTTTTTCATCCTTACACTTTTTCCTTTCTTTCATACTTCGCAGTATCTTAATTTAGAAAATTACGTAAATAAGTAAAACAATAGGGATTGGACTGCAACTAATCAAAAGTCCAAGGGTGGCTGCTACATTTTTATGACTTTTCATTTCATTTTAACGCTCTAGGTTAGAGGAATATGTAAAAATTGATGAAAAAATATGATCATTTGACAACGAGTGGCCAACTTAAACACCAACTTTCCTCGCCCGAAGCAGCAGAACACAGCATTTTATTCAAACGCCGCCGCATTTTTCACCACTGGATATTGTCCCGGTGCAATTCAAAACGGACTCCAAACCAACTTAACCAGACGATCGTGTGGTACAAGTTCTGACGACTGCAGATTAACTTGAGTAAAACTCAGGTTGCTCTGTTTCAACATCAGAGGGAGCCTTCAAATCGAAATAGTTCCTATCCCCTGGCCCTAAAAAGTCCTATACCTCGGTCTACATTTCGACCGTAGTATAGCATTCAATTTCCACTAAAAAGCAAACTCCCAATTCCTCAGAAAGCAACCCTGTATAAATTGTTGGTTCATCCAGTCTGCCTCTATGGAGTGTGGTATAAGTACTTCCTTAAGAGACAACTTGCAAAACTCCAAGTGTTTCAACCCAAAAAAATATTCGCGTTACACAATACCCCATTGCTTATGAGGAACGTCAATCTGGAATCAGGCATCCCACTCGTGAAAAGTTTCACAAATATGCTCAGTGTGACGTTGCATCTTACAAAGCTTCATCGCTAATTAAAGCCCTACAATCTCACGATTTGCAGTAGTTTAATAAAATACGGCAATTTCAGCAGTAATCCAGGGCTTCTGTTACCCGTACAATCCACATTCCTTCTAAATCAACTTCAGCAAAATACAATTCGATACTAGCTGTACAACTTGGTTTTCACAAAAAACACAACTTAGAGGCTTTCACAGAGGACATTCTCTCTTACCCAGCCTAGGCACTAGCAAGCAAACGCTCATGGTTTTACCTTGTCCAATTTTACACTCTTGCCTGTGAAGAAACATAACTACAAACATTCACAAAGATAAAGTTACAACTATGTCCCTTCAGGATTCGAACCCGCGGCTATCGTCTGCCTGGTAACTACGTTGCTGGGTAACAAAAGTAACTTGTTATAATTGCTAAGGAAGGATTTCAGAAATAGACCTTATCCGTTTTAGAGTAATCCCACATATTTATTAAACCGTTCCGTTGTTAGTAAAAACTTGTTCCCTTCGATGTATCTGTTTTGAATGTAGTTAGATTCAGATACGATAGTTAAGCCAATTTCTACATGTTTCCATCTGTGATCATACTTCTGAGACGAAATCGACCTTTTGGGTGTAAGATATAGGAAACAACTTCGAAAAGGCTTAGAAAAAAACTATCAAAACCATAGAAAGCGATATGTATAGCATTGTAAAAGTAAAAATAAATATAAATATATACTCATAAAATTGTATTATCTCACATTGTATTTTTAATAACAATAAATGTATAATAAAATATATAGATTACGTACATATTTTATTTATAATAGGTAGGTGTCCAATCAAAATCCAAACACAAATGTTTGTTACAGATATATCAGTCTCTCGATATTGATGCCAAAATATCGAACATTCGTTGAAAATCCACAAACTCATCAATATTTAAACATGTCAAATTTATTCGTTCACTTTAGAACTTTCTTATTATTGTGAAAAAATATATTGTATGAGTTTTACTGTACAACAAAAATACAAAAACGAACGCAACAATCTGAAAAAAATGCGGTAAAAAAATATTGAATTAACTACTCGAAATGGAAAACATAGAAATCTTTTTTGACTTATACAACAAATCCATGGTTACATTTTATTAATATAACAATAATAAAGTTAGAGTTAAAAGATCAATAAAGATATTTAATTTAAATAATAAACTAATAATTTAATAAACTAAAAATATCTCCATATTTTTAACTGAATTTTAAAATATATTCCCGAACAGCAGATGACACCACCACTGACTTTGACTACTGACAAAAAACGAAGTGTAAAAAAAGCAGGTATTGTATCTCTTTTGTTATATAATTAAATTGTTTGCATCTTCATGCACTACCATCTACCATTTTTAACTGAATATTCCGTAATATTTACAGAAAACTGCATTAGTATAATAATAATTTCAATTATAGACAGCTACAATTTAAAACCAAAAAAATATTTTCGTCAATTATCTGTAACAATAACCTCACTTAAATTTTATATAATCGTTTATAATCTGATCAATGTTGGGATAATGAGTGCTTGGCCTTTTATTTTGAATTTTTTGACAGTGGATATGAACGACTTATATGTGACGCAATATTTAAAATTTATTAACCTAAGATTTAGCAGTGGTCGAAGGTTAAAAAAATTTATCAACAAAAATTGTTCCTGTCTAGAACCACTTCACCATGGTTTGTGATATTCAAGTGGTGATTTCTGTTTGTTCATAATATTTTTTTCGTTTGTTTTTAGCTAAGTAGGCGGTTAATATTGTCAGTGCCTCAGAATTTGTCGAAATTCTACAAAAATTGTCGAAAAATGTCGACTGAAGAGAGCGACGTACTCACTCGGGAAATTGGCGATAAAGGCATTATAATATTAAATCGTCCTAAGGCTTTGAACTCATTGAATTTGTCAATGGTGAATAAAATTTATCCTGCTTTAAAGAAATGGGAGACAACTAAATCACTGGTTATTGTAAAAGGTTGGTAAACCCCATTATTATGATATTAGTATTAACATGATTTCTTAAGGTGAAGGAGGTAAAGCCTTCTGTGCTGGAGGAGATGTTAAAGCCATAGCTTTAGCAGCTTTCAAGGGAGATAAAATGGGACATGAGTTTTTCCGTTGGGAATATACCAACAATGGACTTATAGGGACATACAAAATACCTTATATTGCATTTATTGATGGTATTGTTATGGGTGGAGGTGTTGGTTTATCTGTTCATGGTCCTTACAGAGTTGCAACAGAACGCTCATTGTTTGCCATGCCCGAAACTCAAATAGGTCTATTCCCAGATGTAGGGGGATCTCACTTCTTGCCCAGACTTGAAGGAAGACTAGGGTGGTACTTGGCATTGACTGGAGTGAGGCTTAAAGGTGCTGATATTTTCAAGGCAGGAATTGCTACTCATTTAGTTGACAGTTCCAAACTAAATAATCTGGAAGAAGACTTACTTCAAACATCCAATGAATCTGATATTAAAACTGTACTAGCCAAATATCACAATGATAATAAAAGTGAATTTTCGTTGTCCCCCTATATGGACAAAATCAATCACTGCTTTGGAGCTCCTACTGTAGAAGAGGTGTTTATACGTTTGGTAAAAGATGGTTCCCAGTGGGCTGAAGAAACAATCAAAACACTGAATAAAATGTCACCAACAAGCCTGAAAATTACCTACAGACAATTAGAATATGGAAAAAGTTTAAATTTATTGGATTGTCTTAGGATGGAGTATCGCATGGCTGTAAATTGTGTTAATAATCATGATTTTAGAGAAGGTATTATTTAAATTCTCATGGCTATGGATGGTTTATCATGTTACTTTGTAGGAGTTAGAGCCTTGCTTATTGATAAAGATCAATCCCCAAAATGGCAGCCTGCAACTTTGGAAGATGTGACTGATGAAATTGTTGATAGTTACTTTGAAAAACTTCCTGAAAAACAAGAACTGAAGCCAAAGTTGTGATTGAAATCAGATATTAGAATGAATATTGTTATATTTTGAATAATTCATATCTTAATGTAAGAAATATTAATTAAAACAAGCAATCAGAAATATAATATTATAAAAAGGCAGTAAATATAGTTTATATACATATTATATTAGAAAGAGTTCTATATACAATACTTATTTATTTACCAAAACCTCCTCTACAATTAGGACTAGATTCAATTTCATCATTTGTCCACTGATCAGGTGTCTTTGCTACAATTGACAAAGCATGTACACCACCTTGTAACTCAGATTTCAATATGTCGTTAATAATTCGATGTCTCTAAGTAAAATATTTCTCAGTAATGGGAAAAAACTATTAACACTACCTACCTTAATTAATGACATATCTTTAAATTCCTTTGATACTACAACAACTTTAAAATGGGTCTCAGAATTTTTCGGAACACTATGCATATAAGATTCATTAATAATTTTTAAATATGATGGCTGTAGGCTATTTTCTAACTTGGACTTTATAGATGTTTCAATAGGATTACTTACTATCGACATTTTGCGAATTTTTTGTATCAGACTATAAATTTTAAATATATAAAAGTTACTAAAATTGTATATACTTTTTACCTGAAAAAGCTTCTTTGTCTATTAAAAATATACATGATAACATTCGAAATTAATAGGGTTAGGCTACCGTGTGTAATTTTGGTTGTATATGTGTTGATGGGTGAGTTGCATTCTTTATCGAATAGCATTTTGCCGACAAAGATAGTGATACATTTTGATTAGAAAAAACTTCTAGGTTGTTGTCGAATTGTCAGTGCTGTCAGTTGCTTTCTGCTGTTTTTTGGTGAATGTTGTTGATCATGTTTGTGGGGTGTTTGTAGTGTATAGACATAATTATGAATTAAAACATGTGAGAGCTTTTTTTAATTCAGTGTTTTGAAAATTTCCGGACATTTTTAGTGCCATGAATTTCTTGAAGCGAAGAAAACGAGGCAGGCCCTAACAGTCTCCCTTACAATGACGGTATCGCCCAAGGTGATAATATCGAAAATATATGGTCTTATGATCAATTACTTAACGCACTTGAAATGTGGAAACTTCTTCAAATACTTCTTTTTGGCCCTCTTTGTGATATCCTTCGCGATAATACTTAGTTTTCCATTTATAAATTTCTCAAACAATACATCAAAAAATTTCGAAACAATTAATCTTAATAATCTCCACAAGCTTCCTGAAGTGAAACTAAGCCTTGAACAGTCGGGTGCAGCACCCCGAGATACAAAATGCACTCACTGGGACTGCTTTGACATATACAGATGTGGTAGAACTGGCCATGAAAGGATTGCGGTTTATGTATACCCATTGAGGAAATATATTGATGAAAATGGAAACCCACTTGTTCAAAGTATTTCTCGTGAATTTTACGTGATCTTAAGGACTATAGTTAATTCCAAATATTATACAACAAATCCAAAAGAAGCTTGTATTTTCATTCCTTCCATAGATATCTTAAATGAAGAAAGAATATGGGCGAATTTTACTTCAAGAGCTCTCAGTCAATTACCATTGTAAGTATATGTAACTTATACTAATTTATAGAGAGAGGGAGATTTAAAAAAAAAACTTTTAGCCAAATTAATTTTCAAGGTAACATTTGTTATTTTTAAACCAATCTTTTACTTTATTTAAGAAACCAGTAAATTCCCTGATTTAAAGAAACTATAGCCTAGAAAAATGTTAGGTGTTGTTATTGTAACTTTATAAATAACTTTATAATTTCTGATTCTAATTGGCTTTCTAAAATACTACCTACAAAATAAATGAATATGTACTCTTATAAATATTTTTAAATCAGTATTCACATAATTCAGAGATGACACATATATTATTTACTTTAATCTTTGTTCAGTTATAACCACAGGATCATCTATTATAAACGAGATTCATATATTTATCGTTCATTATATTAACAACACATATATTTCATGATTCAGATATGGAATACTACATAATATCCAATGCAGTTATAACATTTTTTCTCAAGTATAATTTTTTATGACTGAATATGTTAAAAGTATCTTAATAACTTAAATTTTATACTTAAGTGTGAAATCCTGAATTTTTTATTTGCTTTTTAAGCCTCGACCAATATCTGTATCTTATAGATATAACAGCGTTAGAAAATCATTCGTTGAGTTTACATTAATGTTATCAGTAATTGAATATAATGCAGATATGTAGTCCTTATCAATCTAACATCCCTAGCTGCTTTGATTAAAATAAAGTAAATATGATAGAAACGCTGATATATGTTATTTAATAAATAGTCGCTTTTGATTTTAAAAACTATATATAATCACTTCCTTTTTTCGGAAATCTATAACTACTTGGGGCGAGCGTTTACTAACACATGTTTTTAAATTTTCAAGGTACATGGCCATTTATCAATTCATTTTCGTTTTATGGTGCCAAACATCAAATAATTTCAATACAATTTATAAAAGAAAAACTTTAGTTTTTTTAAACTTTTAATCTTAAAAATTAAATTGACTTACTGATTTATTAATAATTGGTTTATAGTTCGATATCATATTTTCAGTTTAAGTTAGGTAATGGTATGCGCGTATCTAGGGTAGTATCTAATCTCGACTTAATTTTTTTTTGTATAAGTAATCTCTGGGAGATCAAGTTGACTTCTGATCATTATCCGGGAATTAATCTGAGAAAAACTTCAGGAAATTTGTAGTTACGATTTTTCTTATTTTATTTAAGTCTGATAATTTGATTATTACTCTCATCATAGATATAATTATTGATTTTTGCTGAAAAATATAATGGTTTCGTTGACCTTGAAAAATTTCCGTAATATAAGCTAATTTTAAAAATAACAAATGGTTAGAACTGCTAATTTTTTTAAATATTTTAAAATCTCCTTTTACCAACGAGGGTTTATCTGGACTGGGCTCCGAACCACGGTCCTCGGCATTAAGCCTACCGACTGGCGAGTGACTAGCTTAGAAATCATCCCAGAAAACATCCGATCTTACCCATCCTGGTTACTAGCGTGACTGGGATCATTTTCCTTGTCGGATTTTGCACTCTTACCTGGACTATCACAAACATAAATTTACGACCATGTCTGAGCAGGATTCAAACTCGCGACTATCACAACAGTAGATGGACCCTCCTGTCGCCTTTACCACTGCGCCAACCAAGCCGAAAAACTGCAGATTTGTTTTACTCCACTTCGAAAATGGCCATACAACCTCTCTAGAAACCATGGCGTTTCGCAATACAAGAGGAATTCGTATTGACTATCGATTTTTGCCACACTATTTGAACAATCGAGTCTAGAGGGGACAATTTTTGACTTAACTGAGGATATTTAATCTTCATCGACTTTCTTACTTCAGATGGATTGTTATATCAAGGGCGTAACTTTTTTCTATGAGCGCTACGGCGCTTTTACATTCCGATACAATATTGGAAACTTGTTTTTTTTTGTTTCTTAAATTTGCTGCTATCCGGCGTTATTATTCTTCAATATAGAGATGATCAATATTTTATTGTCGGTAACTTTCGACAGCGACAGGTCATCTTTACTACCAACGACGCTATGTTCTATAAGATATGGATTTAGACTTTATTTAAATATCATAATATTAAATTTGTGTTATATTTTTGATCACAGTGTCGAAAATGAAACTGCGATATAACTTCTTTATTTTGATAAGTGAAATTAGATTATTACTTAAACGGGCGTGTGACTGCCTATTAAAACATTTCGCTTAAGGAATTCTAGGATTCTTTAGCTCAAAATAAGAATCCATAAGAACGTTCTTAATTCTTCAGTTTTGGTTTCTCTATCAGGAAGCAAAAAGCGTTTGTACTGTAATTAATGTTATGTAATTAAGTGAGAATTTGATTTTATAATCTGCTAATAAAAGCACATAGTAAATTTAAAATATGTCGTCAAAATAGCAAAAAGATATTTCTTAAACATTTTAATTATTTTTAATAAATTGGTACTTCAGGTATTTTAGGTTTATTAATAATACCTCTATTTTTAAAAATATTTACTCTTATTAATATTAACTGTAATTATATTAATATATCAATATTTTTATTTTTTCTTAAACATATTGAAATTGATATATCGATATTTTTCTCGGCGATCGGCATCCCTAGTTTACGAGATAAATCACCAGATATGTACCAGGTGTGTCGGAAAGTCATAATTTTCAAGAAAATGGAAAATTGTATTCTTTCAAATTCAAAGTTTTGGCCATGGCAATTTATGGATGCAATCTCAAAAAAACTATTTGTCCTTTGAGCAAAACTATTCGTCAAGTCATTTTCTAACTTCGAGATTGGCGAAGTGCTGCTATGCAAGCGCGTATCCCGTTGAAGCGTATGGTTGATAGTCGGATAGGGCAAGCTCTGTAGAGTACGACGGGTGCGATAATATGCCCCATCCATGTGCTTTCAACGCTTCCCTGACCGGTTTTATTTTATGAGACGGCATATTATCGTGCCGCAAAATTACTTTACCGAGTCTTTGAGTCCATTCTGGACGTTTTCCGATCAATGCATGGTTCTAATTAATCATTTATTGTGGGTAGCGATCACTATTAATTTTTTCACCAGTTTTCAACAGTTCGTAATACAGCACACGACTCTGGTCGCACCAAACACAGAGCATTGTCTTGAGACCAAAACAATTTGGCTTTGGATCCAGTCGATCGACCGGCTTCGCCAGGTGATAATCATGATTTTTTTTCAAAATAAATGCACTTTTCATCATCCGTCACTATTCGATGCAGAAGTGACCATACCTTTAAAGCATTATTTCACTGATGATTTTCGATTTTCCAGTTGCTTATCATTCAATTAATGTAACACCCATCTTCCCATCTTTTAGATTTTCCCCATTGCTCATAATCGGTCGCTAATCGTTTCTTGGGCCACGTTTAACGCTTCTGCCAATTGTTTTTAAGTTTGGTTTGAGCATGTTCAAACTTTTTCAGCCTACCAGAACATTCTTTGTCTTGCATATCGAAACACCACTCTTGAATTTTCGAAACCACGCCTCATGTTTTTAAGGTTAAAGTATGCTCACTGTAAGTTTCTACCATCAAACGATAACTTTCAGCGACTGTTTTCTTTTGATTAAATAAGAAAAGTAATGCGTGCCGCAAATACAAATTTTCCGACACGAAACTTGATATTTTCAAAGAGGTATAAGAGGCAGAATAAGATATGTGTGTCAAAATCATACCATTGCATATTTAAACCTATTGACATCTGTTAGATAAACCGGTAATTACTTTCTGGTACACATGGTATTTCAATTACAATTCTTCCACATTTAATGTGTGCAAAGTGTATGTCTGAATTATTTAATTTAAAATAGTATGGGAACGAATTGAACAGAATATCTCTTAATTTAAACCGAAAAAATGGAAAATTCTGGGAGGTAATAAACTACTAAATATTTTCTAACCTATTATTTTGTAGTTATCGAAACTTAGCAATCGTTCAGAAGTCACATTATGAAATTTATTTATACGCACAATTTCAAACCGCCAAAATATTGAAAGAAAAAATAGCTTTTAAAATGTAAAGAGGTAAGAATAATGTTAAACATCATTAAGTACTGATAATTGCCGGGCTTGGTGGCGCACTGGTAAAGGCGATGGGACGGTCCTCCTACTGTTGCGATAGCCGCGGGTTCCGGACCGTGGTTCGGAGCCCACGTTAAACTTTAGGCCCAGTCCAGGTAAACCCATAGTTGGTAAAAGGAGACTAAAATATATAAAAAGAAATACTGATAATTATATATCCGTTACCTTACATTTTATAAATGGATACTTTCTTATTTAAATTTAAACAATTTTTACTTGAAGGTCATTAATTGCCAAATAATTTTATGATGACAAAATCGTTCGTTAAATAGAGCCAAATAAAACTTGCCTTATGTCTTATTTTAAATTGTAATGAGGATATATAAACATTTTTCATTTTTTAAGATTTTATTACATTTATTATTATTTATATATATATATATATATATATATATATATATATATATATTAATATTATAACTATAAGAAACTTGTTATCATTTTTTTCTGCTTAAGCAATGCGCAATTAGCGCATTAAGCGGCAATTTTAACTTGATGTTTCGAAAAGTGTAACGGAAAAATTCGTCATATTTACTGAAGATTAGCATGCAGGATCAAATTGTCCTGAACCTATACCGTCGAGAGCGTAATCGACCAGCAACTATCGATAAAAAAAATCGGACCAATTTCATTTTGTTATACGTTGTCTGGCGACGGCCTTGAACCGTTCGCTCGATCGCTTGATTTACGCGCGCGCCTCCTTTTTTATGCTTGTACAAAAACAATATCATACCGCACAAAGGCATCGGCTACTTGATACATATTTTAAAAATAAACTATTTAAATATGATTACAACAAGTTTTTCTCCAGGGTTTACATGTGCAAATGAGCCTTTTGTTGTAAAGAATAATGTGCTGAATATAAATTTAATGTTGTCTGTTCTCAGAGCACCCGGCTATTTAAAGTGAATTTTGTTTATTGACAAAGAGATGTCTGAAATTATTGAATTGACAACAGAGCGATTTCAGTTTTGTGGTTTCCAATAAAAATATATACTTATTATATATGAATGAGGTTTTATAAAAAATTTGAACATAAGGAAACTAAAATTAATGTTAAAATTAATTATTCTTTATTGTAACATAGCTCATTTTACAGTAAGCTTATAGTTAGCATTAATTGTGAAAAATTTAGAGGGCATGAGAGTTCCGAATAAGAACACCGGGAAATTTAAAATATAATAATAATAAGGGTAAAATGAAAAATACAATAACGGTAATAAAATACATTTTATTAAAGTATATATAACATTTTAATATATCAGATATATTAATAAGACCATTTATTTTCTAATATTTTCTTTGATATATATTTATTTTAAGTATATAATTCGACATTATCCCTATAAGCTGAAGCAATGAAAAATGTTTGCCGTTTGCAGTTATATTGACTTTCCTAATCCACAAAAACACTTAATTATTCCTAAATACAATATCTTGTTCAGGATGTTCCACACAATTTATTATATAAAAAAAATAATTACTAAAATGTGAATGAATTCTTTCTTATGTTTATGAATTTTAGTTCTTGTTTATTTTTTAAAATGTATTTAGTTAAATTTTAATTATTAAAATTATTATTATTAATTATTATATTTAATTATTACCTTTTTAAGATTATTTTTATTAATTTTATTTTATTTAGTATTAAGAACATAATTTTGGTATCAAATCAAGTCAATTTCGAAACCCTTAAAAATTATGTTTTTACTAATTGATTTCTGCTTATTGCTTATAACTTGTATTCATATTTTCAATCTTATTAATCACTTCGTCTTATAATAAATCAGTTTTACACTTTTGCCATAATGAAGGACTTATTGCTTATTGGTGTAACCTAGAATACAACACTTTAGGTGTATAACCAAAAGTCTACGAAATACTACTGCTACAGAAAACAACAACATTCTAGTAAATACTGCAGATTATACCTAGTTACCTAAATGTTCCAAAAACCCAATATTTCTTCAATCGAATAAACGGAAATTTGTTTACTAATTATTTTTCTTATAATAAATTAATGTCGCAATGTTGCCGCATCAAATTGGACCAAATTGTTTATAAATTGATTGGGTTAAATCTACCGACGCATCAGCCAACATTCTGTCTCTATAGGATAAAATGAGAAGGAAAAATCTACTCCGATTTTAAAACGAATTTTACATTTGTACAAATTGCATTTGGCAGTATATTTGACGTCATCTATGACGTGCATTTACGAATTTCAGTAAGATATTAACATCCATGGTTAATTATACTACTATTATTAGAAATTAGTAAACATAAAAGTCCTGCTGTTGTTGACTATGACTTATTTTGGGCATGTCAAATTGTCAACGCAATAACAAACTGCCTCATTTACTTTATGTTTTGCAGCAGTCAACCTCTCAAATTATAATAAAAATTTGCGTGAAAAATCGTGAGGAATCTTCATCGTCAATATCAATGGTTAAAATGTGGTTTACTGAGTTCAGTTATGGTAGTACAAGCACAAGTGATGCCGAACGTTCAGGTTGGCCAAAACAGGTCGTCATGTCTATGGAATGATATTGGACGATAGCAAAATGAGAGTACGTTAGGTAGCCGAGGCTATAGGCATCCCAACTGTGTGAGTACATCACATTTCACATGAATATTTGTATATTAAAAAGCTACCCGCGCGACAGGTGCCGCAATTGGTCAGATTTCACCATTGGCGCAACATTTTCAAAGAAGTGCTTGGCGATGCTCAGTCCCAATCCGATCGAGTTTTTGTGCCGTTTCAAAACATGGAGGAATCACAAAATACCAAGGACCAAGAAACAATCAAAACAGCCGATTTCTCCGGACGAACGTGAACCGAAGAAGATTATATTTGAAAAGGGTAAAACCATAATCGGCGAATATTATTTACACCTTATGGGCAGTCTTAATATTGGTTAGAAGCAACAGCAACCCCGTTTAGCGAAGGAAAGTGTTGTTCTATCAAGACAATACATTGGTGCACACGCGTGTGGTTACAATGGCAAAAATTAATAAATTTGGCTTCGATTAGCTACTCTATCTAGCATATTCATCAGATTTAGTCCCCTGCGACTATTTCCTGCTTCCAAACCTGAAAAAATGTTTGGGTTGAATGAAGAGAAGAATGAAGAGGTTTAAAATAAATGCCTATTTGAGCGCAGTGAGAAAACCTATTGTTTGAAAGGAATATTTTTTTAAATACTGGAGTAATGCAAATAAAACGCTCGTAGTATTGAACGAATATTGGTTGACTACTCTCCAGAAGATAGAAGTCAGTAACTTTTTTTTCATCACATGAATTCATGTCACAATGTTTTTAACACAGTATTGGTTCGACGTCATTTTTTCATAAGAAATTCAACTATATGACATGAGTATCAAAATCAGAAGCTGAACTGGAAGAATATCTGACGAGAATTATTTTTTGGTTTTATTGCAAAAATCTTGCTGTTTTTGATCACAGTAGTGTATTATAATAAAGGCCTATGCATTAGCTATTTTCTTTATTTGGACCTTGGCTTTCTTCAGCCTTGTTCGTATTTTGAATTTTAATTTTTAAATGAATGGGAATAATTTTCGAATATTGTTCGTAAGCACTTGTGAAGGGTTCAAAACAAGAAAACTTCTATTTTACTTTAAAAGGACTATTTTATTTTATAGAAAGACGATACTGAGGACTTAAATATATTCTAACATCAACTAAATCCCCATGTCTAGATGTCTCACTAATTACACCATTCAGTCTTAACATACCGTCTCGTTCCTGGGAATAGAGTCTTCGTAGCAAGGGCAAGCGTTAGTGATTGTAGAGTCTTGATTATTTCCTCATTTCAGATTTTAGTCACCAGATCTTTAAGAGTAGGCTTTGTTAGCTTAAGAGTAGCGTTGTTAGATTGTAGATTAGATATCTAATTTCAGGTCCTGGTTTAAATATTTTTCCCGTAATATTCATGCTGTGAATTCTTTACATCTATAATATATACATTTTTTACTACATTATATCACAAATAACCCATCCCTTAACTAACATATATTTGTGGCGTCTGATTACCGAAAACACTGAATAATTTTATAATTTGCATGCACTCAATTGAAATACATCTAGGTATTTCTCGTTCTTAAAAAAAATCCTTCACAAAGAACAACTAACCGTCATGCGGTAACATCAAGTAAGATAAAACAATCTTTAATGAAGATATATTTCCAATACATGCCGACCCGCAACTTGTCATCCACTCATTGTATGAAACTTCTAGTTGTTTTTATTATTAACCGATTAAAGAGTCCCATCATTCATTTACAATTAGTTACAGCTGATGACTTCTTCTTAGTGGCATCCGCATCATTAAGGAATTTCAAAAATATTTTTTTGTATATTTTCAGAACTTCACCCTTTGGAAATATGCCCTTAATATATTTTGTTTGGTATCATACATTTTGTTATCGTTTTACTTTGGAATGATAGAAGAATGTATAGAGGATTCTCACATCAAATTTTAAATAAATCGGTTACGTAGAACTTGATATAAGCGTTTAAAATTTCGTTTTTAGATACTGCATCACTAAATTAGTTAAATCCTTAAAGGATTAAGCCTTAAAAATATGGAAAATATATTTATTATAATATTTATTATAAACTTAAAACCTTTGTTATAACTACAGACCAGTATTAAGCAATTATCTGGACTGGACCTACAGTTTAAAGTGGGCTCCGAATCACGATCCTCGACATTAAGCTTACTGACTAGGCAGTGACCAACTTAGAAACCATCCCAGAAGACATCTGGTCTTACCCAGCCTGGTTACTGGCGTGACTGGGATGGTTATTTCATGTGGCATTTTCCATGGTTGCCTATAAAGACATTTACAATTACAATCACAAACATAAAGTACATTCATGTCAGCAAGATTCAAACCCGCGACTATCGCAACAGTACGAGGACCGTCCTGTCACCTTGACCACTGCGCCAACAAAGCCGGCTGTTATAGATTTAACTACGAATAATATAACTGGACTATGGAATATAACTGGACTGTAGATTATATGTTTTAAAATTTTGACAAAAATTGTAAATATAGAATAATAATTTTCATTAAAGAAAAATCAGCAGTTGGTAATTAAGTATTTAATTCATCTTTACACAGACAACATTTAGAGATTATCGAGATGCTACATCTTTACAATGAAATATATAGTACAGTAGTAGTCTACATAATTGGGTAAATGGAAATTCTGAAATTCTTTTAATTATTAATTTCTTTTAAGCTGGTCGGGTGGCCAAAATCATCTCCTATTCAACCTGGTAGCTGGAAGGGCACCCAATTATCTCCCCGTCGTGCAGTTAGATGTAGGGAACGCGATGTTGGCTGGCGCCGACTTTGATAGTCACACCTTCAGATACAACTATGACATCGCTTTGCCCCTCTACAGTCCGGTGGCAAAACTAGGTCAAGTGCAGAATACAAATTTTCGTCGGTAAGTTTAACGTCACTACTTTCAAAACGAAACATTCGATCGTGATCACAGAAGGCCATATGCCATGCATAAAGTGGTAACTAAGTTATGCAATTCGGAACCACTGGAAAGCTGGAAATTTTAAAAATATATTTTAATTAAGAATTTTTATTTACAAAAATATATACATAATAATAGCAATATAAAAACTTTTTAACATTTCAGTGCTAAATTAATTCAAAAAACATTTAAAAAACGACGACATAAAAAAGTTATGTACTTACAGATATGACACATTTTTCATTAGCCCAATAATATAATTTTATGCAGAAAGGTTTATTTTTTATGACCTTAAATATAGCATATATAAATCATATTCCCTTCATTCAGCATTAATGAAATTTTTTCTATTTCTATAAAAACATTTAATATGAAAGTGCATGTAAAATTGCCCATTTAAAAGTCAACTGACTCTTCTCATCCGCCTAAAAAACAACACTTAATTATTATTACCACAATACACTTAGTTCTTAGTGTTTTTGCTGTTATACTGCCTGGTTCCTATGTGCTCACGTTGAAGACGCAGATTTTTCTGTTTCAAAAGAATCATATACACATCAAGCATAATGACATATATTTAAGAAATAACATGCAAAAAATAAACCTCCCCTGTACTTTATGCGAGAGTTCATAAGAATTCCCTTAATTCATCATTGTTTATTTAAAAAAAAGCATTTCTGGGATATAGCAGGATTATTTGGAAAATAATTTTTAAATCGAATGCTATAAAAATGACGTTTTAAAAAGTTCGTTAAAATAATACATAACAAATAGTGAAAAGCAATTTTAACCAAAGATATTGTATAAAATTTCAAACCGATGCATAAAATCAAAAGCAATAAATCTGTCCATTTTTTTGCGCATTCCGAAACGCATATACACATGGCCGCGAGGTATTATTTTTCTATGATCGCAATCATTTATTTTATCTAACCGACACATATATAGTAAACGTTATCATGGTCATTAATTTTTTTTTACAATATATAAGCATTGCGCCGATGATCTTTAAACTTTCTATGAATATTTGATTATTTTCTAGTATAGATAGTGTTGTGTTTTAGAAAATGGAAGGTGATGTCATCCCAGCTCAACATCGACCCCTACTATCTAGATGCCCTCCAGACCTTGAGAACTGCCCATCCCAATCAGATGTTGTTGTTAGATGCTTGCCATCCGCATCTGTACGCTAATCGTTGTGATATAATTGATGGTATCAAATATCCATACCCAATGGTCTTGAGAGAGGCGACTTTTTGTTTAGTGTTTAGGGGTGAACGTCGAGGGCAGTTCGTTCTGTTGGAAGCGATGGCTGCTAATTGTATACCTGTGATAGTGATGGACGGTCGGGTGATGCCGTTCGAACATGTGATAGGTTAGTATGAAAGCTAGATCGTGCTTGAAAAATTAATTTAACTTATTTCAAGATTGGAATCGTGTTGCCATATTTATCATGGAAAGTCACGTTAGTTCTCTCATGGATGTACTGAAAGACATATCCGATAAACGAATTAATCAAATGAGGGAGTCGTTAAAGTTCCTGTATGAGAAGTATTTCTCATCTCTAGACAAAATCGTCCTCACCACGTTAGACGTGATTCAAGATAGAGTGTACCCACACAGAGCTAAGACTTACGACGAATGGAATCTGTTGCCCAAAGAGGTCAGTCCCAAGTTCCATTAATGATTTCCGATACCAAATTAAAAGCGGTATTACCTTTTAGATCAATACGAACCCACTGTTTTATCCATCTACTGCGGTGAGAAGTGTCGGATTCACCGCTGTCATTTTAACCTACGACAGAATTCAAAGTCTGTTCACGCTAATCGAGAGATTGGCGAAGGTGCCCAGTTTAATGAAGATAGTCGTGGTTTGGAACAACCAAATAAAAAACCCGCCGCCTTGTAAGTGTCTGGCATCAGATCGCCCCATGAGTTCTTCTGAAGTTCGTTTTGTTTTACAGTATCGGAATTTCCGAAGATATCAAAGCCTATTAACGTGATCAAGACCAAAGCGAACAAGTTGTCCAACCGCTTCTATCCCTACCGGGAAATCGAGACGGAAGCTATCCTACATATTGATGACGATATTGTTATGCTTACATCTGACGAGATTGAATTTGGTTTTGAAGTCTGGAGGGAGTTTCCGGATAGAATTGTAGGTATGTAATTTAAAAATACTATTTAATCACGGCACTCAACTGAAAAATCCCTATTTCCAACCGAAAAAAGGCTTAATTATTTGTTTAAGAAGAAACCAATGTGTATATTTTCGGCAATAGCGTGAATATTAAATAGTTAATGATGTAATTGTTTATTTAGACAAATATAATTCATTTTATTATAGTCGCATTGTTTAAACATGTGTAGGATAACATAACGCGAAATAAAAAGTAGGTGTTAACTGATTTAAATAGTGAAATTGTTTGTTTAAATAAAAGTCTCTAAACATTATTAAGTGATCATTATTTGAAGATAGATATTTTGATGATAATTTTTTTTAAGGTTTTCCATCTCGCACTCACGTGTTTGACAACGTGACAAATTCATGGAAGTACGAATCCGAGTGGCTGAACGAGATTTCCATGGTATTAACTGGCGCTGCCTTTCTGCATAAGTACTGGTCACATTTGTACTCCACCGCATTGCCGGAAAACATTCGGCAGTTGGTGGACCAAAATATGAACTGTGAGGATATCGCCATGAATTTTTTAGTGGCCAACATCACGAACAAACCGCCGATAAAGGTTTGTCGTTTATATTAAAATACATTTATACTATCAGACTTTTGTATATATTCTAATTATCTGAATAATCTTACATTTATGATGAAATGTATATATGTTAGTGAATTAATAATTAACTGTGTTGATTTCTATTTCTTCTGAAGTGTTTTGCACTATTGTCTTCACAATTTATTTAAACTTAATTTTGTTCTCATTGAAGGAGCTTTATGTTTTTAGTAATTACTGAGTACAATTTATGTTGACGGTATAATCCCACATCAGCAGTTCTACTCAATTTATATTTACTTCTGGCCAATTAAATAATCACGATATTAATATAATGTTTTAGCTACTAGTTAGTTTTCATTTGTATTCTTGTGTTGATATGCTACTAATTCCTTGCTTATCTTCCAATTAACTTCTTGTTATGTTAAAATTGGAAGAAGTATGGTCCATTGACGGTACTGGCTCAAAACAAGTACCACTTTTTTGTGCATTTATTTTGACTTCTTAAACTTGGTATAGATTAGCGTCACTCAATATACGGCAATTAAATGTGTAAATGCGCTTTGTCGTTAAAGGTGATTTTTACCTAAATTTGGAATTCTAACAAAAACTCATTTTAATAACAATGCTTAATCACTTAAGGTAATTTTGCTTCAGTGTTGAATACTAAACAGGTTAAACAGACCCGGTCAAAACAACATTGACGCCACTGACTATATCATCAACCAGCTTTTATCTGAAAATACTGTATCTAGCTAATTTACACATTTTTACCACTCAATAACACTAAATAAAACCACGTAATGTATAAATCATTCAACATCAATCATTGATTATGAGATTATTTTTGACATGTTTAATATATATTACTTTTCAAACCTTTAGTTTATCCATGTGTCAGATATATTGAAAATTCTAAGATATTTGCAGATTTCATTAAAATGTTGTTTGATTTTTACTTTATTTTGTATTAGTTTAAGAAATATTAATGAATGGAAATCATTTTACATTATTCAGTTGTGTGTGTGTTTGTGAGAGTGTTTTTGGAGAGGAAATATATATATTATATATCAATGATACATAATTATACTTATACAAAATTCTAATCTAATCTAATGTTACTTCTTTTGAACTTCCCTATTCTGTTGGGACATTATCTCATTGTTGACTTTAATGGCCTCTTCAAGTTAGCAAATAAATTAACTATTTCGTTGAGAACTAGATTCTTAGATCCTACATTCTTGATTATCAGATCAGGATATGGCGACGATTATTCAATTCAAGTCTATGCGGGTGTACCATAAAGAGAATACCATAAAGAACAATGGCCACAATTGTTGATGATACTGTTATTCACTATAAGACTATAACAACTGTCAATGATATTAAAGAAGCAGAACTTTGTATGAAGCTCAAAAAATATGGTGATTACTTGGAAGACAATGTGAATTGTCACTTTACAAACAATTGGTAATGAATGAAAAAATATGTAAGCCAAATTTTATGACAGTGTACGACTATGGGGTTGCATAAAGAAATCCAACGTCAATATGCTCAAAGCTTATTAAACCAAATTTCTTTGGAGCTGTTAACACTCTCTGAGAAATGAAAACAGCGAAGAAATTATGGGGTGTGGGACAATCCAGAACACCAATTGAGATTGCATGAACATAAAAACGTCGAAGTAATTGAAGCTACCAGACAATACTGAAATACCTGGATGTCGAAGAGACAAAATTCCTTTAAACAAGTATAGTTTAGCTATGTCTGACAAGAATTTAAGAACAAAATTAAGGAAAAATTACTACATAATAAATAGTTGAAAAATATATTCCGTGAGCCTTTTAAATAAAAAAAGTGTTGAGAATTACACAAGAGGATGAATATTCTTAATTGAAGGAGATATATGCATTGGGTATCCCAAGGTAGCGTCTTGGGCATATATTTGCTCTCTACCTAAGCTAGAAGAAATTGCGATAGCCACATTTGCAAATGGCCGCAAGTTAAGGAAAATCCAAATATTTCTTAGCAAGATCTTACATGTGTACGCAATGAAGATTGTGTCGGGAAATAGAAATTCCTATGGTCAAAGAAAAAAAACTAGCATTGTCACATTTCCGATGTGACTCGACTAGCACTCGCACTATATCCACCTCTTCCACCGGCATCAAATTTTCTTCTATATATAAAATTATTTTACTTTATAGTTCTAATCAAGGACCTTCATTTACTCAGAATTTCATATCGAATCTAAACTGCATCTAGCTTTTTGTTTTGAAATGTCTCCAGGCTCCAAAATGATTAATTCTATATTTTCTATAACTCTGAAGTAACATTTTGAAAATAGAATCGTTCCTCATCATCATCAATCCATAGCCGGCGCTTGGGGAGTGTTCAACCAATATGCTGTTGTTGGTACCGCAGAACTTCGAATATTCTTAACTGAATTCCGCCATAGTTGATTATGGGTCGCAGTTGTTCTGGCCTCGGACAATGTCAGTTACCTATTTTTTCAGATCGTTTTCGATGGTCTTGATCAGTGTTGAAAGCAGAACGGACATTATTAAAAACGATAAAATCGCAGTCTTTCCACATCTAATACGTTCCTCCATCAGCTAGCGTAGCGCCAAAATTTTATCTCATACTATTTATATCATACATCTCATCGTTCCTAACATGGTGTTACTTTTGATCTAATAGTGATTTACGTTTGTGGAATAAGATTTCTAGGAACGTAACAAAAGATAAATTGGAAATATTTTTTTTATTAATCTCCTAGAACGTCAACAATCTGCCCGTGGGCAATAAGTAGAAGATCTTCATGTAGAAGATCACTTAAGTAAGTGATCTACTGTATAATTTATTTTAAAATCTATCCTACCTTATTCTAAAAACTATTCTAGCTTATTCTAGAGATTATTAAATCTCACTCATGTGTCTAATAATCAGTTCGTTTGTCAGTTTGCGTTTGAGCCTACACACTGTCACGCGCACGTTTAACTGTTTGGCAAGTGCTTTGGGATGCACTAATAGTCTTTCAGAGTACTTCGCACTAACACTCCGAAATCACACTCGTTATGGGTTCTATGGGGATATCACTCTGAATCAGTTTGTTGGATATGTAATATGGGGCATCGACAATGACTCTCAACACTTTATCCTGAAACCTCTGGAGGATATCTATGTTGGATTTGCTAGTAGTACCCCACAGTTCAATACCATCGGTCCAAATGGGCTTAAGTATTGACTGCAAAACCTTATTATCTAATGATAATTTAGATTTACGCCCTATCAGCCAATACTTTTGGTTTAGTTAAGCCCAAGCTGTTTTGTAATTATATGTTTTTTCCATGTCAAAGGTCGACCGAAATGCATTCCCAGATATTTAACGTTGTCTGCTTGCGGAAGTTCATGATTATTCAATTCTACTAATTGGGAAGCTATAACATATATAATATAGTTGGAGCTAACATTTAAAACCTATTTAAATATTTGTTTAATTATAGAATTATTGTTTCAGGTGACACCGAGGAAAAAGTTTAAATGTCCAGAGTGCACCAACACAGAAATGCTTTCAGCTGACAAGGGCCATCTGGAGTCCCGGTCTCACTGCGTAGACGAATTTTCTAAAATCTTCGGCAGGATGCCACTGAAATCCGTGGAATTTCGAGCAGATCCTGTACTCTTCAAAGACCCCTTCCCAGAGAAACTCAAACGTTTTAACAATATAGGTAGCCTATAATTTATAGATGTCTTGAAACCACCAATAGTCAGATTTAGGAATTATTTATGTAGTCAATTAAACAACAATTATTATAAAGTTTAAAACCAGTTTTGTAACGTTTTTGTTTAAATTTTTTGTGTAAATATTGTTATCGTTGTATATACTGTAAATATTTTTTTCTGTGTTCATATATATTTTTTTACAGATCCAATATGCCTAATTGGTTTTGTATATTATGTAAAATAAAATGATAAATTATTGCCTGTAAAATTGAGTTTATTTAGTTTCAAGTATTATAAATAAAAGAATATCTAAAAAAATATTCAAATGGATGTTACTGGGTTTTTACTAGTGACCTTTAGTGGTATAATTAAAAACGGTATGGTTAGATAGTATCAAATTAAATGGCAGTGTAATAGTTATTGATAGGGTTACTAACCCTATAATGTTTTAATAAGTTTAAGATTCATTTTGCTGTTGAGTGAATGATGGATATAATCATAGAATAAATTCTCTATGGGTACAATTTAATAACCTGGTAAATGTTTTTATTCAAAATTAAATATGAAAGCACTCAAATCGATCATCGAAAATATTTCAAACAATATTTCTGAATTACTAATTTATAGGCAGAGTTAAGCATTACCTTCTTAATATTTTACCGAAAATTTAATCTTAATCTTGAGATTGTTTATCTTGATATATTCAAGTATACCAAAAAATGTTCATCTATCGGTTTCCATAAGGAAGTTAACGGTTATTGTTAAAATTTATTTCATCGGCCTTAAACACTTTTGCTTATATTTTAGTTCTATTTATCACCATAGAAAATCACTGCACTCACTGGAATTATGATGAAACGATTAAAATATCAAACGTAATATAAGATAAAACATTTGATTTTAAAAATGAAACTATGGCGCCATCTATTACAAATTACGGGATGATAGCTACGTATAAGGTTTCAGAGAGGTCGCCACAGTATATTTTTTATAAATATATATTTTATTGTACTATTACTCATATATATCTGCATAAGAAGTTAATTTAAGATTCTTTTGTCACTGGGGCAGTTCTTTCATTTCTCTTTTTTTATTATCTGTTTAAATATTATTGAGATATTTTATTAGTGGTCATTTTTCTGGCTCACTTTTATTTTTATTTTACTTTATTTAATTTTAAGTTGCATATTTTGTCACAACTAACGAAATAACATTTGTGATGTAGTAATATCAAAATTTGAAATTAAATTTTGGATGGTGAAAATTATTTATATTTTTTTAAATTTATAAAAACTGTTATTTGAATAAATAAAATATTTCACAAAAAGCTGAATTGTGGAAATTGAACAAAAGTAATTACTTTGAAAAATTAAGATATGTTAGATTTTAAAAAATGTTCTTGTCAACGGCCATAAGAAAAGCACTAGAAAGAAAAGTAAATATCTTGAAACAATTATTTTGTCGATAAAAAAACAATCCTGAATATCCCATAAATGTTTACAGATGGTAAAAGATATTGCCTTCACTTTGGGCGACTTTGAAAGATACTTATGTTCATATAAAACTTTTTTAAATTTTTTTAAACATTTTACCATGGTTCCGTTAGCTGTGGTCTAAAACCGAACGATTTATCGAATTAATTTGAGATTCCAGGTAGTGTTTGCCATATTGTTCAATATAGTAATGGAGTCTCTTCACTATTTTTCAATATAGTAATAGATGAAATTATGCGTGAAAAAGTATTCAAAACAGTTTTGGCGTCCATATAATACTACAACATTCTTGATCGATCTGATTTTAACTGATCAATTATTTTTCACAATATAGTTAGCAAAGTATAGAAAATTGACGGGTATCTTGCTGTCTCAACAGTGTCCAGCTGAACAGCAGAACTTGGGATCCGTGATATAGTAGAGTATACCTGCAACTAAAGTAGTAAGTCAAATCGTCAACAGTTTTGTGATTTCGTAAAGAATATAGGAAATGCTGCGACGCCAATAACAGCATATTTAATAAAATCAGCAAAATAAATAAAATCAAAAACAAACTAGTTATATTTTATTCCAGAAGAAAAATCTAAGTTCAGATTTTAATGTAGTAGGTAAGAGCTATAAAGAATCTATATAAATTGTTGAAAAACTTGCAACAGCACAAAGCTTAAGCATAAGAATTTTTAGGAAAATCACAAAACTGTTTACCAAACTTTCTATTCTTTTCTGGATTAGTCATAGTAGTATTTTCTCTTTCAATTTTATAATGAACAAAATGATGTTTGCATCTTAGGCTTGATTTGAAACTTAACAACTGAATTTAAACTTAAACTTAAACTTTGAACAATATACTTTGCAGACTAAGGACCTTTTTTGATCGTTAGGGTAGAAAATTTATATATATATTTAGAAATAACGGTATATATTCATATTTCATTCCGCTTTCGTTATTGAACTCTGACATGAATTGCCCTGATTGGTGTTCAATTAGTGTTGTATTTTTGGTTATATTGCATCAAATAAATTATCAGTCTCGGCATAAATATGAAAATATATCCATTAATGAGATCTCATTATATAAATACAATATTTTTGTGATTGTAGATTATCGTTATCATCCCATTGAATATTTGTATATTTGCTATTTCTATAGTAATTTTTGATTTAGCAAGTTCTTCCAAACTCTTTCTTAGTAGCAAATTTCTAAATTTTTGTTTTAAAGTTGTAATTACACAGACTATGATCCACAGCTTTGATCAATGTAGAAGTTATTCAATAAACCATACAATAATTTTGAATTTCTGGCACTTGGGTTTCTCCATGTTAGTTTGGTCGTTAGGCAAAAACTAAGGCTTAATAAAGTAAAAAAGTGTGGCTATTCAAAAAGTAGACGGAACCTTCATAAAGTCATGCCATGAGGCTTTCGAATGATGGAAAGAGTTCTTGCATGCAGCTCCTCATCACGATCAAACACATGATATAGCAAAGGACATCAATCGAGGTATAAGTTGTCTGCCAATTGTTGGAAAGGTGTTTATGAAGATTATACAAATGAGATTTCAAAAAACCCCTAGAAACAAGTAGAGAAAATAAGGCGGTATTTATGAATGACGGTTGTGTAGAAAATATTTTCGCTGATATAGATGAAGCTTCTAGCATTATTCATAATATAATTTACATTGTAGAGCCATATGGTTTGACAATTCATGAATAAATAACCAACTACTTGGGATAAATAACATAGTAGAATAAAAAGCCATCTACCGATGAAGTAATATATCTCTTGCTTCTCTATCTCTATTACTTCATCGAATAGTTCCGAAAAATACATGGATTAATATTATAGAAAACGATCTGGAAAATAGGGGATTAACATGTCCGAGACCAAAACAGCCAAAACAGGTCGCCTAATGTGGAGAGATTTAGTGAAGTATGTTCGAAGTCCTGCAGCACCATCAGCAGGTTGACGTTGGTTTGGTTAGTCGTTCTGCAGTTAGTGGAAGTTTTCCTTGGTGTAATTATGTGGAGTTTGCTCAGAACCACCATCGCAGCTGAAGCTATAAGATCACAAAAGGTAAGTTGAATTTGCTCAAAGACCGCTAGTTAAAAACGGTTTAAGTTTTGAAAAGCAACTGTAGTCTGTGATTTCTCAGCAGAAGCATCACAGTTCAGGGTGTAAAGCTATCAAAGGCAAACTGAAGTTGTTGTAAACTAACTAGTCTATTAGAATTTGGATTGAAACTTGTAGTTCAAGGTGCACGGAGACTAAAGTCTGATTGCAGTAACTTAGTTTCTCATCAGTAGACTATTGAAATTAGGAGTCATCAAAACTTGAAATCACCATTCCATACAGGGTATATCATGACAGTTTGAGTAGAAACTGTGCTGTTTGGAAGACCAACAAAGACAAAGGTAAACAAATCCGGCGAATATATAGGCGATACTCGCAAGTAATTTTATGAAAACTATAAGCTTTCCAGACGTAACAACGACCACGTACATATGTTTGATCGTATCTTTAGGAGGGAGGTGTTATATCGGGCGACTGTGTAATCTGCATAACTGTGTATTTTAGTGTAGAATACGGTGGTGAGTGAGTAGTTTAGATATAGGGGATTGGTTTATGTTAGAATAAATTGAAACCCCGGGTACAATCAATTATTTCTTGAAATTGGTTATTGAAGTAACAGTTATCGACGCATAACATCAGATATTAACCGGCTAAGTAAAAATTTTGTCTCCCTTTTGAGGAAAACGGGGGCACCTCAGCCTGTAAAATTTGGTACGGTTAAAGCTTATACCGAGGAAGAACTTTTAAGCCTAAAATATATGTAATATACGCTACAAATAAACAAATTCCAATAAAACAAAATACGGTTCAATCAAGAAACCAAAAATAGTACTCAGATCGGTGATACAAAATATATAAACAAATAATTTAGGCCCTGGCCAACGCGCGGCCAGCTCCAACTTTAATGAGGTAGGTTATTCGTCGTTTCTGTTGTACGTTGATCTACCACGAATGCATAATACTTATTGAATCGGAAGACAAAGCCATGAATTTTACATTTGAACCGATAATAAAACTGAAAATGAGTGTGTTAAAATATTATTAAACGAATATATTTAATTTTCAGCAAGTAATTTAAGATTTTATGTTATTTTTGTTTAATCTCGTATTGTTGGCACTATTATATAGTTAGGGCAAGTTGAATAAAAATCGACTAAGAATAGTCTGATCGCCTAAAATATTTTAAATTCTTTATAGAGAGAACAAATTATTGTGTTGGCTTTATTGGAAGGTAACTTTTTTTATTATTTAATTAATACATTATTACTAGTCGTTTCCGTCTAACCTACAATTTGTCTTTATGCTAACTTAAATCTAGGTATATAACTAGGAGGAGATATCGGCCCTAACTCAGTCTCTGGTGAAATAATGTTTATACATGTGACTGCCGTATTTTTTAATATATGCACCTCACTACACAACACTACACAAGATCAGATGGTTTGATTCTTTTGAGTCTGTGTCTTGTTCTGGTGGTATCCAAAAACTGCAATATTTCAATATTAGTATGAGAATGGAGTCTTTCCTAATGCCCCCTTGCAATTCTCTTGATTTCGTGACTGACTGTGGGTATCTGAAGGTCTCGATGTAGGTAATCAGTCCTATAGTATTTGGGTGCACCCACAATACCTCTCAGGACTTTTTTTCTGAAAAATTTGTATTTTATAAATGTTACTCTTTGCAGAACATCCCCATAATTGAATTCCGTATGTCCATATAGATTTCAATATTTGCTTATATAATAGCAATTTATTATGTACTGATAATTGTGATTTTCTTCCAATTAGCCAGTACATTTTCCTATATTTCAATTCCAGTTCTTTTCTTTTCTTCTTTATATGTTCCTTCCAGCGAAGTGTGGCATCGAGATTCATTCCGAGATATTTAGCGTTGTTGCTATATGGAATGATAGTGTTATTTAATGTTATTGGTGCTTGTACGGTCTGTTTATAGGTGAACTGCACATGCACAGATTTACTTTCATTAATTCTTATTTTCCAAGCTTGTGTCCAATTATTTATATTTTCACTTGCCTGTTGTAATTTTCGTGAGGCTTATTGTCTCCGACAGCTATAATCTCAGTATCATCAGCAAATGTAGCCATCGTAATATTTTACGTTTGTGGTATATCACAAGTGTAGAGTAGATAAAGCATTGGTCCCAGTACACACAGTGTTCTTGTGGTACACCTGCTTTAGCTTCTATTATTGTAGAGTAAGCTTCTTCTTGTTTGACTCTAAACATTCTGGTTGTAATGTATGATTTTAATAGTTCGGTGAGTTGTTTTGGTAGCATTTTCTGTAGTTTACGGACAATGCCTTTATGCCAAATCTTATCGAAGGCTTGTGCTACATCTAAGAATATAGCTGAGCATACTTTTTGTCTTTCGTAGGCTTTTTCAATAACAACTGTTATTCTGTGGACCTGGTCAATTGTTGAGTATTTGTTAATAAACCCAAACTGATGTGTTGGTATTAGGTTTTTTCTCTCTATGATCGGTTTTATTCTTTTCAACAGGAGTTTTTCAAAAACCTTAGATATTACTGGCAGCAGTGATATAGGTCACTTCCCAGGTATTGGGATCATTATAATTTCCGCCCTCTTCCAAATGTCTGGGACATGTTTTAATCTAAATGCTGTATTGATCAAGTTGGTGAGTTTTGTAGTTCCCTTTCTTGGCAGTTTTTGTAGTAATTCTCCTGTTATTAAATCGTAGCCTTGTGATTTATTGTTGTTAATGTCAGTTTTAATAACTTTGGTTAACTCTTTAGGCGTGACTAATTCCATCATCGAATTTTCAGCTTCTATGTCCGGTAAATTATGTTCAATATTAGCTTCTATGGTTTGAAAGTTTTTTCTAGATATTCAGCAAATGCTTCTGCTTTTTGGCGATTGTCACGTGCCCAATTCCCACATAGGACTCTTATAGGTGGACTGTGTAAACATGAGCGCTTTATATATTTTGTGACCTTCCAGAGTGAGTAATCAGTTTCTTTATCATCTGTTAAATTTCTGAGATAGTCATTTATGGTTTTGTTTTTTATTTCCAGTATTTCTCTTCTCAGTCCTTGGGTTATATTGTTTAAACTATTTTTATTTTCAGGTGTTCTGTTTTGTTGCCATTTTTTTCGTAATTTACGTTTTTCAGCTACCATTTCCTTTACTTCTTTTGGATAATTAATTCCTGTAGTTGTACTCTTAATTTCTGGAGTATTATTCCAAGCAGCTTGTTGAATATCTACTACGAATTTTTCTGCTTCAAGATTTAATTGTTTAGTTGTTTTGAGGGGTACATTTAGTTGAATCCGTTTGTTCCATTCTTCAGCAAATCCTTCCCAGTCTGTTCTCTTGTTTGGTAACGTAGTGTTAACGTGTTAACAGTGGATTCTGTTGCATCGTAAGGAGTTCCGCGCCTATCGCGTTCAAATCGATACAGTTCCTATCCCCTGGCTCCAAAAAGTTTTATACCTCGGTATCGAGTTGGACCGCAGATTTCAATGGTCAACCCAAATAAAGCACACCATTTGCAAAGGAAATAGCGTGTACAGTCTACTATTTCCACTCCTCTGAAGAAAAAGTAAACTTCCAATCCCACAGAAAGCGATACTGTATAAAATGCTAGTCCGTCCAGTCTGCCTCAATGGAGTACAAGTGTGCCCCATGGTTTATGAGGAACGTCAATACACATCTCGAATCAGGCATCTCGTTTGTGAAGAATTTCATAAACATGCTCAGTGTAAGGCACCTACTACAATCTACTAATCTACGACAATCCCAGTCGTAACCCAAAGTCTCTGTCGTCCACAAAACAATCATACCCCGAACCCAAAGCGAAATCAGCAGAAGACCATTTGGTTATAGCTGGTCAACTTGGTAAAAGAAAAAAAATAAAATAAAGTTCATCTTTTGTTCCAAGGCCATAAGTGGTGTTATTATTTATGTATAAATGAGAAGAAGTAGTGGGGTGATGACGGAGAGTGCAGGGAAATGGAGATTAGGTAAAGTTTGAGTTTGGTAAAGTGTATATATATTAATATATATACACGAGGGAAAGCGGAAATAGGAAGGTGGCTGCATGCAACAGACGGAAATTAATTTCGGAGCACTAGGGCACTCAAGGATCAATGACCACCAGAAGAAACACTACAAAACTAGAAACATGTGCTCTTGAGTTATCAGTAGGATGTAACATAATCAATGTAACAAATAGTAATGGAGTAATCAAGAGTTTAGAAAATCAACCACTTATATAATTTACAAGGATCAGTGAAGCATTAGTGAACTAGTAACATGGGTCCAATAGAACTATCGGTAGGATAAAGAAACATTGTAATTAATGGAGAAAAGTTTAGAAGATCAACCATGTGTAATTTACAAGGACGAGTGAAGCATTAAAAAACTTGATACATGGGTTCCAACATAACTACAGGTAGGATAAAAAGCTTTTGAAACCAATGGAGAAGAATGTTTAATGTGTAAGGATGAAGATTAAAGTAAAAAGAAATCAGTTGTAAAGTAGTGTAGTTGTAAAGTATTAGAATTTTGATATAAATATCAATTCATCAAAACAGAAATGGTGGAATTGTGTTGAATCGTATTTTTAAATGGAATAATAGACTAAACATCTGTATCAGAAAATCAGAGGATTTAATTACTGAAACAGGATACCAACAATTAAATCAAGCATTGTTCGGGTAAACTATATGTAAGAAATTCATCAAAATGTTGGCACATAAAATTAAATGAAACGACGAACAAGTTACAGTTGGAGAGATAAGATGATGACTATTGTTTAGTCACAAAAGGTAGTAATCGTTCAGTAATACTCAATGCTGATGCGTTAATAAAAGGACACGAAGAGCAAACGGTGGATTTAATGGAAAGTCTTTATAAAGTTAAACAATTTTTTGGAATGAAAATATATGAGATAGAAGAGATTAAAGATTTATCAAAAACACATAATCTAACGACTGCTCGAGGAATTCTACGTATTAGGTACATTTAAATTGAGATGGCGTGTTAAATATATGATTTGTGTCGATATCGACCATAAGCCAGTGTAGAAAAGAGGAAGAAGAGTTAGTAGAGGGCGCTGTAACTTGTATCGAGTTTGTATAAAACAACAGGGTTCTAAATAAGAGAAACTCTCTTTTATGCCAAGGCCATAAGTGGTGTTATTAATTCCGTCCAGTCCCGAATCATAAGTGATTCGTAACAAGCACGTATTAATTCCGTATGTGTAAATGAATAGCAGCAAAATATTACAAATAAGAGCCGGCAATCACAACGTATCTCTATCCGGATGAATGGTCGGCTTGATTTGCCGTTGCCGTTTAATTCCTAATCCGTGTTACGTGAGATCTGTGGCGGACGCGGGCCGTGCCGCTCGCATTGAGTAACGGCCGGTCCGAAAATAAAAATATGGCGCCCGAAATAGAACTGTGGCGCTAATAGCCGTGCATATTCGCTTTTATTTCGGGCATGGCGGAGTCCTTCGGCTGCCTGCCAGCTTCCCGAACCGCTGTGAACGTCGCACTCTCTCTCACTCTCTGGGTTATTTGTTTATTGTTCGGAAATATTTTCGAGCTGGATGAATCGGTAGAGCCGTGCAGCCTGTAGCGGAGATATCCTACTGACAGAGCTCAGTCAGATTCGCCTTGATTCCATAGTGGTTACCCGCCAGACATTTATTATCAGCTACACCAAAATAGAATGTGTTTTAAAAATGTATTATTACTCCTTAAGGACTAAGTAATTTTATTCTTCTCTAACTTATGATTAAATATTACTACCTGCAGTTTTTAACATAATTTAACTAACCTCACTTTCTTTTTTCTTAAATATTTTAAAGTCTCCTTTTAACCAACGAAGGCTTATCTGATCTGGACCTACTGTTTAATCTGGACTCCGAACCACGGTTCTCGGCATTAAGTTTACCAACTGGCCAGTGACCAACTTAGAGACCATCCCAGAAGACATCCGGTCTTACCCAGCCTGGTTACTGGCGTGACTGGGTTATTCCTTGTCGGATTAGAGTTACAATCACAAACATAAATTTACGACTATGCCCCATCTGAATTCGAATCTGCGACTATATGAGTAGGAGGACCGTCCTGTCGCTTTAAACACTGCGCAACCTCACTTCCTTCAATTATTTTCCTTAAAGCACAAAAACTTATAGTCGGTTCAATAAAACAGTGAACTCTGTTTCTAAATTCTTCATCTAAATTTATGACGTTAGCGTTCTTATTGTGATGTTTTAGATTTAGTTTATTTTGGCTTTCATATATAATAGAACTCTAATCTAAATAAAACAATGAAACAAAAATAATGTTAGCAAATATAATTTATATTAACATTATAGTACAACTAATATTACGACTTTGACGATATAATGGCTTCGGCATTTTCAATCAGAGTAATCATAAGCAACGATTTGAAATTTATCAAAATAAGCAAAGCGCCATAACAACGTTTGTCGATTTAAAACCTCTAATTATTATCACTAATGACAAAATGTTTAGACGTTTGATAACCCGACACAACGATCATTTAAAAAGGAATTTACAAATTCCAATAGGCAATACATTCGACATCGTGATAACGTGAGTTCATTGTTATTTTGAATAACTAAACCTTCTCTATACATACTTCTGTCGTATCAAAGTAAAACTATAACAATATTTGTATTTTTACTATTTTTTAAAAATTAGGAAATGTTACAAGGATGGTAAAAAATGCCTCGTTTTTTTTTAAACAGCCGCAATATGAAAAAAATTGTTTGACTCAGGCTTACATCAACTTTCAAGTAAATCGGTTCAGTAGATTTTCAAACTTCAAACTTTGAAAAAAAATTTAAGACTACAAAAGGTTGTTGAATAGAATAATCAAAAAAAGTTTCTGTGGAATTTAAAATATAAATTTGTTTACAGTATGCTTCATCTGAAATTACCATATTCACTTAAATGTGACAAAAAAGCCGCAATGCCTCTCTACGGTAGTTATATATCTCTCCAATTAATGAAAATAGTGTCAGACTAAAGAATTTTTGATGCGTTTTTGAAATCAGAAGGAACTAAAACTGGATGTTGACTGATTTAAAAGTACTGATTTATTTTATACACTTTATTAATTTCTAGATCCAGATTTATTGTATCTTGGAGTTGGGGTAACTTGAAGCTAAAGAGTCTACTAAACTAAAGAGTTCACCTTACTTTTTCATCACTTGTTTTCAGTTGGGATTAGAGTGGTAAATACAAGACTCCACCATAGTGATGAACGGATCAAGTAATTTTAATTCTGCACGTGAATGTGCTTTTAGTCATTGCTAGTGAATGTTTAGTCATACTTATTATACGCATAGTTTGCTGTGTTTTTAAAATATATAGGTTATAAATAAACCAGCAATAAAAAGATAAGTTATGATTTATTATACTTAAATCTTAATCAAACTTTAAATTATCATTTATTTAAATATACTAATATGTAATTTACTTAGATATATTTGGTGAATACATTTTTCGTTAAATTCTGATCTCTTCTTTGAACTTTCAAAGTATTTCAGCAACTCGATAGACTTTGACTCTTAATGGGATACAAGTCTTGCGATTATGATCGCCATGTCATTATTTTCAAAATTCTTCATTTTGTTTTGGCTCTAGGAAGGCTCTTTTGGCTCTATTACCAAGGTATTCCCAAACTATCACGCGTCGCATTATGCAATATGCGTAGATTATTCTTCCTGGCTCAAACTACAGATATGTGATATCTGTGTGCTTCAACAAACTGTTGTAACTATTATGAAGACTATTACAAAGAACGCTGAATTCTAAATTAAGAGTTTTTAAAATTGTAAAACTATATTTAAAAGATTAAACTATATTTGATATAAAAAAACTAAAAATACGAATTCTAATAAATCATCAGTTGGCAGTGTAGTAACCTTTATGATTATTAATAGGTGTATTTTAGTGTGTCTTTTAAATAAGAGAATTATATTATTATTAAATTATAAAATTATATTAATTAAAATATTATATTATACTAAATATTATATTAAATAATAATATGAATTATAAAAATAATAAGCTTCATTACCAAAAAGATTTATTGCAGTCTTTTAATGTCATTTAAAAATACCGTATTTCAAAACTTTTAAACGACAGTATAATTTAATCATGTTCTTATATTATGTTAGATAGAATATTAAAAAGAAAACACGTTTCTTCACTCTTGACACTCTTCAAAGACGGAAGAGTGTTATTCTTCAGCATAACAACGTTCGATCGCATGTTGCAAAACTGGTGAAATTATACTTATAAACGTTAAAATGGGTAGTGCTACCCCACCTGCCGCATTCTCCAGACAGTCCTCCTTCTGATTAGTACTGGTTCTGAAATATGATTCGTAACGTATCTGAATAGTGACTCACTTATTACGAAAACATCACAAAATTGGTCGATTTGCAGATAGCCTCAGAATATTATTCATTCTTTCAATATGGGATCGATAAATAGCCCAAAATATGGGAAAAAGCAGTTGCTATCGATGAAAAATACTTTGAAAATACTTTGTACCGATTTTTTACAACTTTTAAATTAAAAAAATCATTTAAAATTAATTCATAGGCCTAATAAAAATAAAAACCTAATCAACAAGGGTTGAAGGGCTATTCATTATCGAATAACTCAAAACTCATGTAAATAATTTATTTCATTTTGAAATGCAATCCTTTAGAAACTTGCGGAAGAAATCCTTCCGCAAAGTGGCTCATAATATAATTCAACATAGCCATCTATTATAATTCTTCAAAATTAATTTACAATTCTAGTATTTCTAGTGTTGTTGCTTTCTGATCACTATTCGGGTCTAACTCTTAAAAGAAAGGTACCTTATACGTTATTTTAAACGTTATTCAAACATTTACGTTTGAATTTAATAGGCTAAAAAGTCTCGTTACACACGCCGTTTTACGCAACATTCGAAAAATACTGCAGACCAGAATGATGAAGATAAATAGTGATGAAACGAAAATAGAATAGAGATTTATACGTTGTAGCTCAGACAGCGGGTACGTAATTGTATACGCGTGTTTGTTTTATACTTTTAATTAAATAAAAAGTTAATAAGCAAATAAGATAATTCAAATGAATGGGATTTTTTATTTTTTATTTCCTGTTACTGGCTTTCCATATATGGCGTTTTAACAGTGTCGACTGATTAACGGTAAATTTAGTTGGCATTTATTAACAGTTTGATTAAATATCTTTTGTCATTTCTTGGCAGAGCCAAAATATGATGTATCTGTCAACATTATCACCTGAATTATTGAAAATGTTCTTTTTGTAACCGTGTGTTTGTTCTTTCTCGCGCAATTTACTAATTTTTTTAATTGTATCAATAAAACCTTTATAAATTTAGTTTAGTTGAATTTTTTGTTGAAAGTTAGAAAATGTATGAGCATGGGATGTAAAGATAATAAAATCAATTGAAATGTAGGTGCAAGAAGTTAAGGTGTATGTCAGTTTTATAGTATCTTTGGAGTATATCTTTATAATAATTCGAATTTCACCACCAGTCTTTTAAAGGCGTATTCTACTCTAGGTTTTTATTAAAAAAAATTCTATATTTTAAAAGCTTCCTTTTTCTATATTTTCTTACCCTCTAAGTGACATGACATCTAAAAACGAAATGCTTTTTTGTCGAGACTACTTTTTTCGAATGATCAATTCACTTTTACAAACACTAATTCATATATATATATATATATATATATATATATATATATATATATATATATATATATATATATATATATATATATATATATATACATATAATGAATGACAATGAATGACATGAAAACTGTATATATGTTATTTATTAAGTATTAACAAATTGTCTTTGAGACACCATTAAATAGAAACCGAAATCCCCAATCCATTTTGAAGGTTTTGTATACATCCATATCAACGATAGTTAATTAGTAGAAATAATCTAAGCAGAGTAAAGTAAGGTATTTCATTAATTCGCAAGAAAGTCTAATCGTCAGCTGTGAGCAACCAAGGCGCAAACTGAATCAACAATACTAAACAAATAAAAGAGCTTCAAAGGTAGGCTATGGAAGCTACCGAAGAAGTTCTCCAATATCGACGGGAGAACTGGTTTTTATTAACGCCAGTTTTGCCAAACAATTACATTTTTTATGGATTTTTCCACTTTTAACCATTGGGGCTTACTGCTTCTTATTGTTCGAGCCGCGTACATCATCTTCCCACCAGCCAAGACCACCCCAGAACCGATGCAACCTATTAGGTAAAGAAAACACACCGCGACCACGCTTGTAATCGAGCAAACGTTGATATTAAATCAAAAAACTTTTTCGTTTTCCCATTTTCAGAGTCGCGGCAGCATCCGCTAAATCATACGCCGCAGTGTCTTCCTCGGACGCTCGTTAATCAAAATTATAATTTGACAAGGCGGAGGACGAGGTGGGGGTTAGTGGCGGCGGCGGCTGCGACGGCGGCATCGGGCGCCTCCACTAAATTACCGGATTAATCTCCGAGCGGGCCGTGGTCGCGACCCCTGGCGGCAGCTCGCGACCTCTGACCGTCGGAGAGCGTCACGCCTCGACCCCGGAATCCACCGGATATTCGTCATGGTGGATTTTTGCGAGAGACGCTGAATGCGCGACAGGTGGAAAATAGCAACGGCACTCAGGGGGCTCTCTTTCATTTCTCTGCTATTTTTAGCTGCGGAGGATGGAATGGGGAGATATTTATTTAAATCATTGCGACGGATTCGCTGTATATATAGTACCAGTCGTATACGGAGACATTTTAAAGATATACGTAATAACACGAGGAAATTTATTAATTTGCATTAGCCCAAATGTTCCATCTTGTATTAAAGTGTATGGTCTACGCCGTACAAGTTTACGGAAGTGAAATGGAAAGTAAAAAAAGGTTTTAGAGTTTTAAAAATATAAACAATTTTAACAATGTAGTATTTTTTCGGAATTTTGCAAACTACTTTCGAGAATATTACTTTCTATACCTCTCCATTTGATCAAAACATTTTTGGAGAGTCACATAAATGTAGAAAAATATCTGGAACTTCAAACAAGTAGTACTCCATTTCAATGATCTCCATATACGGAGACATATAAAAGAAATACATAGTAACACATTGAAACTAAGGAATTGTATTAATGTTCATTAGCTCAAATGTCTCTTTGTGTTAAAGTGTATGATCTACGGTGCATGTTTACAGAAGTGAAATGGAAATTAGAAATAAACGGCTTTAAAGGTATAAAAATATAAACAAGTTTAACAATATAATATTTTCCCGGAACATTGCAAAATGCTTTGGGATCTATAACTTTACCTTTCCATTTGAACGTCATCAAAAACGTTTTCTGTGGAGTTACATAAATGTAGCAAAATATCCAGATCTTGAAACAAATAATACTCCAGTTCAATGATCTTAGAGATGATCTTTTGAGTTTTATGATGAAGCAATAGTTTTTGATGGAATATTATTTTTCCTTGTGTAAACTGTGTCTTTTTCAATTTTTAATAATTGGTTTAATTTCACCAGTACAAAGATTTAAAGAAAGTCTCGTTTCGCATCTCGAAATAACTGTCATTGTCACTTTCGTAGCAGATTTCTTAGCATGAACTAGCCGTTGGAACCAGACAGTTTTACAGAACTCCTTAATTACATGTTTTATTTTAAGATTATTTTAATTCTTTTTAAAATCCCACGAATTTTCTTTTATTTCATTGATATCCAACATGGCACTCATTGATTTTTTTAACAGATTTTATATTTTATTATTTTAGTTTACAGGTCATGTTCTCATTACAATATAAATGCTCATACAATATGCTTAATGAATTACTATATTTTCTTATAAAAAACCGCAAACTTGAATCACTGGTGCTAACAAACATGAATCCAAATTTTTTTAAATATATCTTTCCATTGGTTTGAAAATTTAATAAATGTAATAACAATTTACTATTTAATAACTCGAAATGGAATTTGACGGGAAAAATATGTTTGCGCTGCACTCTTAGTATTCCTGTGCTTTTACATGGTTTTCAAACTAAAAAGTTATGTGTTTTGTATATTTCTTTCAAGGTAATATACGCGACTTGTTTAATAAGATTGTGAGATTTAATTAATAAAGAAGAGTCATTATAAAGAATCAGTGTTTTATAATTTAAGGTTCAATATGATTCTTTAAGTTAGAGATTAGATTTAGAATCTTCTTGGAAAAAGTTTTCAATAATTTCTTACGTGTTCGTTGTGAACTGGCTTGATAACAGGTCAATTGAAAAGTCCCCGGAAGAATCGTATATTAGTTAGAATTAAATCCATAGTTTTAGTTACCCCTAACCCTCAAAAGATGCGTGTATAAATTTGACAGTTATCGGATCATTATTTTGTAAGTTATAGCATTCTGAGTGAAGCAACTTTTGTTATAGTGAAAAAATGGATAAAAAGGAATTTCGCGTGTTGATAAAATATTACTTTTTGAAGGGAAAAAATACAGTTGAAGCAAAAACTTGGCTTGATGCCGAGTTTCCGGACACTGCCCCAAAATTAATCAATAAGGATTGGTATGCTAAGTTTAGACGTGGTGAAATGAGACCGAAGACGGTGAACGCTGTGGACGCCCAAAAGAGATTATTACCGACGAAAACATTAAAAAAATCCACAAAATGATTTTGAATGTCCGTAAATTGAAATAGCGGACAGTCTAAAGATATCAACGGAACGTGTACATCATATCATTCATCATATCATCATATCAATATTTGGGTATGAGTAAGCTCTGTGCAAAGTGGGTGCCGCGCTAGCTCACTTTTGACCAAAAACAACGACCAGTTGATGATTCGGATCAGTGTTTTAAATTGATCAAGCGTAATAAACCCGAGCTTCTGTGTCGATATGTGACAATGGATGAAACATGGCTCCATCATTTCACTCCGAAGTCTAATCGGCAGTCATCCGAACGGACTGCACACGATAAACCGGCTCCAAATCGTAGGAAAACGCAACAGTCGGCTGGCAAGGTTTTGGCGTTTGTATTTTGGGATGCGCACGGAAATATATTCATTGACTACCTTGAAAAAGGAAGGACCATCAACAGCGACTATTAGATAGCGTTATTGGACCGTTGGACTGGTTGACTGGTTGAAGGACGAAATCGCCGAAAACCGTCCGCATTTGAAGGAAAAGAAAGTGCAACTTCATCAAGGCAATAAACCGTGTCACAAGTCAGTGAAAGCGATGGCAAATATCCATGAATTAGGCTTCGAATTGCTTCCTCATCCACTGTATTCTCCAGAACTGCTCTTCAGCGACTATTTCCTGTTCTCAGATCTCAAAATAATGCTCGCTGGAAAAACTGAGGCCTATTTTGAAAGAAAGGACAAATCGTATTACAAAAATGGTATCGACAAGTTGGAGGGTCGCTATTATCAGTGTATCACCCTTGAAGAGAATTATGTTGAATGAAAAAACTAATTTTACCAAAGAATGTGTTTTACTATGGTAGGCCGGGAACTTTTCAGTTGACCTGTTACTTATAATTGTAATTTTATACCAATATATTTAGCTAGTTTTTGTAACTGTGGCCCTGTTGAAATTGTGGTGGTGGTGGTCCTCAGTGAATACATTCTTTATGTATTTTTAGATATTCTTATAACATCAGATATATTTAACTGGATTGATGCCTTCAGTTGGAGTTGTTCTTTTTTTATTGATAACATTTGCTCCGACTCTGGTTCTATGTAGCTCTAGATCTCTTCTGGTATACTTCTCGTATACTATCATCAGCAGGTAGGATTTTTTAAATTATTTATATCTTGCATTAGCACACAAGCATTAGTGCACAAGCAAGGCGAATACGGTATAATTATGCATTTCCCAAATTAAAATAAAAATAATCTACAAAATCACTTCGTATATCCATTTGATTTCATGTTCATCATGCAGCTCTTCGTTGATTACGTAGTAATAACCACTGATAATTAATCGTAGAATTTTGTTTTAGGTGCGTTGTCTTACGAGATGGTTTGATTTTGAGTCTGAATTGAATCTGCTCTGCTTCTTGTCTAACATGATGTTGATTGTTTGATTGATTGTTGACAATTTGCGTTCCAACTACGAGATAATTTTTCGTGACATTGATTTTGGTATGATTTCAACTGTTGTTTTATTTTGGGCTATTCGCTAACGCAGTAAAGACAAAATCAAATATGATTTTCCAATAAGTATGAGTTGATATGGAAATGAAATAGAACGGGCTGGGTATGAGATATTAATAATTTTTATATATGTCCAAGTTCAAGATCCAGGCCTTAATTAAAATGACGATTTAAAAAATGTGGATTTAGAAGTATGCTGATATAGGCAAGAAAAAGATGTGTTATGGTTTGGCTGATCGTTTGGACATATAATACTGTTAAACCAACTTTATTCTTTCGATATCACTAATACATGATATATCGCGCGACTCATACGGCTCTGGTTTGATAAGAAACAAGGTCGCGTGTTTATAGATGTTCAACAAATCATTCCGTGGTTTTTAAACTTTGAGCTAACTCTTGACTTTACGTTTGGAATTGTTGTAGTAAATTTCTTTTCATCGCTTGTTGCAATACATCACAGAAAATTTTTTTCCTTTTTTTGCCTGCCTAGAAATGAAACCGTCATGTTTGTGCAAATATTAGGAAATAGCTGACTCTTCAATTGATATTTTATATGAATATTATTTGATATCTTGAATTGGGTCAATAATTGGCGGTAATTGGTCTCGGTCAATAAGTATTGCAATTTATTGCCTTCGAAATTTGGTGGTTCTCCAGATAGTTTTTTGACATTGACACCAAAATTGCCACTTTTAAATCGTTAAAACTAAAAGTGACAATTGGAATATGACGGAGGAGCATCATCGGAGAAAAAAATATCGATATTATTTTTTGCAACAATTAGGTAATATCGATATTTTATAAAAGATGTATCGATATTTTTTAAGAAAAATAAAAATATTTATAAACTCGCTTAAAAATATATCGATATGCTCTAAATCTTTTAAAAAGTAGAGAAATTTTTAATAAACCATTAAAATTTAGTTCCAAAATGTTCCATATTTGAAATTAAGTATCAAATTTAGAAATATATTAAAAATAATTAAAAGGTTTTTATAATATTTAAGAAATCGAAAAATATCGTTTTTTTCTCAAAAAATAATTTGATGAAACTATTTTATTGTAATGGCCTATACATTAATTTTAAAGTATTTACAACAGATGCTGTTACTGTACATTAAATCTCATTGGGTATATTTGTAACCTATTTGATATTGAAACATCCCCGACAGGCTTTACTTTTCAGTATTTTGTCGAAGTGTTATAAGTATTCGTTATGTTTATATTATCTATACATGGCATAAAATCACTTCATTAAGCGATCTCCTGTACAAAATACTATTTTAATTAATTACGCGATCAGATGGTGTTAAACGTTTTAGTCCACGCACTTCACTGTCACTTCGCATATTTAGTTGAATAGAGGATGCACTGATACTCTTTTGAAGTACTTCATACAAACACCTTGAATTACACTCGTTATTGGTTCTAGAGGAATATCGCGTTTTATCACTTCATTTGGGACATAGTACGGAGCATCGACAATGGCATTGACGTTGTATGATGGATATGTTGGACTTGCTAGCAGTTCCTCATAGTTGGACTCCATATGACCAAATAAGCTTTAGTATAGATTTATAAAATAATATCTTTAGGTAGGTAGAGTTTAAGTCAAAATTGTTTCCATTTGACGAGTATGTGCTTCTTCCAAGTTAGGCATAGATCTAGGTGCATACCAAGATATTTAGCATCCTCTGCTTGCGGGAGTTGACAATTATCTATATATACTGGGGGAGATGTTCTTCTACGGAGCGTAAAAGTTATATAGCTGGATTTTGTTTCGATGGCCTTTATACGCCATCTTTTTAGCCACATTTGTCGAAGTGTTAAGAAAATATATGTAGTGCGCTGGAAATGTCTGAATTTGTACTGAATAAATAGCTTTTGCGGGAAGTTTTACTTTTTACGTTAATTTGAAGAAAAATGCTGTTAAATGTGCACTATCGAGTACTGTATGATGCTTATGGTAGATATGTTCCATCGATTTCAATAGGTGAATAGTAGTTGCGACGTTTTAAAAATAGTGATTTTGATACCGAAGACCATGAGCGTGCTGAGCAGCCAAACATTTTAAGATTAAGATTTGAAGGCATTACTCGATAAAACCATTAAAGACATAACAATGTTATTCTTCAGCATAACAACGCTCAACCACATGTTACAAATCCGGTGAAAGCATACTTGGAAACATTAAGATCGGAATTGTTACACTACCCACCCTTTCAGTCAGACCTTGCTCCTGATTACTACTTGCTTCGACATATGAGCCCTAACCTGTCTAAGCAGCGCATTACTTCTTATGATAACCTCGAAATATATATCGTTCTTTTGAGACGGAATCCGCAAATTGTTCGAAAGATGGGAAAATGTAGCGGCTATCTGTCAACAATAATTTAAATCAGATACTGTCTACTGATTTTTTACAATAAAGCTTCAAATAAAAAAATTATTTAAATCTAGTTTATAAGCTAATAATAGAATGAACAGAAATGACGGTTTGTTTGTATCGATGCACAGTGTGACTTGGTATACGAAGTGAGAACAAATTTCGATATTTTAAAAATAAAAGTACCAATTTTAAATCTGTAAATGGTTTTTAAAAAGATATTTAGGGTTTTCTACTTATATACAGGGTGTCCGAGTAATGATATGAAGCGGCCATATCTCAAAGAGTATATTAGTTCTAAATTATCCAGAAAAAAAATGTATCTAAATCGGTCAAAAGCAAAACCGCTAATTATTTGCGGGTTGTCTAATATTGGCTAGAGGGCGCAGCAGCCTGAGAGCTAGTATGTCAAAGCCAAACTGAACTAAAACTCAGAGTTGATACGGCAATATTGCCACTTTTGGAAGTCACAAATTTAGATGACGTATGTACAAAATAACTTTGGATATGTAGCGACCGCTACAACCCTTTATACCACCACGCATTCACCTACATCAAAGTCAAAGTTTGGAAACGCTGGTGGATTGGTACCATGCGGTTCCTGGCTATAAATGACCACCACGACGGCATCTCGCACTCTTTTCTTTTCTCTATACACTTGAAACAATACCACTCCACAGCGCTACCGTACTTCCTTTACCTAACCTAATATCCTGTCCATTCTCCCATCGACCACATGTATCAATTTAAATCGGAATAAACAAGTATTTCTTCAGCCAGTATTTTCAGTTCTCATTCAAATTCCTTCCCCAAAATAGTAGTGAGTATTCAGACAAACAATCGCATCGACAGCTACACATTCCGACCGACGAGACGAACATTCCTACAGATAGACTATACCTATGCAATGTTATTCTAATATAAGCGAAAACCTTAGAGCTTTGATGGAATTACGAGTATTCATATATACAATCTTTCTATTAATCATACTCTTATGCGTTTTGCCATCTAATGGATTAGCAGAGCCGGTGAACTTGAGCCGGTTCGAACGAAATGAACCCGAAAGAGCGGGCCGTTAGGTGAGCCGTGCCGTGCCTAATGCCCGACCACGACCCATAACTCACCGGAATGTCCGGAAGACGGAATCCGGGGAGGATATTTAGCAAAGTGTCAGCACTCCCAGAGGCGCATTTGTTAAGGCGGTCGGCGTGGCCGCGTCGCATTCCGGGTGGATTTTTCTAGAGGGCGGATGACGGTCCGAACCCGGCCCGATATCGGCCGCTTTATTGCAACTAATCGGTTGGGGCCCGGGGACGGCCGTTGACTGACCGCGTCTCGCTTGTAACTTTGCTTTTATCGGTATTTATCAAACGGGCCGCCGCTTAAATAAATACGCGCGCCCGCCGTTGGAATTGTCCGGTGAAATCGTTAGATGAGCGGTTTTCTTCATCGGGAAAAACATGAACCGCCGACTGGCTAACGTAAGAATTAAGTTTCCTCCGAATATATTTTCATTCATCTCAATTTCGTCATTATCTCTGTTTAATATTGGAATTACAATCGGAACTCTGTAACAGAAATCCAATCCATTTTTTTCGTTATAAAATGCAGAAGTACCATCGGCAAGGCGCGGACGCTTAAACTTTTGTTAATACTCAGGTCTTTCAAATGAACTGAAACAAATAAAATGAATTCATTAACATAAACACTAATTCAGTACTAATGGGGCTCTGGGTTAATATAAACATCCTGTCACTGTCATATATCAAATAACGTTATCTAAGATGACGTAATCAGTATGATTTGTTATATATATAAGCGGTTTGGCGCTAATAATTGATTTTCTTTCGAAAAAAACTACATAATTTTCAAAAAATTAAAACCAAAATTATTAAAAATATTGGCCATTTGATTTTATAGATCTTGCTCATCTTTCAGACAATTTATGGGTGCTATCCCAGAAAAACTGTCTATTTTTAGTGCAAAACCATTCATCGAGTCATTTTCTAACTTCTTTGAATTTGGCGAAATGCTGCTCTGCAAGTGCGTGTCCCATTTATACGAAAAGTTGATAGTCGGACAGATTTGGAGACTACGACGGGAATGATAATATATATCATCCAAGTGCTTTCAATGCTTAATGAGATGGCTTGTATTGTAAAATCATTTTATCGTGTCTTGGGGTCCATTCTGGACGTTTTTCGATCAATGCATGGTTTAAACGTATCATTTCTTCTTGATAGCGATCACTTAATTTTTTCATCAGGTTTCAATAGTTTCTAATACACCGCGCCATTCTGGTCCCACCAAACACATAGCAGTGTTTTACTAACAAAACCATTTGGCCTCGGAATCGATAGCCTGGCTTCGCCAGGTGATAACCGTCACAAATCACCCTTCACTATTCGATTCAGAAATTACTTTCGATTGTACCTTTGATACAGCATTTCACAGATAATTCTTTGCCTCTCATTCAATTAATGTGGCACCCATCTTCCCATCTTTTGTATTTTCCCCATTGTTCGTAATCGGTCGCCAGTCGTTCCTTGGACCACATTTAAAACTTCTACTAATTGGTTTTGAGTTTGGTTTGGATCCTCATTCAATAACTCTTACAGTTTCGCATCTTCAAACTTTTTCGGTCCGTCAGAACGTTCTTTGTTTTGGACATCGAAATCGCCATTTTTTTAATCTTCGAAAACAGTCCTTAGATGTTTTTAAGGATAGAGCATGCTCACCGCAACTTTTTACTACGGCGAGCATACTCGTCTCTTTCTATTTTTTCATATGATCAAACAAGAGAAGTAATGCTTGTCGCAAATGCACGTTTTAAGATCCGAAATTTGACTTTCTCAAAGTGGTATAAATCTATGACGGTATTAATTTCGCAAAGTATAACATATAAAGCTTTGAAGGTTGATGTCAATAGAATTAATTAAGAGTAGTATTAAGCCTAGCGCTATATGTTAGAAAAAATGGGTAATGGCGATAATTTGGAATATAAATTAGTTCGCTCCAAAAATAAGAATTTCATATATCATAAGTGGTTAGTCAACAAATGATAATTTGCATTGCGTATGCGGAATCGCTCAATTAGGTTTAATATTGTAATCGCGGTTTTAGAATAGTGGGCCGTAGTTAAAGCGGTTATTCAGTACTCAACATTTTTGTATATATATATATATATATATATATATATATATATATGTATCATATATCATATATCATATATTATATATCATATAGTCAACAAAAGAATTATTGCGGAAAAATTAAAGGAAAGATTAAAAGAGACTGTCTTTATTACTGATACTGATATGGCATGAGTTTCTAGGAAAATATGTATGTTGATGACGATATGTGATGAGGATTGATATCAATCGCAACAAATATGTAGTATCTTATACCTGAAAGAAATTGTATTATGAGCTCAGAGTGTATAAGAGACTAGGAAAACTACGCTTCTATCTAGAAATGGATTGAGGATCTACCAAATCTAAGAAAATCCACTTCCCTGACACTCTCAATGGAATCCTAGACTAGCAGAAGTGGATAAAGATACCTGGATACGAACAGAGCACAATTAACATTAACTATTATTTATTATAATATTACGTTACTAATTATAATAAACAATTATAATAATGCCAACCATGCCCATCAAAACTGGAAAAAATCTTCAACCATTTAGTTATCCAAATGGTAGATCACATATAAGTTAAATATATTCTACTAAACTGGAATTGACTGAAATTCTCAAATAGTTCTAAATAATTCTACAGCAACTACGGAGGGCAATATTATGGTAACCACTACCCAATATAAAACCGTAAATGCACCAAGAAAGAGCCAGCGGTTGGCAGTGTGCGAGAATTGAAGACATGGAAGGCTAGACGATGCAGAATTAAAAAGAAGGTCTGCCATCTTGAACTCGACTTCGCCAACATTTCTAGGAAAAAAATACCACTCATAAATGATCTGCGCGTAGGTCCAAATAGACGAAAATAATTAGTTTTTATTAAAACAATATATTAACCGCAGGTAATAAATATTTGGGAAATACATACTGATATTTTAATTACGTACTCGCTTTGCTTGTATATTGATGCAAATACAGAGTAGTAGTAATACATTAATTTGTAATTTAAGATTGTACTAAGCATATCTAATGTAAGTAGCACCTCTAATATAAGAATGTAAATAAAATCATGAAGTTGACTAGTTAACAAAATCTTAAAATGTTAGGGAATTTACATATTTATCACTTTTATAACTCCTTTAGTCTCTAGTCTTTGCTTTGTGTGGTTATCCTTGTTTTTATTATATTCACGTTAACTCGTTCATATTAAAAACCAAAGACTTTCTAAAGAAATGAGCTGCCTAAAGTGATGAATAAACTGCTTCATAAACCGATGAAACGAAATTGATCCGAACCTATGCGATTTAATTAAATTATTAATCAAAGTTTTCATAATATTAATCGAATTATAATATGATTAATTTTAATGGTATAGGCATCCATAATAACAGAAGGTTACGTTTATTATATATTCACCTATTTCTTGAGCTTTTCGTTTTATTCACTTAAGTAAGAAAAGATCAAATTTTTAATTGTAAGGCGTTTAATTTAATTTTAATTTTAATTTATTTCCCTTTCAAAATTCTTTTTTTACAATCATTGTTCATTCATTTATTTATACTGGCGCTTTAAAGTGTTCAAGGAGCTTCCATTTTCGGAAACTTGTCACAAAACCGTCACAGATAATGTTAGCAGGACTTTTTTTCGCAGAAAAAGTTTGCTCGGATTCCTAACCCTACCAGATATATAAGAAACTATAAAACTTTTTGTTGGATTTATTACACCGAACCGAGAAATAAATTAAAGGCCTTTTTCATACAAACTTTCGTTATATCGTGGAATGTTTATCCTTTAAAAAAATACCACTAAACAGAAGTAATTACCGCATAATTATGTGACATATATTTAGTTGGTCGCGGCACCAATAAATCTCTCTATTTATATCGCATCGATAAAGAGACGTAACGACGTACGGGCGTGAGCAAGTGAGACGGGAGACGCGTACAATTTTTTACAATGACGAAACAATCGATATTTTCCCATTAGATCGATGGCGAGGCCTATTATCCACACCTGCATATGCGAGAAAAAATTCATAGCATCCTTCAATGACACGGATCACCTTGTATTTTATACGCGCCTCTGATCTTATTTGGATGTTGATTCAATGAAACGGCGATAAACAACGACCGAGTCCGCGTCGTTTCCTTCTAACACCTGGAGATGGCTGAATAGCGCATCATCAATGCCAGCGCGGTAACAATAGCACCGTAACCGTTTCGCAGAGGGGGAGTTTTTTACGTGCCAGCTTTTGTTTTATTGCTGGCTGACAGCATAGTTTCGTGCCATTTTATGGAAAATTACGTGCTTATTTATTTCTATGACCCATTTTATCAGTATCACTTGTTATACGAGGCTGAAGCCTACCGCGGATTGCTACATTTTAACTAACTTTGTATGCTGTTTAATAACATACTGAAGTCGAAAGCCACTGGTGTATTTAGTAAAAAATATTTCTAGCTTAGCCACGATTTGAAAAAAAAAACTGTTTTTACCTTTCCGATTTTTTTTATAAACATTAGGCAAACTTCATGTACTTTAACAAATGGTGCAAAACTACCGCTACCATTTTGATTGCGCGCCATCTTGGTTATATGACGTTCAGCTCAGTTTCGCTTTAACCATTGTGTTGTGTAGATGTCCAAATTTTATTATAGGTAAATAATACGTAAATACGCGCCACAATAACGAGCAGAAATAGTAACAATATTTATTGAAAACTATCGTTGCATTATTGCCACTCAGCGGAAATTGTGTCAAAAATATTCTAATCGTCCAGTGTTTCACAAAGCGACAATTTATCGTTTACATGCAAATTTTCAACAGTACGGTACGACAGCAGGCAGGCTTCATTCTGGAAGTCATCGGACGTCCCGTAACGCTGAAAATATCGCTCTAGTGTGCGATAGTATTGCAGAGTTACCAGAAAAATCAATTCGGAGACGTGGTTCCCAGTTACACCTCTCTGCACTCAGATGAATTTTGAAAACTGAATTGAAAATGTTCCCGCACAAAATCAATTAGCCCAAAAATTGCTACCGAGAAATCCTGATCAACAAGTTGAGTACAGTAATGCAATCGTAAGGCTATCGGGTGAAATTGAAGATTTTTCGTCCAAATTGATAATGAACGATGAAGCACACTTCATTGTACAATGCACAATTATTGCATCGTGTAAAAACAACTGTATGGTGTGGTATTCATGCTGAAAACATCACTGGTACCTATTTTTTTGAAAATGACCGAGGTGTTGCAGTTACTGTTACTGCTGAATAGTACCAAGACATGATTAGAAATTTTCTTGTACCTGAAATGGAAGAGTAAGGACTAGAGAACATGTGGTCTCAGTAAGATAGGGCCACAGCACACACAGCTCGTTCAACAATTCAATTATTGAATGACGTTTTTCCACGAAGACTAATTTCGCAAAGTGGTGATTTATACCAGCCAAATCTCCGGATTTGGTTGCCCCAGACTTTTTCTTATGGGGTTTTTTGAAATTAAAAGTTACTATGAATAAGCCCTAAACGATTCAAGATCTTCAAGACAATATTCGTCTCGAAATTGAAGAAATTCAGCCTCAGATGTTGCAGGATGTCATTTTCAAAAGTTTTTGAAAGTTGCATAGCGAATCGCAGTCACCATTTTGCCGATATAATTTTTCAAACGAAAAAATCAAATGTAAAGACCAAATAAACTTATGAAAACCAAAATTACTTATCTTTTCTTTGAGCAAAGTTATAGGCAATCAAAATGGTAACCGTACTTTTGTCCCATATTGTACTATTATATGTCAATATATGAATTAAGTCCATTAGACTATTTTTTCACTTTAAAAATTTATTAATTGAGAAAAATGCAATAAGATCATTTTGTATTAATTTTTCCTACAATTTTGGCAACATCACGATGCAGTGTAAATAATATGATTTGCATCTATATCCATTCATGGACTTCTACAGCGTTCTGAAATCGTGTACCAACCAAATAATTTTCCATCGATCTAAATAAATGACAGACAGAAGGTATCATGCCTGGTAAGTACTCATTCTCCTGCTGAGTACAGCAGAACTTCAAGCTGCAACCGTGTATACAACACAGCCAATGTTGGCTGAGAGATGTGATGTAAGAGGATGACTTTGCGTCTGTTACTCGTTATTACTGATATTTTTTGAAACTATATTTTAATTTGTTCAGTTGATATCGGTAGATATCTTCAGTAAAAGTTTCCCTTGGTTTTAGGGGCTCGTAAAACACCACACCCTTCACACATATGTTATATCGTGTTGTAAAATCACTTTATCGTGTCGTCAGGTTTATTCTGGACGTTTTTCGAGCACTGCATGGTTTCAATTAATCATTTGTTGTCGGTAGCGATTACTTTTAACTGTTTTAACTGTTATACCAGGTTTCAACAGTTCGTAATACCTCACGGCATTCTGGCCCCACCAAATACAGATCATTGTCTTGCTACCAAGACGATTTTTCCTAGGAGACGATCGGCCGGCTTTGCCAGGTGATCATCGTGATTTGCAGTTAGGGTTTTCCAAACAAGTTCACTCTTCATCAATCATCACTATTCGATGCAGATACGACTTTCGATCATATATTTGAAGCAACATTTCACAGACGATTTTTCGTCATTCAATTAATGTGGCCTTAATCTTCCCATCTTTTAGATTTTTCCCTTTGCTCGTAATCAATCGTTAATCGTTTCTTGGGCCACAGTTAATGCTTTTGTCAATTGTTTTTGAGTTTAGGTTGGGTCTTCATCCAATAACTCTTGCAGTTTCGCAGCTTCAAAAATTTTTCTGTCTACCAGAACACTTTTTGCCTTGCACATCGAAATCACCACTCGTGTTATTTCGAAACCACCTCTCACATATTTTTAAAGTTAGAACACGCTCACCGCAAATCTCTAACAGCAAACGATAACTTTCTACGAAACTTGACATTTTCAAAGATCGGAAAAATCGGTAATCTTTCCGGTGCATCTGGTATTATATACTATATATGAATCTGTTAATAAAAATAGATTTATATATAAAATTATGAATTAAAAAAATTAATATAGGAAGAAGAGAGCGAACTAAAACTATTTTAAAACACCAGCAATACAGTCCGAAAATAGCCAAACAATATCTCTATCTGATTCACCATTATTTTCACGATCCCAAATGAGTCAGAAATGAAAAGCGCGATGTTAGAAAAAGCGGCGATGGAAAGGATTTTTTTTCGCTTTATGTTTTTTTTTTTCTCGGCCGAGCAACATTCCTCCCAGCAGAAGTGCACGTCCGCCATTGGCCATTTATTTTTACGCGTCGAACGAAAATAGGCAATAGGTTAGTCCGTTTCGCTTTCAGTTATATGTTTGGAAATAATGTTCCTCGGGAGATTTTCGTATTTTAAAACGGACGCCGGGCGTCGGAAACAGACGCGTTCTGTTACCACAGCGTCCGTCTAATTTTGTTGCCGTGTTTTATTGGCTACTAGATACTTCGGACAAGCAACAGAAATTTAACATACTGAATTTATATATAGTCTATTCAAAATAAGAGTGAACTCACGTCATCAAGATGTTTAATGTATTGCCTGCCGCAATTTATAAATTCGGTTTAGAATCAGACAATCCTTCTCATTTTATTCTAATTAAAAAGAGATACAATCCTATCTGATAATCTCGAACATGTAACCGAGTCAACCTGCAAAAGTCGTTCGGTTGTCAAATGTCTGCAAAATTCTTCAAAATATTAATTATAATAACTAGAGGTTATAAACCGACAAACGTTTTAACGCCTTGCTTGTTTGCTTGTTATTTTTACTTTGCGCTCATACTAATATTCAGTGCAGCTACAACACGCTAAGAATACTTTGAATAAAAACCGTTGCAACTTAAAATTTAACAGTAAAAACCTCTCTATCGAATTTTATGGCAAGAGGGGGCCTCCATTATCTCGTCCCTGTTCGAAGTAACTGAATAAAGTCTGACTTCGGCATTTTCAATCAGAGTAATAATAAGCAGCGATTTGAAATTTATCAACAAAAACAAAGCGTTAAGACAACATTGGCCGGTATATAACCTGTATTTGTTATAACTAATATTTTAAAGAATTTTGCAGACGCGGTTCTTGTTCTTCGCAAATTAAAATATGAAGATCATGGTTGGCAGGTGTGCGGCCGTAAGCTGAATTTACTAATTTCCTGTTGTTTCTTGTGTTTATGGGATAGCAGACATCGCGCAAATCACTGGACCAAAGGAAGTTGTCCGAGAGTCTCTACGAGTCATTGGTAATCCTCAACATAAAGTTAATAATTGGCTAATCTCCACATAAAGTTCGTTTACCACCGCTGCAGAGAAAGTGGTAGATTGGTTTTTGAAGCAATTTGTAAAATCACTTTCCGAAGATGGAAACTGTTTCAAATACATGGTTTTAAAGTTTCTAAGTCTCTCTGGAACAAAGGTAAAGAAAGGTGTGTGCGAACCAAACCTTAGCGTGCTTATGACAAACCCATGATTCATAACGATTATGACGGGTTCTCAAATAGACGGATGAAAACTTTTTAAGGATTTACCCTATCTATAAACAAATCCTCAAAAAATTCTAAAAGCATTTTAAGCTTTAGGATGCCTAATGAGTCGAAAAGTATTTTTTTTAACTGGCTACTCTCCGAAAATCTTGGAACATGTTAATGAAGGGCAAGGTGAACGATTTCACCAAGATATTAAAGAGATGAAGAAAAGATACCAAGGAAAATGGAGTCTCACAGATATAAGACTATTGTTAGGCGCTTCTTTATTCTTCCCACGAGTCAAAATTTATGAAGGGTAGCTTCACTGGAAAAAAGAAAACTGTCTTTGTATCTGCTAATAAACGAAATAAGTATATAAGATAAAAAAATATGTATCATTAATGGTTTGTAAATAAAATAATATATTTCCAGACCATTTCCTTTTATTTTGTAATGTAATAACTCGTTTAACATATAGAACTATATTTAACAGGCTAGAACTATGACTAGGAAATCATTTTTGAATTCAGTACATCCAAAGCATAAAGATTACGTCATAAAATCGAAACAGCAAGTTAGAGTTAATATGACATTACCATTACTGTTTGCAAACAACTACGTGTGATACGAAATTTAATATTCAGTATCTTTAAATAAATTACCAAAGAGCTAGAACTACTGTCACCGATAAAATTAATAAAAAATATTACAGCTCAGCAATATTTGTTCTCTTTGCCTAAAATAGGTTTAGGCACGTATTAAGCTAAATTGTGTGTGTATATAGTAGTTTTTGTTCATTTTATTTAGTTATTACAACGATTATTATGAACATATTTTATTTTAAAACGTTAAGTAATATAAGTTTATTCAACATTTTATTCAACTTCAATATCCGAATGGACTTGAAGCTTAACATGGAACCCGGACCACAGTCCTTACAACTACCTCATAAGAACAGCCATTTATTTCATTTTTGGGCGATAAAAATCCTCATCCTTATCTTCATGAAGCTCAATGACGAAATTTTTGATGAATATACTGATATGCCAAAAAGTGATAATACAAAAATCATCATGTGACGTTACATATTAGTTTAGCTACCATGTAAAATATTGCACAAACATTTACCTGTAAAAATTACTCATTGTAAATCCCACAATATTAAACAAAATTAATGCATATTAATTCATAATACATAATACATTAAATTGAGAATAAAGGCATAAATAATGCATTAAATAGAGATACTTCAAAAGACGTATACAATATTGCAAGAGATGACGAATCATAAAAGCATCAAATCTTTTTAGAAAAGGATTCAAAAAAAGAAAATATTTGTGTTTTTAGAAGAATAGAGAAACCCAACGTTAATAATATGTAGATCTATGTTTTAATAATTGCTAAAAGATAAAAAATCCTTTCTGACTGTAATTTGATTAAAAAAGTTGTAGTTGTTATTGCATCTATGACGTTTCGCGCAAAACTAGACCTGTTAATCTTCAGCGAGTGCACGAAAGTGTACTAAGCCAATACTGCATTTCTATGCAGGACACTGTGGCTATTAAGGGTCGCCGTCTAGCGCTTGTTCCATTGATCTGATTGCTTGGACATTGTTATTCTTTTCCTTCACTTTACCGAGGTACCGTTAGCACAAAATAGGAAGTTCGCTCGTTCGACATGTCCTCTTCTTCCGTTTCGTGACCATATTTATTTTCCGGTTTTTCATCACGTCCCTACTCAATTACAGTTTACCGTAGTCAGTTGTGCCGATGGAAAAATAATTAGCAAATTCTCAATTGTTGATATTACGATTGGCTTTCTATGTGCATATCATCAACAAACACGTATGGATTATTAAAGATACGGCTGGTCGTAGTACAGTTGTTCAAGACGAATTTATTTTCGGACTCTTAGTGATCGTTGAACTCTCGGCAGTATATTTTTATTTTATCATATATTGATTATTTAACCAACACAGCTGTTTTGATGAAGGCAACGATTCTGTGAAGTAATGTTAAAAAAGTACAACATTTATAATAATGTATATAACCGTAATCACAGCAAGGAAATGTTTTATATAAAACAATGTAGAACTACTAGGAATTACCTTTTATTTGCTGAAATTAATCTTAATTAAACTTACTTCATACTAAGTGGTATTAACAAGTAATTTGCTATAAGTTTGTTTAAAATATATCCCAGTTATAGTAATAAAAATGTAAGTGTCATTTATAAATTAGATCAGAACTTCATAGAATATTCCTTAATATATTTGCGGTTGTTTCTAATTGTGACTGTCTATAAGTAATAATGTAAAGTGCGATAAAGAAAACCATATAAGCTTCCATATAAGTAACCACCGACCAAAGAACAAATCAAGGGACGTGACGAAAGTACATACATATATTATTAATAAATTTATTTATGTTTTAAAAAATATGAATGTTTTGATAACATGAACTTATTCAATTATTCGAAATATTGTCAACTAGAAGCTATAACTTTTTTCCACCTTTCAAACAGCTAATGAATGGCAAATCAAAGGAACTTTTAACTTTTCTACCTAAGAATTTCATCAAAAAATATTTCTTAAATATAAAAAAGCTTATCGTCTTAAACGTATTTTTCATCAATCGATCTGGTAATCTAAGTCAAATCTAAGAGCTTTAATCCAAAGGGCTATACAGTTTATATTAATACACAAACACTTATAAATCAATATTTTAACAAAAATTAATATTTTAACAGATTTATCAAATATATATATCACTACATAGTATAAAACAAAGTCGCCTTTTCTGTCCCTATATCCCTATGTGCGCTTAAATCTTTAAAACTACGCAACGGATTTTGATGCGGTTTTTTTCAATAGATAGAGTGATTCAAGAGGATGATTTATATGTATAATACATGCATAATATACTAAGGCAACATTGCTAATTTTAGAGGTTTCTAACATGATGTCGTAAATTAACCTATTTTTTTAGGCTTATTTAGCAATTAGCAAAAACGCTGCCTAACCCTACGAGTTAGATCAAATTAATGTACTACAGTATTGTACACCATAAAAAGGTCTACAAAAAAGTCCGCGATGGTATATGTTTATCTTTTAGGGATAACCCACATTAACCATTTTTATTGTTTACTTTTTACGTGAGAAAAAAGCTATTTTAAGCAATACGGCATTAATCCTTATCGAATTAAGTACCTTAAATACAGTGTGCAATTAATATAGATCAATATGGTTCCTTACAGCATGTAAATTAAACAAATATTTTCGGAGATATTACAAATTTAAAATTTGCGTTTAAAAATGTGTAATGTAATAAAAATTGTATGAATTTAGATATTCCAAAGATAGCAGGAAATCTTCATAGTAAGTATAGGGGAAGAGGAATTGTTTTACTCCAAATTTAATGCGTGCAGGCCAAGGGCAGTAATGAATGAACCAAAAATACTGGATCGATTTTAATCATGTTTTCATTGAGTGACATAGGCATATATATTTTATGCCCGTGCAAAGTCGGAGCGGGCCGCTATGTTTTTATATACAACGTTCATATTTTTTCTGTAGTGTATTTAATTTAGTATCAGCATTGCACCCGTGCAAAGCCGGGGCGGGTCGCTAGTAGTATATAATTTAACAAAAACATCATATTTCAACATTGTTCTTTAGCCAGCGTTGGCAAATTATTATCACTGAATTGAGGCGCAACAACAATGTTTACAAAAGGTAAGCAATTATTTTCAAAAGTATTTAATTTTGTGAATTTTCTGACCTTTTGCTTTTAATTCTTCGACTTGTCTTGAAAATAAAACTCAGTTTTATCGGGTACTCTTTCGTGATCTCGTTTATCAGTTCATATTAAAAGCTAGTTCTAGTGCGGAAAACTATTTCCAATAATTTAGGAGGCTTTATTTATTAGATGTTATTGCATGTATTCTGTTATTTCTTCAACTTAGGTGATTATTATAGATATTTATTGCTAAATATTGGCACAATATATATTAATCAAAATCCAATCTAATTATTCATTATTTTATACAACTTTATAGGCTCTTCCAACTGTGTGCCAACTGAGCCATACTGTATTATGTTAATTTGAACAAGTGGTAATAAAATGGTCCTATGCCCGGCGAGTACACTGGGAAGGACCTTCCATTCGACCTGCAATACTGTATTCTTAACAAATCTTGCAACGTGTCGCCGATCATTCTCATTCAAATATAACTTTGGGTCTATTCTTCATTATTGCTGGTTTTTTTTTCAACAATATGTCGTTCATATGTAGAGTTTCATTCGGTTTTAATAACCCGTAATAGAATACAACGTGCTGATCCCATCATATATACAGACGTTATGGCTATGAACATTTCCCTTGTAATCGTGCGGATGGCTTTCTTTGATTAACTTATGAGTTTTTGTGCTTGTGAATTGTCGCGGCAGATCCACTTTCAGCGATAGTTATAATATCCTACAGAAAAATCTTCTTGAAATGGTTTGAAATTGAACTGAATTCGTATGGTTTTGCCTCTTTTTGCACCTTTCCTTTCACATGTAAATGATTAGAAAGACTTGATTAGTCAGCTGCTAAGCTGATGACTTTTCCACCCAATAAATATTTCGATATATTTTCTTGCATCTTATTTGATCCTCCAGGCTATTCTTTGCCATTAGTAACTTATTCACTGAACATTAATTGATTTAAAATTAATAATTGTGATATGACGGAGCAGCATCATCTTATGTTTTTAAAAGTATTTGATTATCTTTGGCAGCATTATAGTATTATATATTTATTGTTATTGGTTCTTGTGAGGTCTGATTATACGTCAAATGTACATGCGCAGATTTACTTAATACTTATTAATTATTTTAATTTTAATTTCCCACGTTTGGGTTCAATTATTTATATTGTCACTTACCTGCTCTTATATATGTGTGGCTTCTTCGCTAGTGTCTCCAATAGCAACTATCGCAATATTTTCAGCAAGTGGAGAGTCGGCAAAGACTTTAATATACTCTCTTTATTTGCCTGAAACCGGGAAGGGGAATTCTGTGACGGATACCTGGTCGGGGAGACCCAGAGGAGTGACCAAGTTGAACTGGTTATGTGGAGACTGCCTCTGGGCTATCCACTAAACCCCACCCTATCAGCTGATCCAATGATCCTGATACTCCTTACTGTTAGTAAGGAGGGTGCCCGTAACCGGTAACACCATTAAGAGGCACAAGGGCCAGTCAAGGACATGGCGTCGTTATAACACCATGCAGTTTGCGGTACATGACTTAATCGCTCGCCGGAGAAGGTCGAGACAATTTGGAGTTAGAACACGACGGGGTAGTGTCGGCTATGATAGAATAAGGCCACGAAGAGCCGAATGAGTTATTGGCTTAAAATATCGGCCAGCTCAGTCATACATCTATTGTCCGAGTGACGAAGAGTGGAGAAATATCTCGACTAGAGCTCGGATATAAAATCGTAAACTTGGGGGACATCTGTTTCTCTATGAATTTGATTGTTCCTGACGAACTAGGGAACAATGATTATTCTCCTGAGAATATTGTTATGAAAGACTAGAAGACGTTCCATCTGGCTAGGTGAGACGCATTTTAGATAGACACTGGAGCCGTATAGAACGACTGATCGAACCAACATCTTGTATAGGAGAGATTTTATTGAGAGAGGAAGCCTGCTGGCTCGGTTGATAAGCGGGAACAGCAAATTAACAATACCTTGACCTTTATGCATAAACCTTTAAATCTGGGAATTCCACCTAAATTTGCGATCGAAGACAAGACCGGGCTTCTTCTGACCATAGGATTTCGGCGTTCTCGATTTTAAGACGCGAAATGCTCGGTGCAAAACGCTTCTTGTGGAAGAAGATGGCCTTGGTTTTCTGTGGTGTATTTTCTGCCTTGTGTTGTGTGCCTTGTGATTGTTTAAGATATCTTAATTTTTAGGTGTTTTTATTTTGTTGTCATTTTTTTCGTAGTTTTAATTTTTTAGCTACCATTTTCTTGATAACTTTCGCGTAATTAATTCGTATAATTGTACTCTAAATATCTGGGTATTATTTTAAGCAGCTTGTTGGATATCTACAAGAAATTTTGCTCGTTCAAAATCTAATTGTTCCGATGTGTCATAAAAATGTGTTAAAAAGAAGTTATTTTGTTTTAAGATATACGTCTCTGGATATTAAGTTGATAAGTCCCAACACGTCCGCGTGAATCTGATTGAAAGATTAAAAAAGACCGTGCGCCAACGCAATAAATTATAAGTCAAATAGTGCAAGAGGCGGACAGTAATAACGTCGCCTAGCTTTATTGCAAGCAAAAAGTATGTCGCTAATAGCTGGTAAATTCGCGAAGAATACGGCGATGCATCATCCATTTTTGCATCGATGGACGAAAGAAAGGCGTGCGAAAGCCGCTTTTTTCCGGTGATTTGTAGATGTCGCTGTCGATGTAACTGGTCTCCATTTTTGATTAACGACGAGCCGCGGACAATATTTTAATCCCGATACTGCTGTGCTCGAAAACCTGATCCGGAGGAGCCGTCGCTTATGACGGTACCGAAACAATGTTGATGGATCAATTAAGATGACGTTTTTATTGTTGTTATCCTCGGTTTTGACAAGAAGTACGCAGTGGACGCGTTTCATATCGACGGTTAATATCCCGGACGAGCAAGTTGAGCGATATAAGGCCGTTTTGCGTCTTCGAGTTGACGGATATCTCTGTAAAATACAATTTTCAAAGGGAATTCGTGCAAAAAGTCTTCAGATACTTAATTCTATTGTTTACTCTTTTATAAATATTCTGACCAAAAAAAAAATCTTTGTACTGATATGTGACATGCCGCAGATATAAATAAGTAATATATTGTGGTTTTAAAACAATACACGTTTTAATTTACTTTGAAAATTATTTTACCTAAGGAAAATTGAATGAACGAGAATAAAAATAGGTAAAAGCCCCTATTTCGACCACATTTCTCTTGTTGCACCATTCAATTTTAACATAACCACTTGAATACGTACTGTAGGCTGTAGTCAAATGTCGCACGATAACTCACCTCACTCACTCATACACTGACTCACCTAAAAAAACAACGACAGTGATGAACGTGGTTTTTTACCTCCTGGATAGCTTATAGTTGTTTTAAAATTATTTTGAGTATCGCTTGTACCTTTGTATGTACTTGTACCATCAGTAGGTCTTTGTTGATCTTCTAAATGATACTATTTTTACCCAAATGTCCATGGTATCCCTATACGGAATGGTTTCCCAAGTTTTGGTGACTTTATATTCCAATAGTCTACGAGTGACAATCTTAGCTACTACAATCCGCTGAAACTAAACTTCAGTAGACAAATTTAGTTCACAGCAACTTCAATGCTTTTGGCCTTATACCCTCAGTTGTGATGCTTGTGTCGGGAATCTACACTAGGTGTGTTTTTCAAAGCTTAGTATTTCGTAATTGAAATGGTTTATAGTTAAAGGTATTTTAGCATCTTGAATACAACTTTTGTGACCTTACAGCTTCAGGCGTGATTCGTATATACGAACTCCAGTTAACTATACCTGGGAATTATAAGGTTGTTGTCTTGTTGTACCAAGTTGTCTTCTTTTCTTTAATTAATTTGATTTCGGCTAATTCAACGAATTCAAAAAAGAACAGCCTTATAATCTCTTCGAAGTCTTACCGACTATGCCAATTATAAAATGGGAAAGGGTTTCGAATATAAAACCTTTTAAGTTACTTTTAAAACTATTTTAACTGAAGAAAGAAAGGTCGATTTGTTGAACGGTGATACAAAACGACAACAATGTGGCATAGCATACATGTATGTCAAAATTGAACATGTCTTTATAATCTTTGCTAATAAACTATTACTTATACGAGGGTCACTATTTATATTTCGGGAACAGGAAAAAAACAGTTAAGCTGCGAATATATTTTTATTGTTTTTCAAAGTACTCGCCACGATGATCGATACACTTTTGCATACTCTTAAACCAATTTTCAAAACATTTATTTCATTCCGAATGAGGTATCTTCAAAACATGATTTTTGAACGCTTCAATAGCTTCTTCGGGCGATAAAAATCGTTGACCACGCAGTTTATTCTTCACGGATGGGAACAAACAGAAGTCATTGGGTGCCAAATCAGGGCTGTATGGCAGATGACCCATTCATTCGATGTTTTGAGTGCTCAAATAGTCTCTTGTTTGAGCCAATATGTGAGAGCTCGCATTGTCATGATGAAGAACAATCCGGCCTCTCTTGTTTGTTTTTCTTATTTCACCGAAGACTTCTAGCAAACAAATGGTTGTGTACCAATCAGAATTTACTGTTCTACGATCCTCTAGAGACACTGTTGCAATATAACCAGTTTTCCCGAAAAAACAGGCCACCATTTTCTTTGAAGATCTACGTGAGCGAACTACTTTTGTTGGATTTGGTTTGTTTTGGAACACCCATACAGTCGACTGGTGTTTACTTTCAAGCTCATACGAAATATATCCATGATTCGTCACCTGTTACGATTTTATAAACGTCCTTTGAAATACCGTGATTGAATTTCTTAAGCATTTCTTTGCACCAATCGACATGAGCCTTTTTTTGAGCGATTGTCAAATTGTGTGGGATCCAACGTTAACATAACTTTCGCACAGATAAATGTTCATGTAAAATCGCATATATGCTGGTGGAACTAATGCTTAGGGACGCCTCAGTCTCACAATAGGGGACATGACGATCTTGCTTAATCATTTCGCACACAGCATCGATGTTTTCTGGCACAACAGGAGATTTTGGATGACCTTCAGGAAACTCGTCGGACAGCGAACTACGACCACCATTGAATTCACAAAACCAGCGATACACGGTGGTTTTTCATGGAGCTTCATCGCCAAGAATCAAATTAAGTTGATCCATGCACCCTTGTTGTGATAATCCACGTCGAAAATCGTAAAAAATCATCGCACGAAAATGTTGACAATTTTTTGTCGAGACGAAACTTTTAACTAAATATAAAATAACCAAATAGCGTCCGTGTTACAAAATGTTCTGAGTACGTATATCGTCAAAAATGCCAAAATTTACGATGGAACCGTCAGATGGACTCACATGACAACAGTGTTGCCAATTCCCGCAATATAAATAGTAACCCTCGTAATACATTTTATCGGATATGCTTAGTAAATAATGTTCTTTTCTTGTTAAGCAATTCAAAGCAAAAAGAAAGGAAACATCTCGTATCCCACTATCATTTTGTGGTCGATGTAATACATTAGATTAATAATAATAGCATGCATCAAAATTGAATATGTGCCTATCTGCGTTATAGAGAATTTTGAAGAAGAATCTTAGTGAACAGACTTATATTTCATATAATTCATTATACAGTGGATAGAAATCTTGGGGGTCTATTGGTTCGTTGCTTGGTATATAGTTATAAGACGAAAATATTTGTTTAAAGATTATATTAATGGTTTCGTCCAACACTATATTTTCACACCAAAATCCAGATTGCTTATTATATATTGATAAATCAGTTTCTTATGTCAAATGGAGACTATCTTGTACAGTTGCTTAATTTTAAATCTGATCTTCCTATTTGTATATCTAACATGATTTTTTCAATTTGTTTTTTTCTCTGATTGTTTGAGATATTTAATATCTTCCAAGTGTAACTGCTAAATTCGATGGTTTTGATATTTTCTATAATAAATTAGGCTTCCATTTAGTTCTATTGAGTTATTTATTGTGTTTGGAACGTTCAAAACTGCATTTTCAATAACCATTAACCATTAAGTTAGTGTAGCTTCAACGATTTAAAACTAGATTTTTATGTCACTGACGAAGAAGGCTCACATTTTTTCGGAGACGATGAATTAGGCCTATTGGACAACATTTTATCTGTTAGAAAATATCCAGCTTAAAAGAAAAGCAGTTACAGTTGATAAATCCAAATGAAGAGAAACTGGCGAATCCTAACAAATTGAATGAACATGCCATTTAGAACTATTACAACATTGAAGCTTCAATGCTTGTCAGGAAAAAGAAAAAGTTTTTTGTGGCGTATCATGGCATTATTAGTGGGTTAGCTGCATAGATAAATAGAGATTTAACTTTCAAAATGAAATTTAATTTGAAATTTTGGCCAAATGTTTCGCGACTTGACCTTTAACAGAATACTTGTTTTATTCGCCATGCTAAGAACCGCGGCGGGATCTGATTGGTTCATTTTGTTTTATGGTTTGTTTATTTTGTATGCCATTTTCAATGTGCCCTATATAGAGAACGTACAAAGTCCCTGGATGCAGAGATAGTGAGGAAATTCATAAACTACTTTCCTTTAAGTACTTATGAACAAGTTAGTAATGGTGGAAATAATACCACGAGCCCAGAATATGTACAAATGGAAGTGAATGAAAATCAAATTGATATAGAATGTAAATTGAAGGAGTCAGTCACATTTCTGTTCATAATTATTACCATAACTAAACTCTCTTATTATATTTGTAGTACCTATTTCCATCGTTCTAGGCCCACAACAAGGGTGTTTGAAACAAGTATTATCGACATTTGAACAAACTGCAGAAGGTAATGGTAAAGTTTGTGTTCATTCAGCCAGTATCCCCTTTTTGCTCATTTTTACCGTTAATTACTTGATTCTATAACTTCAGTCCAGATGTTCCTCTAAGAGCAAAATTTTACGTTGTACAGTAGTGTACATCTCAGGTGATTTAATAAAACGTTTAATAAAATCATGCAATTAAGAATAAATCAGTAGACCCACAAATTTAGACTGATTCTATAGAGGCAAGACAATATCTCGTGCCCCAGGCTTCAACAAAATTGTTTTATTATACTGTCAGTAGGTCTTCAAGATATGTCTTATTTTATTCAGCGATTTCACCACGTCGATAACATAACATTTTTGTCAAATGTTTTAAAAAAAATTTAAACCCATTCAGTTGTACATTCCATAATGATCTTTCGGATAAAATATTAAAAGTACTAACAAGGTGTGCTATATACTTTTGAGGAAAACAGGGGAACAGAACATTAAGAGGGAAAGACTCAAAGTTTGCTTTCAGTATAAGGAAACAAAAAAACAGAACTCTGATAGATACTATTAAATTGATGGCACTAAACAAATATGAAAAAGGAAAAAGACGGAAGAGGTAATTTTGATTTGCAATGCACCAAAGTTTTTGCTTATGGTTTTATATATATGTATATAATGTTTATATTTTATAAATATATTTAATTTTATATTATATTTATATTTTGTAGATAAATTTACATTTTATATTTATTGTTATAGATTATATTTATATTTAAATACTTTATTTATATTTAATTGAATTTTACTTAATAAATTTATTTTACAAGAAAATTGTTTTTTATTTAAAGTTCATTGGTCAATTAAACATGACGTCAAGGCTGTTACGTGCCAAACATTACTAAAGAGCGAATCAAATGTCTTCGGAGTAAAATATTTTTCTTACAGCCTATAGTAGAGATTTAAACTGACCAATCAAGTTACGTGAATGGCCCATTATGGCGCTCTCTACATGTTGGGCAAAGCAAAATTTTGCGACAGAGTCCCCTGTTGAGGTGCACCTTTATTACTATGGTTAACTGCTGTGCTTGTTATATATATGGTGGTATCAGTAACGCGTAGTGTATTACGAGCAGCTAATATTGAATGAAACTGTTAATGTAGATGTATTCGGACAACAATTGAACAAATTGAATGACGCATTGTTACAAAAAGGCTACCAATAGCAAGTAACAAACATAAACTTATACTCTCGAATAATAATATTCAGTCACACTCTTATCTAACTGAGCTAGAATGGGAATTTCTGCCAGCATTCTCACGAGACATGAATGAAGGCGTTTCTGATTACCACTAGTTCAGATCGATGCAGCATGGCTTGGCTGACACGCTGTTGTGTTGAAATGTTTCTCAATAAATATCTTTTTAATGTTAATAAGTGACCATAATGCACAAATAATAAATACAATATAAATGTAAATATAAGTAATATAAATAAATAATATAAGTAATGCTCATATATATTATGTAAAATGTAAGCCTAAAAGCTAGAAGAATTTTAAAAACATATTAAAAGATAAAAATTCTATCTAATGACTTGGGGTTCTTCGACTTTGACATTAATCTATATTCGTAGTATGGTATATGCATTGAAATAATGCGTTTAAACGCTGCTTTGTAAAAGATATTGCTTCAATGAATGATAATTTGCAGGATAAATAAATTTAATTATTACAGAAGTTGGAGTTAAATTATTGTAATTAGAGTAAAGATTTTGTTCACTGGGTTCTGGAGAAATTGGAGATAGAATTGGATATGGATTGAAGTATATATTCAGTAACGAGTCACATTTTTTGGGAGATCTACTTGATAGTAAACAGGAATATCTCATTTATGGAGGTGACAGCCTCATTTACATATTAAAAATGGTAACCTTCATTTATATATGCAAGAGCACTTTTACAACTTGAATGCTTCTTTAATTCCTTATAAATTCCTTTTTAATTTAAATAGAAAAGTATATCAATTTTAATAATTAAATCAAAGCGATTTAAATAAATGAAACAAATATGCTAATACGAAAAATATATTTGCTCTGTTATCTATAACAGAGCTGTTAATAATTATAAAATAAAAGTTCGTTAGAACACAAACAAATTGTATACAGAGAAATACTCATTTAATATGTCATTAAAGATATTTTAACAACGGTATTGACGAGAATAACAATAAACTTAATTAATATGTTAATCCTCATCTTCTTGTTTCACAGGAAATATGAATTTTAGCTCTGTAACATTTTCTCTATTTCCCCTAAGCTTTTGCCTTTAGTTTCTGGAACGCACAGCAGACAAAAGATGGTACCCAGGATCATGACTAGTCCGAATGTTAAGAAGGTTCCACCCATTCCTAATAACAGTATCATGTACGGAAACCCCACTGTTAGATTAAAGGATAGACAGAAATTGGCTAGAGAGGCTATGGTGGCAGCTGCAGCTTTAACGTTGTGTGGAAACAGTTCACCTAAGATCACCCAGGGAAGGATACCGAGACCAAAGTTAAATGCGAACATGTAAATCACCACGCTCACTATTGGTAGCCAGAATATTTGGGAGACGTCCATTTCGTGGCTGAGCATGTAGAAATAAATGGATAGAGAAAACAATGCCAGAGATGAAACGCTGAAAGACATAGTCATCAGGATTTTCCTGCCCATAGAGTCGATCAGGTGACTACTGATGAACACTGATATCAAAGATACTGTTCCCACGATCATGGCTGAAATTTCTGGTGATATACTGCTGCCTGATAGTTCGAATATGAGTTGGGTGTAACTTCCAACTGCCTGGATACCGGAGAATTGTTGAAACGCCATCAATAACACGCAGATCTTCAATGCTCTGAACAAATCAGGATTTCTGAATAACTTGGAAAATCCCTCTTCGCTGTCTAGAGATTTAACCGAGCTGCAAATATATTCCAACTCTTTATGGATCTTCTGACTTCCGCGTAGTATAATTAAGCTGGTTTCTGCTTCTGTTTCCTTGCCGTTGATGACGAGATCGTATGGACTTTTCGGTACAAACCATCCGTAGAGAATATAGTACAAGACCAGGGGCACGAGACTGATGATGGTAAATGTTTTGAGCGAGACATGAGGTCCCACGACGTAGGGAATCAAACTTCCTCCGGTCGACATTACACCAGCTAGAGATCCCATCAGTCCCCGGTTGGCATCTTCGGAGATTTCAGCGATATAGTTTGGTAGGACGCTCCAGATGGCACCACTGGCTATTCCCATGAGAAATCTGGCCATAAGGAAGTATTGTACGTCATGCGCAAAGAGACAGATGATTTGACCGATGAAAAGTGGGAAGGCTGTCACCAGCAAAGTGTTTTTCTTGCACAGGTATTTCGAGAGAACAATGGAGATCGGTGGACCAAACATCAGGCCGAGGCTCATGATGGATACAATCCAAGCGGATTCTCCAATGGTCACGGGTCTACCGATGGGGTTGATGTTCGCATCAAAGCTGGAGAGCTTGGGCAGAATAGGCGATGTCCATGTAAAACAGCTGCCGGTGACGATGACAACTAGAGTAGCTGGAAAAAAAGTTATTTTCAGTCTAGAGACTTGAAAAATCAATTTTTTGCTTAACTTAATTCGAAGCTTAGCCGTTAAAAATATACTCTGAAAAGAATTTTTTTTAATTTAAATTATTTTCGGAGATTTTCTGGGCTTTTAGTGACGGTGCATCTAAATTGAAATTTGGCGTGATCCTTTTTTACATTCTTCTGTCGTTCGTCTGAACAATACAAACTATAGCTTGTATAAATAATCGATTTTAATTAGTTTTTACAAATTTATGTCAACAAAATGGTAAAAATAACGTATTTTGGCAAATATTTTGTTTGTTCTCTGTACGATAGCAGCATCTCTAGATTAATTTTTTTTTTCGTGATTTGTTTCAGATGACTAGGAAGGTTCTCACTATTGCGTCAATGAGTGTCGATTTACTTTTAAAACAAGACAAGATCGGGTTTTTACAATATTGCTTTGTATACTCGTATAAATCAGAATTGACTATCCCTTAGCTTAAGTCTGAAAACGTTTCATCAAGCCCAATTATCTGATACAGCCAATTTGTTATAATATAAAATAATACATACACTTTATTACAACTGTAAAAACAAGTAAGATATAAACTATATTTTTGTAACAAAATATAGTATACAATTTAAAACAAACCATTTTTTTGTAGAATTTATTTAATGATATAGAAGTAATTGGTATAGTATTTTTGTATTTATTATATATATATATGTTCATTATATATATGTATATATATGAGTCAAAATTTTATTAATAATCTTATATCATGGTTAAATATGTACATTAGACTTCCATACAACAATGTTGTTTTGTCTCGATTTAAAACTAATTCTAGTATATTTGTAATAAGATTAAGGCAGCTTTAGAGCTCTCTAATCTATATGGTAATATTACAAGCCCACCTTTTCCTTTTTATGTGAAAAAAACTATTTGTTTGTTTATAATGATAACAGGAATCATATATTTATTTAGTTTTTTGGAATTTTATTTTGTTTTGTAATTATTACATATTCAAATTGACGTCATCATTTGTTTAAAATAAAAACGTGTTTTTTGTATTGAGTTTTTTTGTTATTTTTATTATTTATTAGTTATTTTTGAAATTTGTTATTGAACAAAAAAAATGTTAATGGGATATATATTTTGATTTCATCATTTATTACTTTTATTTTTATATTGTAAAAAGTGAAATATTTAAAAATAATATACAAGATCGAACGGCGTGAATGGCGTTGGTATTATAATTATAGAAACTTACCAGAAAGTACAGCAAAGTAGATGTACCATTTATTCTTAGCCTGTTGCTCGCCCATTTTGAAGTACAATCAAAAAGCTGCGAAACTACAATGAAGGCACGATCTACTGGACGATCTCAGTGAACTGAATCTTGGAATGATTTCTGCAATCCACATCGTCCGATTTTATACAACAGCTCTGATACCTCACCAATTCATGGCTTGTGATTTGGTGACGATAAAAAAAGTCTAGACGAACAAATATTTTTTTTCCTAATACAATTTAGCGAAACGTTTGTTGTTGATTCAAGCTTATCGGCTTCTGCGATGTCTGGGCCTTGTTCAAATTTTCATTGAACGCGAAGAAATTCGTCGCGCATTGTTTGATGAATGATGATGCCGCGGTGATTATGTAAATGTCTGGGAAATGGTTTGTTATTGAATTAGGATCAAGCATGTCCTGAGTGAGCACGTTTTCGATCCAAGCAGGTCAAGCAGGTAAATAGCTTTCAAATATATTTTTAATTGATGGTAGAAAATTTTAATTCTTTCATCATGTGTTTTGCTATTAATTTCTGATCTTGATTATCAGATAAATCAGAGGTTAGAACATGTTCAATATTCAGACATTTGTATAATTATATCGTTTTCTTCTTCGAGAATGTTCTTAATAGGGATATTTAAAATATCCTGTATATAAGCGTAATTAGTTAAAAATGTCTTCACATTTAATATTTTTTTAATTAATACAATATTTATTTTTATTTTTTAATATTTCAGGTTTCAACTAAAACAAGTTTAATTTTTTCTTCTAAATTTCCTTATTTTTCTTACATAAAGTGTGCATCGTACCAACTAAAGGTTTATCTGAATTGGGCTCTATTGCTTAACATAGACTCCGAACCACAATTCTATTAACTGAAGAGTGGTCATCTCAGAGGCCCAGAAAAGACATCCGGTATTATTCGCTAGGTCCTGTTCCTTAGCATCTCTCATTTTTCACTCTTGCCTATATCCAATCACAATTAAATAATCGCAAATATAAATTTACACAACAACAGTATGAGAACCGTCCTGTCGCCTTAACTACTACAGCTTCTAAGCCGACTATCTAATTTTCTTATAATGACTAATCATTACATTTTCCCTTTTCTATGATACATTTCATGAGATGTCTTTAAAATGATCCTTCAACCTTGAGATAATAAGATTTGCGACATACGCAGCAGCTCTATCCTAAGAAAACTGTACAGTAAATGGTTATATAGGCAGATATATTGGCTACAAAACTTGCTTTACTTTCATAATACATATATAATAAAAGTACGCACAGTAAATTATTTAATTATCTATGCGTTTCTATCTATACTTCCAATAGACTATTATACATGTTCATCCTATATCGTGATAAGTTTTTTCTTAATATTAGTTTTGTATCGCAAATAATTCCGATTTTTTGACATTTAATTAAGCTTATTCAGGCTATTCTACAAATTATTCACCATTAAAAAAATTAAGCTCCTACAATAATGATAATATTACCAAAAATAATTAATGATCGCATATAGAAATGCTTGTATTATATTATGGATGCGGTAAAGCATATTTTTGGTACATTTTTAGAGATTTGTGACTGCACGGTATCTCGAGTTAACAAGATCTTTTATTAGCTTACCAAAGATGAGCGTCTTTCGTGATATCTTTAATTAACTGCAATAATTTCAATAAAGTAGCTGTTTCATTATTATTAAACATTTATAAGTTTTAAGCGAAAAAAAAAATAAAAAGTTTTCCGTCGCTAATCATTACTATCAGATGTCTTCAAAATGAATCTTGAGACTCAACCAGACAACTGAGAAACAAGATTTATATACCGCTTTCTACGTAGTTTTCATATAAGCAACCGCTATTCTTTTAATTATTTTTTTAAACGTATCAGTCCTGATAGATTGCTATTTTTCTTGATGGCTATTGTTGAATCTAAGCGGAATTGAAACTATCGATTTATTCTCATAAGAAGAGTATTTTTTAAAATTATCTTTATTTAAATCGTAATCTTTAAAATATCGAAACCAAATTTGCAAATAAAAGAAATTGCTATAAATTAGACCATCTGTACAAAATGATTCCCTTTAAAACTAACTTAGTAGAATGATGCTTGAAATAAGCATTCAATCAGTGATGTCAAATTATTATAGGAAATTTCACGATTGAGCAGCATATCAATAAGCAAAGAAGAAAGAATATGGAAGAAGACGACATATTTACGATATTTTGCATGAAAATATTGAGCATACGGTTATCTCTCGTATAATTGAGAATCGAAATCGCGCAATTTGAATCTGCTACACTTTTCCTTGCAGATGATTTTTTATAAAGTCAAAGGTCCATACAACCACGCCATGCGACAGAGTCATTGAAAATTGGACCACAAGGAGCAGTGCCAATAATAAAAAGTAGCGGTAGATATTCAAGCAATGTTATATTCCACACATATAGAAACCTTTCAGGTAAAACAATGTAAGATATAACTCACACATAGCTTATTACTATTCATTTCAGCATAGCCCTCAGAAGCTATAATAAGGTTTTCAAATTTCTTCAAATCTAATACAGATTAACGTATTGACTAGAACGATAATAAATATAGAATAAAACATGTCTGGACTTCAATAACATTAACAATTTTACGTTATGGTACAAAATACAATCAGGAAGTATTATATCAGTATTTATAATAGCTCCCTATATTTAGCAATCAAACACATCTTTATAGCCCCAAAAATTCTATTTTTCAATAATATGTAAATCTGAGACTGCATTGTCATCTGCAGAATTTTTTATGACGCCAACGATTGTCATGTGAACTGATATAAATCTTATGATTTCAGAAAACCATGATTATAAATCAAGCGTAATCAAAAAACTACCCTTAATATGAAGAAATTGAATTGAAACAGTTCAATGGAATGAAATTTGATCCGAACATGAAACAAAAACGACTGATCGATGAACGACAAGGTAATTTAACAATATGTCTATGTCATATCTTGTAAAATCTGTGTACATTTACTGGGAACCACTTAAATAACAAATAAGAAAAATTCTTCAGGTTCTGAATTTTAAATTAACTTATATTTACTATTATTAAATAAAATACTTTAAAAAGAAACATGAACAAATAATGGAATAATACTCAATCTAATGATATATTTCTTATTGGATGTTTAAAGTATGATAAATATTTGGAAAGTAAATTAATTAAAACAAGATAATATAACAAACGTAAATTTCTTTTAATTCTTTGTGTTATATTGTTATATTATATTTCTTATAATACTGTTATTACTTCATCATTATTAATACTTCTTCATCAAGGCATAACTATTAATATATTTTATAAAAATAGATTTAATGTTTCTTAATTTAAAATCAGTTTATGTAGCTGATATTAAAATTTTCAATAACAAACAAAATTGCTTCTACATTATATGACAGTTAGTTATTTTGGAACGTTTACCACATTTTACATTTAGAACTATTGTAGCAAATTAAATTCTCATTGACTTATCAGACATGGAAAAAGTTTTTCTCGGGATTCTCGTTCGTGTAGTGCCCAGTATATTTGATATATCCTAAAAATTTTACAATTTTTTAAAAAAATATATGTAATATATTGGAGTACACCAGAATATTGCTTGTATTGAAGTATGTTTATTAAATTCAGGCCTTGGTAACTCTGTTAACTTGGTAAAACTGCTGAAAAATATTTTAAATAATGTCAGGAAATAATTAGTGTTTTTTATGTATTAAACTAAACATAAAAAACAATGAAATTATTTCAGAGCAGGGTTGGAACAACTATGTACTATTCAGAAGTGGATATTAATTTAGTAATGATGAAAATAATTACATGTTTCATATTTTACATAGAACTTATCAAAATAACATACTATACTATACATTATTATTAAAAGTATTACTATTAAAAGCTTAATAGAAAACTTAAAATCTCCTAACATATATTCAGAATTCTGATTTTATTGTAATTGCCATAACGCGCAAGTCTAAAGAGTTCTGAATATTTTTTTGAAGAGCTTGATTTAATTCGGAAATACTGCCTACTTTCAAAGAGAAGCTGGAAAATGGACTTGAAACACCATTACTAAATTACAGACGACAGATGATGGAAATATTACTTTTTAAACAAAATAATATTATACCTAGACTCTTTTTACTATAGACTTTTTACTAAGTTAATAAATCTAAATATATTTCTTCAGTTAGGTGAGTCTCGTTGATATATTGCATTCAATTGGCATGCTGTTTTGCTCATAAATGCTTTTGTTTAAATACGTTCATTTAAATTGGTTTGTGAGATAATGGTTATATTTATTAGGAAGTTTTATTAGATAAATTTATATATTGAATTATATATTCATTATAATTATTAAATATTATATACTTCAATATATCCAAAATTTAAGTACTTCACGATAATGCCTTTTTGAGAACACTTATTACTAACGTTTTAAAATATGTTTGGTTTACATCATTACGTATAATTTAAATTGTATGAAATAATATTACGTATTGTTATATTATTTTAGTGTTTTTTAAGGCTGAACTCATATTAATTTGCTGTGGAAAAATACATTAAATATAGCCAATTATTTTCTTGCTTCTTGTTATAGTTGAAAGAAATAGCAAACATAAATAGATCTAGTAGACTTAGTTGTCTTTGTTGGAATTACATTAGGTAAGTACAAATTAATCCATTAATAAATAATTGTGTCACTAGACATTGTCATTTAGACTGGTATGAGTAAGACAATGCATATAATATCTAGTATAAATATGACAATGCATACAGTAAGTACAAGAGCAACCGGCCGATTTTACAAAAATGTAGGTCTTATATATTAGAAAATAACATATATGTATATGGGTGTTGGCCACCGATTTATTTTATTTATATTATATATTTTAAGAAAAAATAAAAATACACTAAAATAAAATATTAGACTGGAAAATACATATTTTTTCATAATGTTTTAAAGAGTAATTTTTAAGTGGGGATGGTAGTTAATGTCTAAAACCCACCTTTAAAATTAAGTAAGAATTTTTAAGAAAAGAAAGGTTTATTAAAAATTATATTTATATATTTATATATATTTAATTATATTAATGTTTATAATTTGATAAAATCGGCCAAAAATATTGATATATCGTTATATCGATGTTTTTTCTGCGTACCTAGTTTGAGATATATTTTTTATGGCATCGTAAAAGATTATACAGACCATAGTTGTTTGTGCTTGAAATTTTTGTGATAAATTCACTTTTTATCGATAGTTACAATATGCTACAAAAAATCTTCTTTTTGCTTAACAATCACTGAAATAGGATGCTGAAAAGGTTCCTATTTTTCCTTTATTTTGTTCTTTTAGATCTTTCCCGCCGCATGCAGATGTCTGGACATTGTTAACCCATCAAAGTTGTATGAAAGATCTTTAAGAGTTTACTTATTTATGGTTGAAACTAAAACGTAATTTTCTTAATATCGAACAAATAAATGAACAACAAGTAATAAATGACAAAAATTCAGTTTTGAGCATTGCACTATTACCTATTACAATACAATTATCTTATTGAAGAGTAACATTTTTTTCTATAAATTCCTTCGTATGCGAAATTTTTTGAAGATAACCCATGAGCAAAATTCGGTTTGGGAAAAAAAGCAGATCCTAATATTTTTATGGCAATTTGTTGGTAACTTTTATACTCCTATTGTTATTTAGCTTTTATGATGTCTATCAATTTCATCTACGGTATTCATTCATTTCTGTTCTTATTAGAAAATAATAAAAAATAAAAAATAATAAACTTAAATGCTTAGTGAATGCAACAGTCAACGCATGTCTGTAGATAAGCACATAGATTGCTGGGATTATTTTAAAATCTTAACTTAAAGTTAATTTGATGGTAAAATTTTTGTTCGATTCTTAGCCAATAAGTATATAACTATATAACAAAAATCAGTCGTCCAAAAATTAATAAAATATATAAATTTCTGGCCATCCTAATGCCAAATGAAATATTTATTGTTTTCATGAATGTATTATCAATTAACAAATCCAAATATAGAACAACCATCGAGATGTGGGTCTTTAAAATCCCCAATTGACTTATGTTCATTTATGATATGTTGTTATTGATTTTCTAAAAGATGAAATGTTAAAACAGCGTTGAGAAAATTTTAATTCAATTATTGGTGTTTCACACACTTATTGAACAAAATAGTATACAATAAAAAGCAACCACCCAAAATGAAACATATGCATTAATATTATTTTACACTAGAAGAAACAAGACCATTTCTGGCCATCCTAATGCCAAATGGAATATTTATTCCTTTCATGATGGGACCATCATTAATTAATAAAATCAAATGTAGTACAAGCATCGTCTTTACAATTTCAAATTAAATTAATTGTTATTTTATGAAGGATGAGGTGTTAAAATGGTGTTGAGAAATATTTAGATTAATTCCTATTGAAAAGATGTGTCTCGCGAACTTATTGAGCAAAAAAGTATACAATAAAAAGCAATCGTTCAAAATGGAAAATATACATTAATTGTATTTTACGCTACAAGAAACGAGATCACTTCTAGCCATCCTAATACCAAATGGAATATTTGTTTCTTTCACTACGCGAGCATCATCAATTAATAAATCCAAATATAGAGCATCGAGATCGATGGATTAGCATTAAGTAAAGGCAACAGTTCGGTTGATGACCGTTGACTGTAAGTTGAAATAATCGCGCGACAATTAAAGAAAACTGAACGGAATAAAGGCAATTGCAAATTAATTAGTCCACGCGATATTACATGGCGCTGCTTAAACGGCTTAGTGAAAGCGCCACGGTCCATAACGAAATTAACTGAGTAAATAAAATGCACATATTATAATTTTGAAGTTCATTTTAATAACAGATTTACAATCTTATAAGCATCCACAGTGCTTCATCAAGTACTTTGTGAAATCTGTGTATAGAGATGTTTTAACATATTAAGTTCTGCCATGAATACTTAAACTAGATCTCTGTTTAGTTTCTTTTACTTTACCTGACTTCAGTGACAACATTAAAGTTCATATATTGTATGTTTGAACTAATTGATGTACAAGAAACCTGATATTTAATATTGGATTTTTTAATATAATCATGCTGGAATTTTTAGTTCAGTTAGAAGCCCATTTTTTTATGCCCAGTTGGCATTCAAATCTTGTAAAAATATATCCTACACTTCATGTACACTGCTACGTCACAATATATTAAATATACTTTTCTTTATTAACTGGTAACTGAAAAAAAGAATAAAATTGTTAGGGATCCATATACACAATAAGAAAAAAAATGGGACGTAACCTCAAATGTTATCAACGGTGCTATTTAACTTGATTTAATCACAATATAGACAAAATTAAAGGTGCGTAAAATAGTAAATGCATTATAATAATCTTATTGCTGTGAATAAATTACAGATGTTCAACACCCTCTTTATGTCAAACTAGATAAACTAAATAATAAATTAATATATCCCAATATAGAGCATGGAGATCGATGTATTAGCATTAAGTAAAGGCGACGGTTCGGTTGATGACCGTTGACTGTATGTTGAAATAATTGCGCGACTACTAAAGAAAAATGAACACAATAAAATAAACTGCAAATTAATTAGACCGTGCGATATTAAGTGGCGCTGCTTAAACAGCTTACTGAAAGTGTCACGGTTCATAACGAAATGAACTGGGAAAATAAAATGCACAAATTATAATTTGGAAATTTATTTTAATAATATCTTTCCTAGCTTATAAGTATCTGCAGTACTTCATCAAGTTCTTTATAAAGTCTGTGTTTAGAGATGCTTTAACAAATTAAGTTCTTCCATGACTGCTTAAACTAGATCTCTGTTTAGTCTCTTTTACTTTACCTGACCTCAGTGACAACATTAGGGTTCATACATTGTCTGTTTGAACTAACTGATGTACAAGAAACCTGATATTTGGTATTAGCTTTTTATAATTTAATTATGCTGAGATTTAATTGCCACTTGTTACTGGCTTGAATTTAATTAATTATAGTGAATATTCAATGTTGAGTTAGAAAGCCATTTTTTTCTGTCCTGTTGACATTAGAATCTTGTAGAAACATATACTCTTTACCTCGATATTATATTAATTACAACATAGACATTAAAGGTACTTAAAATGGTAAATATATTAGAATGATCTTATTGCTGTGAATAACCGAATGCCGATATACAATACCCTCTCCATGTCAAATTAGATAAACCTAATAATAAATTAATAAATCCCAAAATAGAGCATCGAGATAAATGGATTAGCATTAAGTAAAGGCAACGGCTCGGTTGATAACCGTTGACTGTAAGTTGAAATAATTGAAGAAAAATGAACAGAATAAAATAAACTGCAAATTAATTAGACCATGTGATATTAAGTGGCGCTGCTTAAACAGCTTACTGAAAGTGTTACGGTTCATAACGATATGAACTTGGAAAATAAAATGCACAAATTATAATTTGGAAATTTATTTTAATAATAGCTTTCCTAGCTTATAAGTATCTGCAGTACTTCATCAAGTTCTTTATAAAGTCTGTGTTTAGAGATGCTTTAACAAATTAAGTTAAACAAAACAAATGAAGCGTAACCTCAAATGTTATCAATAGAACTCTTTACCTCAATATTATGTTAATTACAACATAGACATAATTAAAGGTACTTAAAATGGTAAATATATTAGAATGATCTTATTGCTGTGAATAATCGAATACCGATATACAATACCGTCTTCATGTCAAATTAGATAAACCTAATAATAAATTAATCCAAAAATAGAGCATCGAGATAAATGGATTAGCATTAAGTAAAGGCAAGGGTTCGGTTGATGACCGTTGACTGTAAGTTGAAATAATCGCGGGATAATTAAATAAAACTGAACGGAATAAAGGCAATTGCAAATTAATTAGTCCACGCGATATTACGTGGCGCTACGTAAACGGCTTAGTGAAAGCGCCACGGTCCATAACGAAATGAGCTATTGTCCAGAATGGATATCGCCGGCTTCCTTATTATTGCAGTTTTACGAGGAACGGCACCACGACAGATACGCAATGGAAAAAAATCGTCTCCTGGTTATCGGGCCATCGACGCGTTACCGCGTATGATGTATGGACGTAATTATGTCCAAATCTGTGCTGGGTGTGTCACACCAACCGTCCGCCAACAATAATTAGATGGATACAAGCGGCGACGCTCACGAAACGATTCTTACGTTCAACGATTAACTCAGATATGTTATCGTCGTTTTTTCGTTATTATTTTATGGCTTAGTTAAATCGTTCCTATGCTTTTAAGTCGTAAAATGACTGTTTCTATTTGTTATTTCAGCTAGAAACTAACACAAAACATATGAAACATATTGTGGATTCATTTTCAGGATAAAGCCAGTAATTACAGTATTTATTTTTAAAGAATATTTAAATACATATATTCGTTGTAATTAAGTGCTTGCATCTATTTTGATTATATTGGCGACAATGGGAAGCATCCAATGAACAACGATGGTTTTAATATTTCTTAGCATAAAATAGTAGTTTTCCATGCTGTATTATTGAGTTACTCGGCTCAAAATTGCATCATCGATTGTAGGGAGAATTTGAACTCAGGGCGTAAAATAAAAATTATATTTAATAATATAAATATAAAAATATAAAATAATAATACACAATAAATCACAGAATAAATAAAGCAAATCCTAAGCTCGCGAGATATTGGTGTCGAGGTGGTCGAGTAGTTCAATTTTCATTGACAAGGGTGAAAATAAAAATACACATGAAATATGTCAAGAATCGGTGATTTTCATGACAGATACTTCTAATTGATTATGCTGGCGGATTACAGTACTGATAAATAATAGTAATAACAAGTAACGAAACTGATAATGGATGGTATTGATAATATTAATGGCAAACATTGACAATCGTAGTCAATAGCAATGACGGTCGTATGTAGTAGTCAATATCATTGACGGACAATTATAATACAACGTAAAATAATGATAGCTGATAGCGATGATAAACTATGCTAGGATGAAGTATGACATGTGCACACGGTACGAAGGGGACTTATACGCTAACACTAACAATAATGAACGTGCAATGAGATCAAGGGAAGCTGTCGAACAAGATCCTGCCATTAGGGATTGGTAGTACTCGCTCGAGTAAAGCTAAAATCTTCGATATATAGATAAGTACTCCTAAATAAATAATTAATAAGTATGTTTCAGATTGTCAATAAATCATAATTACGACACATATCCAACAAACAACATATAATTGATAATAGCGATAATTGATAGCAACGAGAAACTATGCTAGTGTAGCGACCTTGAGGCATTTCGAATTTTACATCTTGGAATAACGGTCTACAAAATACCCAGAAATATAATCCCAGATGTTGAACACGGGCGGGGTGCCAGCAGCACCAACTAGAACCCGACAACGAATAGCTGGGGGCAACCCCGACACGTTTATCTGGGATGTTATTGAAGGGTATTTCGATTCATTCTGTGCTCAACCATCGATTGGTTTAGACGTGCCACCATCGACTGCCCAAGCCTCGTCTTCAGGTAACACGGCTGCCATCCGTTTTATGTAATTGGATTTTTCACATTTTTTATATTGCCAATAAATAACGGTCACAAAATGTAAACACCACTGTTTCATTTCGTTTTACCTCCATTCACCGAGCCACATCATTTACCCTAAAGTGGTGACCCCGACGTGATCTTTCGCAAAAGTGGGTTTGGACTCGTGAATGGAGGGTACGTGCAACATGGTGTATTTTACGTGGCCCTTATATTTTTTGTTTCAAAATTTTCAATATTTTTAATTCGATTCGTTTTCGATTTTACCTTCAATATCCCTTTTCATTTTATTACTATTCTTTTTCAAATTTCTTCAATATTACATTCATTCAAACATTTGTTCCTCGTTAAATTTTATTTCAGTGGTGGAACAATGAAGCTTAAATTTCATTTCATTATTTCCAATTCATTTTTTTTTAAATTTTTTGTCAAAATTTTCTTTCACAATCTTCTGAACTCATAAATATTTTTACATCACTGTTTAATCATCAGCGTCTTGGCTAAACATTTCTTTCGGCGCTATGTTTAAATCATAATGTCTTCATTTGCTCGCCGTCTCCGTCATAACGACAGACATTTTGATTTGAAAGGCTTTGGACAGCTTCGGTCGGATACCGTCGTTATTTATTTTTTCTGAATTACCGTAACGTATGTGACTACGGATTAGTTACAGAAGCTAGTTACTGATTGCAGTCACCGTAGACTCGTCGTGTCTTCGCCGAGGTACCAGAATTGCTAACGTCTCGTCGTCGAAGAAAATAAGCTACCACGTCGACGAACAATCGATCCTCCCACAGCGTCGATTACGGGAGCCCTGTCCGAAAAATAGATTGTTCTCAACGTCGTTGATGGGCCACATTCAAGTGCCAAAGCAACGATGAAGCAACGGTATCTGCAGGACCGGAAGATATCAACAGCCGTACCGGATCGCGACCGTACCAACTACAGCCGTTTCGATTTACCATATTTTTCAAAGCCCTTTTCATACAGCACATTTGTTTGGTACATTTTTTTTTGTATTTGATATTTTTTTATACATTTTTGTATTTTTGTTGCTTGAAGTAATTTTATGTAAAATTCTGGCAGGGGAGTATTGTAGCCACCTTGAGGCACGTCGAATTTTACATCGTGGAATAATGGTCTACAAAATACCCAGAAATATAATCCCAGATGTTGAACACAGGCGGGGTGCCAACAGCGCCAACTAGAACCCGACAACGAATAGCTGGCGGCAACCCCGAGACGTTTATCTGGGATGTTATTGAAGGGTATTTCGATTCATTCAGTGCTCAACCATCGTTTGGTTTAGACGTGCCACCATCGACTGCCCAAGTCTCGTCTCCAGGTAACAGCGTTGCCATCCGTTTTATTATTTGTATTTTTAACATTTTTTTATATTGCCAATAAATAACGGTCACATAATGTAAACACCACTGTTTCATTTTGTTTTACCACCATTCACCGAGCCACATCATTTACCCTAAACTAGTATGAAGAATGACAAGTATGACATAAGGCCTAAATCTTAAATAAACACTTACAATTGTGCACTTACATCTTTAGCTCCAGTTACTTTCGGTGTCGTTTATGTATGCTTCAAGTTCTCAATAGATCATAACTACATATCAGTTGCTTTGGCCATTTTGGCTTCAGTGTCTGACTTAAGTTATAACTGACACCTTATATCTCTATATAGTTGCAATTATAAAACTATTAACTTTAATTTACAGAAATAATTATGAGAAAGATGCGAACAAATAATGAAATATAGGTATATGAAATATATGAAATAGGTAAAGATAAATGAAATAATAGAAAGGGAAAATTGAAAAACTTGCGTCTTCACAAATTAACTCTTATGAAGTTCTAATGACCCTTGGACATATTAGAATATTAAATCTGACAAATACAGTCCACGGAAAAGCATTAACAATGTTGCCATTCGTGGTAGTTATTTCTGATGCTAGGTATTCAATAGGGTGACAAATCCCACAATAAATTAAACTCGCTTTCAGACGATGTCACTTAACTTCTTTGTTTAATTTGAAAAAACCTGCTTCCGAAGCTCATCAAACATTTCTGGAAACATATAGTGATACTGTTTCGGTTAACCTCAGTTGTTAGGTTTTTTATTTATTAAAGAACCTGGCCTGGAAAGCCAAAAAGGTTCATTTAAAGATAAGTTTTCTGTGGCGTAATGTACCTAACCGCAAAAAGTAATGTGTTAGTCCAAAAGAGCCATTCGCATTGACACAGAATGGTGCTATGCATATGGTGGTATCAGCAACGTGTGTAGTGTATTATGAGCTGATAAAATAGACTCAAACTATTTCTGATTACATCTAATGGAGTCAATTGAATACATCTAACATATTGTTAGAAAATAAGTCAGCAATAGCGAGTACCAGATGCAAATTCTTCCCCTTGCAAAACAACGCTCGGTAGATCGAATGGGAAGTTCTGATGCACTGTTGCGCACCAGTATGCTCACCAGGTATAGCGCTCTCTGATTACCACTATTGCAGATCGATGCGGCATGACTTGGTTGGCACACTATTTCGAAATACTAATATCCATTTTCGAACTTTTGTGTTGTACCGATTTTTCTCGATATCGTATCTCGTATCTTTTTGAAGTGAGAAAGATTACGCCTATAAGAACTTTCATCATTAATCGTGGAACAGCAGTAGGATCTTCATGCCTATTTCAATAGGCTTCTTGTTTACTAATATTTGCCCTCTAATAGATTTATAACTCAAATTCCTGTTCTCTACATATAGTCCTATGTATATAGAAGAAACATCTAAATGTTTTATTTTGGTGACGATAAAGTGGATTATCTGCCATCATAATTTTATACAAAAATAAATAGAAATATGTTATATTCAATACATCTAGGACTCACCTTCCAAGCCTTTGAATATGCCCATTTGACATATTACAACAGAGCTATAAACTAATACCACGTTGCTGCTGTGCCAATTAATATGTTGTCCAGAATTATGCTATGTATTCAGGATGGATCCAGGACAAATAACAGTAACAAACAGTACACAGGAAAAAGTCATTTTTGTTCAGATAATTAAACTACACAAGTAAGAAATGACTAAACTGCCACATTAACATTGAATTTTCTGCCTTACTGGTATTTTAATGAACATGATAAGACACTATACTTCGTCTATAAGTACTATAAAAAAGCTGATTATATTATAGCTGATTCGTCACTGTAGTAATATGATTTTATTTGTATAATGTAGTACTTGTAATTTTCCTAGTATATTAAAGGATTAGATACCCTTTATTAACGCATTGACTTTTTTGGTACTGCTTGCATATGCGGTTTCTATATTCGCTGCCTATGAATATGAACGTATACCCCGCAATTAAGGAGCTTTTTTTAATTAGTACTATACATTTAAAACCGTTGTTGTTTTTTAATTAAACAAATTAAACCTTTATTACACACACACACACACAATCTCTTTAAGTAATAATTTCTTAATTCACATCAATAAACATAGTTGTTTACACGAAAGCTTATACTAGCTCCTATTTACCCCAATTCGCAATTTGTACTAGGCTTTATGATGCACTATAAGATGCGGAATTTTGTAGCTTCATCTGATCATATATTTCAAGATTTTTTCATATTAACATTCATTAACATTAACAACTAAAATTCACAAAAAATAATTTTTCAGATTCTCTAACAACTGACTAACTTGTGCCCGTTGCACATTTTAGCGTCCTTTTGGCTTGGGCCATGATAGTACGAGATTTACCAACCCAGAATTCATTGTTCAACAGAAGTTCATTGTAAGTTCCTATATTAAACACCTCAATTATATAAAGATATCTAAATAAAACAACGAAACAAAAATAATGTATCAAATGTAATTTATTTTAGCATTATAGTACATCGAGTATATTATCGAGGCACTTAAACTACAATTAATTATAGAGCTATCAAAGTTTGTAGTTTAGGGTTGTTTTATTATATTAACGTTGAAAAAAGTAAAATTCACAAAACAAAAATATTTAATTTACATTTACTTAGTGCCAACTTGATATAGTTTTTCCTCAAAGAGTTGCATATTCCTGAGTTTCCTGAGATTACTTGAGAGAATAACCGTTTCCCCCGAAGTAATTGTATTAAATTATTATTTGCTTACTTACTTTTTCATATATTTAAATCCGAATAGAGCCAACATCCAGGTGATCTTAATTCATCACCCTGTTCACATGTGAGTTTTTATGGCTTTTGCATTTTCAATCAGACTAATAGCTAATAGCTATTAAACACCTATTTGGAATTTATCAGCAAAGAATTTATTATCAACAACCTTTGTTACTTTATAATCTCTAAATATTTTCAAATTTCTTATTATCAAATACATTTATTATTTAAATTAACAAATTTTGCAGGCATTTGAGACTTTTATAGACCGATTAGCTTATATATTCGGAGTCATCAGACAGCAGTGAGCAGAAAATAAGCTATTACGAGCAATGGGGAAAATCTGGAAGATGGGAAGATGGGTGACACATCAACTGAATGAGAGGCAAATGGAAAATCAAAAATTACTTGTGCTATACAGCTTCAAAGGTATGATCGGAAATCTTTTCTGCATCGAATAGTGACGGGTGATGAAAAGAGGATTTATTTTGAAAAACCTAAGTGTAAAAAATCATGTCTAGCACCTGGCGAAACCGACCGAACGACTCCAAGGACAAATAGTTTTGGTCGCAAGATAATGATCCGTGTTTGGCGGGACCAGAGTGGCGTAGTTTATTACGAACTATTGAAACAGTTAATAGTGATCCCTACTGCTAATAAATGATCAACTTATGATCAAATGATCAATTTTTCGCATAAACAGGACACACGCTTGCAGAGCAGCACTTCATCATTTTCGAAGCTAGGAAATGGCTCGAGGAATGACTTTGCTCAAAGGACAAACAGTTTTTTAGGATGACATTCATAAATTTCCTGATTTCCTGAAGATGTATAGAACCTTTGAATCAAAATTTTTGTCCTCCTTTTCTTGAGAATTATGTAGTTTTTTTTGAAAACGAACCTGTAATGACTTTTGGTATACACACTTTGAAAAATACAAGGCAAAATACAACTCCATGAAGACATATAAATTAATTTTTAAATATTTTGATTACTGTACATGACAAACATCTAACAGGTCAATTGAAAAGTCCCCGGCCTGACACATAGACGACCCTACTAAAATTAAATCCGTATGTTTTTTAGTTAGCCCTGACCGTCAAAATATGCCTGTATTGACACTGTTGTTATGTAATTTGACTGTTGGATCATTAGTTTATGAATTATAGCATTTTGAGTGAAGCAACTTTTGTTATTGTGGAAAAAATGGATAAAAAGGAATTTCGTGTGTTGATAAAATATTGCTTTTTGAAGGGAAAACATACAATTGAAGCAAGAACTTGGCTTGCCGAGTTTCCGGTCACTGGCCCAGAAAAATCATCGACCATCAGGGATTGGTATGCTAAGTTTAGACGTGGTGAAATGAGCACCGAATATGGAGATTGCAGTGGACTCCCAAAAGAGGTTGTTACCGACGAAAACATTTAAAAAATCCACAAAATGATTTTGAATGACCTAAATTAATATTGAGTGAATTAGCAGACACTCTAAAGATATCAACTGAACGTGTACATCATATCATTCACGAATATTTGGGAATGAGAATGCTCTGTGTAAAGTGGGTGGCGGGCAAGATCACTTTTGACCAAAACAACGACGAGTTGATGATTCGATATGTGTTTTTGCGTCTATATATGCAAATGGATGAAACATGGTTCCATCATTTCACTCCGAAGTCTAATCGACAGTTATCTGAATAGACTGCTTACGATGAACCCGCTTCAAAGCGTGGTAAAATGCAACTAAACGGATACGCTGGCAAGATTATGGCGTATGTATTTTGGGAAACGCATGGAATAATTTTCATCATTTCATCATCATCATTTCATCATTTAATTATTGACTACCTTGAAAAAGGAAGGACCATCCACAGCGACTATTACATAGCGTTATTGGACCGTTTGAAGGACAAAATCGGCGAAAAAGGCCGCATTTGAAGAAAAAGAAACTGATATTTCACCAAGAGAATGTACCGTGTCACAAGTCAGTGAAAACGATGGAAAAAATCCATGAATTGCTTCCTCATCCACCGTATTCTCCAGATCTGGCCCCCAGCGGCTACTTCCTGTTCTCAGATCTCAAAAGAATGCTCACTGGGAAGAAATTTAATAAAATGAATAAAAAAACTAATTTTGCCATAAAAATGTGTTTTACTATGGTTGGCGGGGGACTTTTAAATTGACCTGTTATATAGTAGTAAAATATAAAATAGCAAAGTTCAAACAACATTTGAAAAATTTACTATATTTATATATAGCGTTTATGTATTTGTCTAGTACTACATATTAATAATAATTAGCAGTAATAATAGATATATTAAAATTTAAGAATAAAAGTCTAAACATTTTCGATTAATTTCTTAATAACTTTTATTTCAAGAATGATATTTAAAAAATGACCGAGCCTCGCCCCAGTCTTGTTTATTGGCAATTAACGCTGAAAACCACAAATTATATCATAATGTATCGTCCCGAATACGAGCACGTCTTCGCGCCAATGACAAACTGCATTAAAATTTTATTTGTTTAATAAATCGATCGGAACAATAAGGCAATGAATCATATTTGAGGCGAGCGAGACACCGTGGCGCATACAAATAGCCGCTTTCGGTGACATTAACATGCCGGGGGCTTCTTCTCTAATCGTCAGCACGCAAATCGACTCAATAAGAATCGCGCCGAATCGGCGTGACACAAATATTTACTCAGAACGGAATTGCATATTTTATTTGCCGCTTTCCGGTCGTCCGGTCGTCGGCGACGTCACTCAGCACTACCAACTGACCAAAATACACCTCGGAGGTACCACATCGAGACTTGCCTCCATTTTACCTACTAGGTTTTACAACTGAAACTATTGCTTAACGAGGACTCCGAACAACGGTTTTTGGTATTAATCCTACCGACTGGGATGATCCTAGACGACATCCAGTCTGGCTCCACATCCTGCTACTAATGTTCAGGACGGCAGAAGAACAAACAAGCAAAATTAATTATTTTCAAGGTATCGAGAATTTAATCAAGACGAAAACTGGAACTTTAATGTTGGGCCTAGTAGAATATGAGATGATATATTTAGAAATGATTGTGCCAATTATGGAACATTGTATCAAACCTTTAGGGGGTTGAGATGTAGAACGAAATTCACCAACGGCAATATAGAAAAGCAGCTAGAACCTTTTTAAATCGTACATAATATCAATGCTAACGAAAAAGTTTTATTACTTTTTGACTGACCTACATTATATTTTTACAATAAATTAATAACTTGTTGTTATAGAAGAACCCATCGGTTCAGCTATTTGTTCTTATTCTAGTAATATACTCAATACATATATATTTCACAACATGATAAGATCAAATGGTTTGATTGTTTTGCCATCAATGTATTGATTGTCATACAAGAGCTGCTGAAGAGTTCTTCATAACTAATATGAGAGTGAAGTTTGCCCTCATGTCTCTTTGCTTTCCTGTGTTTGATATCCTGAATGACGGTCGATATATGAAGGTCTAGGTGAAAATACCTCATATTAATTTGTTCTGAAATTCTCTATTTGATTTATGTTTATTTTTACGGTCAACAGCTGGATTTCGTAGATTTATAGGTTTTATAGAGCTTATTACTTACACCTAACCAACATACCTTTCAATTCCAGTTCTTTTTAATGTGTTGTTTCCATCGGAATTTTTTTTGTACCGACATTCCTTTCAAGAAACTTAGCGTTGTTGGTATATCACCTCATAGTATTATTCATTGTTTATGGTATATGTGGTGTTTGCTTATTGTCTCCAACAACAATTCTTTTTATATCTTTAGCGAATATAGCAAACGTAAACTAAGCATTGGCCCTACTAGTAACTAGCCCTTTCTGCTACATAACTTTATTTTTCTATTATATATATATATATATATATATATATATATATATATGTATATATATTATAGTTAAATATAGTAAATAAGTTATATATAATTAAATGTTAAAAATCCCCTTGTAATATAAATCTCTATAGGTTGATTTGTTTTTGAGGTTGACATCAAATAGTTGATAGACAATCAAATAGTAATAAATCAAATAGTAATAAAACTGTATAATTATAGACTATTATATATTTATTATCCGGATCTAAATATTATTCACTTACGATTGAAAATCCAGTACTAAACAAGTGCGCAAGTAACACTAGATAATTTTACTGTTTTAATTTCCTCGTATTAATAAACCAAACAAACAGTATTCCATAAAAAGATCGAAAGATGGTTTGTTAGGTGTTAATTTAAATTATATAATCTATATTCCAGATGCTGTCCAAGAATTAAAATGAATAAGGGTTATACAATAGTTTAGAATCGATTTGAACGAAGAGACTGACCTTAAAATATTATGTGTTGGAGTATTATAGAATAACGTTGCCATACCTGTTTTCTTCCCATTATATATCGACTAATATAGTCGATATGCCACAGGTACAAAGTACAAGTAAGTAATAATATTTACATCATTATGGAAGTCTTTTTGCCATGTTAACAATGGCAATAGATGCCACAGGGAGTGCTTCTATGATCCATACAAGCAGGTTTGTGTTATATATGTTTTTGTTTAATTGAAATAATACACAATTATAATAATAACATGTGTTTTATTTCAGATTTGTATATCATATTTATGAATCAAAACAATTATTTCATAGTGATATAACAAGTAATAATTACAGGAAGCGCCAAACCCTGATAGATTCATACTTGGACGGTGGGTCCTTTCAAGTGAGGATCGGTGATGCAGTCTCCTCTCATAAACAGATTTCCGCAGCAGTCCTGCAAGGTGCTCCACTAACCCCAGCCCTATTCAACCTTCATATGGCTGATTTCGCGCTCCACAAACTTTCGCACACAGCATTTTATGTAGATTATACCACTTTTTTCACCGGTTATTGTCCCGACGCTATTCGTAACAGACTCCAAGTACAGCTGAACGAAGCGATAGCATGGTACAAATTATGGCGGCTACAGATAAACCCGAGCAAAACTCAGGCTATTCTGTTCCACCACAAGGAGTTCCGCGCCTATCGCCTCCAAATCGATAAAGTCCCTATCCCATGGCTCCAGAAAGTTTCATACCTCGGTCTCCAGTTCGACCGCAGATTTCAATGGTCTGCCCAAATTAAGCACGTCATTTTCAAAGGAAATGGCGTATACAGCCTACTATTTCCATTCCTCTGCAGAAAAAGTAAACTTCCAATCCCCCAGAAAACGAAGCTGTATAAAATGGTAGTCGGTCCAGTCCTGAGAGACAACTTGAACTGCTACAAGTGCTCCAATCCAAAAAAGTCCACGTGTTACTGAATGCCCCATGGTTTATTAGGAACGTCAACACAAACCAGGTATCCCGTTTGTGAAGAATTTCATAAACCTCATAAGCTCAGTGTAAAGTTCCCCATAGGCACCTTGGAACACAAGAACACCTTGATTAAATCCCTACATATCCACAAACCAGCTACGACAATCCCAATCGTAACCCAGGGTCTCTGTTGCTTGCAAAACAATCATACCTCGAACCCGAAGCGAAATCGGCAGAAGACTATTTGGTTCTAGCTGGTTAACTTGGTAAAAGAAAAAAAAAGGAACCGCCAAAACACCCAATACCCAATACCAAAACTATAATTTGAAATACGTTACAAATACGCTTTATTATTTAATAAACTAACAATCTATTTGATTAATGTATAACTCCAATACATTTGCATCTTATAATTTGGACGACTACTGAAATATGCAAGAAATGTTATAAATACATGACAGTAGATATTCATCAAGGAAAATCATTTACCACAATTTAATGCAATAAATTCTTTCCACAAACATATAAACATTCTTTCCTTCCACATACTCGCTACATACAGCTATATATTGTTCTAAAACTAGATAAATCTATAGTTTACAATAGTAGTCTAAGTTTGTTAGTTTGCTAACTTGGAGGTAGTTCGCATACGAAATTTATTTTTGATTCCTAAAGTGGTATTAAAGCGTCGTCCTTCAGATACAAAACGAGAGCCAAGGGGCTCACAGCTTTTTTAAATGTAAACATTCATTCTTTTGTCGTAAAACAACTCTTGTGATTTTTAATAAAGCCAACTTGATTTAAATCAGCTACAATTCTTGGCGGAATAAATTTCTAAATTGTTAGAACGGTTTTCAATGGAATGTTATCCCAATCTAATGGATGGTGGAGACGTAAAAAATCTCCCCATAACAATTCAATTATGTTGACGTCTGGCGATTATGCTAGCCAAGGAATATATTTTATCATATTCTGATGCTCATCAAACTTAGACTGAACCTTTATGGCTGTGTGTATAGACGTATTATCATCTTCGAATACGTCACTGTTTGGCAGCAATATGCTAGTCATAGTAAGAACTTCATCATTGAGGACGGTGGGATGTTCATTTACAGTAACCTAGTCAATGAAGTGAATGAGACGATCAGCTGAATACCATAATATTATCCGCCATCCGTTTTGTTGCGAATCCTCCCCCATGCTTGACTGTAGGAAACAAACAGTCCGGATTGTAGGTTTTTTTGAGTTTCTCCATACACAAACCCGGCCATTTGTAGGCCAATTATGTAAACCATGATTCATCGGACTATATCATATTCTTCCAATTATCAAGTGTCCAAGTTTTATGATCGTTGCACCACTTTTTTCGCAGCTTAGCCTTGTAAAGGATTTTCTAATCGCAGCTCTTCTATGAACGTTAATTTTGTACTGTTTTTGACAAAACTCAAGTGAGTGTGGAGTTCGGCTGTCACTTTTGCCACGGTTGTTTTATATTTCTTTACAATTCTTATTCGCCGATGCCATGACCGTGAATACTGCCGTTCATCTGAAAAAGTCTCAGAGGTCATACAATTCACCGGTAGCTTGTTTTAATTGGCTCAGAACAAAACGTATAATGTATTGAAATGTAATCTAGAAGATTTGGTATGAAATATAAGCAATAGATACGCGTCGTATTATTTTGATGAAACGAGTGTTGCCAGTATGCAACAAGATGTACTATATTGCATGGTGTTTATAGTATTTTGTCTATCCCCTGTATGATATATCTTATGCTAATTATAATGTAATATATCATTCTGAATCATTCAATGTATTAAACTATTTTTATTTAGTGAAACCGGTAACAATGCAAGGAAAGCCCATCCTTATAAGATAAATGTGAACACGGCACTATATAGCAGGAGCGCTATTTTCGTCAGGAGGTCGAATAATAACCGAAAATAACCCAATCCACGCGGCTAGAGGAAACGCTTCTTGGCTCTTGGGGCCGAATTAAGTCCAAACATATCTTAGAACAGACGCCCGATCCATTCTCGCTTTTACTATTTTCGTATCAGTAAAAATAAACGATGGCAACTCTCTAGCTAGCCACGACAGAACATTCCACTGTCGGTGCACACGCGTCGTCTCGGTGAGAGCGAGAGAGAGCTAACGGAAACAGTCAGTTTTTTTCGTGTTTTCGTTTTGCCATATGTAAAAAATCGCATTCGTATCGATTACGCGAGTAGTGCCGAAAAAATCCGTAAAACTTTAAAAATATCGAAGATCCCACGTTAAAAATAACAAGTTGGTTTTCAGAAAAAATATTCATATATATTATATATTATATTCATATATAATAGAGTTAGCAAAAAAGTATGGATACGCTTATTTCCATAAACGATTTTAATGCTTAGGTTTAGATTAGGTTCTTAGGGTAATTAATTTAATTAGCTGACTAAATTATTATAAATTTTATAATTTCAGGATTTTCGACTCCGAGATAGGTATTCCAGCTGAAATGTTGAAGTCAAATGATGCGTTTGGAACAATTGATTTTTGTCTTGATGATATTATTTGTTTTCTTCAAAGTTTATTATCTTAGCGAGGTCTGCTTTTGAAAGTTTCCAATTTGACTGAATTATATTCTGAAGATCCTGGATCCTAGACTGGTCCCCTAGACTAGACTAGATGTAATTGAAATTTAAAATTTTAATGATTGAGTTGCTAAGAGAGTCCCTACGTCTCTTTTACTTTTAAAATATTTACAACACAGCCATAGTGAAAACTTGTTATCCCTATGTCTTGTTGGAAACAATAACCAGCTAATACTAATACTAGAATGTAAAAATGTCTCCTTTTAAAAAAGAATCGTAAAAATCTTTCTTAAGTTCTCCCCCCTATAAGCCATCGACTATGCTACACTCTAAACAACAAGAGATAAACCACTTAAGCATTTATATATACATTTACACGAATTTACCAAGGTATAACTAAATTTTATTTACCGGAGATTTTAATTTTGCTAATTTCTTCTTATTAATATCGTAAAATAAAATATATGTTTGCGATCATAGGTAACGTTTACCCGACACAAAAGTCGAAATGAAGAAAAGAAAATGTAAATACAATATTAATTTTGCCTAGCTGGTGGCGGTTTATTTATTAAATTACTGTTAGGATTTGTTCAATATAAGATTTTAAAACTACCTAAAATAAGATTTTAAACGATTATTTTAACGTTAAAATTAAATAACGTTGTGGTGATTTTGAATAAATACATTTGAAATAATGAAGGATAATTCAAAATATATTGAGAGCCATTGCAGGCACATGTGAACACTTGATTAAACGATAAATATTAACGAAATTCCGTAAAGTTATATTATGTATGTATGTATCCTTCAGTATAAATAACTATGGTAACATTTCAATTGAAAAGTCCCCGGCCTACCATAGTAAAACCTTTTTATTATAGCGACCCTCCAACTTTTCGATACCACTTTTGTAATACGATTTGTCCTTTGCTTCAAAATAGGCCTCAGTTTCGGCGATCACCTCTTCATTCGACGAAAATTTCTTCCCAACGGGCAATCTTTTGAGATCTGAGAACACGTAATAGTCGCTGGGGGCCAGACCTGGAGAATACGGTGGATGAGGAAGCAATTTGAAGCCCAATTCATCGATTTTGCCATCGTTTTCACTGACTTGTGACAGGGTGCATTGTCTTGGTGCAGCAGCACTTTCTTTATATTCGAATGCAGCCGTTTTTGGACCATTTCATCCCATCCTTCAAACAGTCCAATAACGCTATGTAATAGTCACTCTTGATGGTCCTTCCTTGTTCAAGGTAGTGAATGAAAACTATTCCATGCACATCCCAAGATACAGACGTCATAACCTTGCCAGCCGACCTTTGCATTTTCCCACACTTTGGAGCGGATTCATCATGTGCAGTCCACTCGGATGACTGTGTCAATTGGATTTCAGAGTGAAATGATGGAGCCATTCTGAATCATCAAATCGTCGTTATTTTTGGTCAAAAGTGAGCTTGCGCGGCACCCACTTTGCACAGAGCTTTCTCATAGTCAAATATTCGTGAATGATGAACACGTTCAGTTGATATCTTTAGAGTATCTGCTATTTCATTCAATTTACGGTCATTCAAAGTTAACTAAGAGACTGAGGTAGATCGAACACGTAAGTGAGTATATATATATATATATATATATATATATATATATATATATATATATATATATATATGTGTGTATATCTGTGTCTATGTGTGTGTGTGTATTGCGACTAATTTACTGAATAATAAACATACTGTATGAGTAACAGTAAGACCAATTTAGTCATGTTTAGATCAATAATTAGTTATTATACAGGTCACAGTATATGTCTGTAACAAAAACAATAATAAGAAAGGAATTAAATTGAGTCAATTGGCGTTGGATGAATGTTAAGTGACTTTTAATCTCGTGCTATTGACTGATAAAATCATAAATACTAAACGACAGCCATGATAGTTTTTCAATGTCTTCGATTGTCAGAGCATACTGAATATAATTATTAATACTTTCATATTTTTTATTCAAATTAAAAATTACTCTTGATTCAACATAGTTATAAATAATGTATCTTTTTTATTTCTGTTTTATGTATGGCGCTACTGCTACAAACGTTTGATTATAAAACAACGTGGTTATAAATCATAAGAACTGTTTTTACGTTACTATTGTTGGAATTGGAAATAAATATGGAAATTGGAGATGGCAATATATTTATCAAAATATTTTTTAATATCATTTCCTGCACCTTTTTTCAATATTTCTGCCAATAAGGTGGTACCATGTCGAAAGTGATCGAATCACAATCATCCATCTTTGCACTTCTTCGGTACGGTACTCTGTGTCAACCAAACTATGCTGCATCCATCTGAACAAGTGGTAATCAGAGGGTTTTACGTCAGGTGAGTACCTTACGTGCGGCAACTTCTCATTTGAGCTGCAACAGTCTATGTTCTACAAACCTACCAACAAGGCTCGGCTTGTCATACAACAGGATGATTTTGTGTATTTTACTCGATATTTATAGTCTTTTTGCAACAATATATCGTTCAGTTTATTCAACTGACGTTGGTATACATCTAGAGTTCGTAATACATCTTGCTGATTCCACCATGAGCAGACTAAAACATTATGATATTGATTATGGGGAATATTCGGTGTCAATGTGGATGACTCCTCTGCGATTGTCTCAGTAGATCCACTTTTCATCCATTTTTGTGGAGCCATCTTTCCCATTGCATGTAAACATCTGGGAACAGTTCACTAATATTCTTCTAAGCCTTTTAAAAATAATTTAAGAGTTTTATGTCGTCCATGACGTTTTTTACCATTAGCATTATAATAACCACTTTTAAATTGTTGAAACCAAAACGAACAATTGGGATATGATGAAGCAACATCGCTATATTTTTCTACAAATATACTTCAACAGCATATTTCTTCAAATTAAACAGCAAAACAATGAATGACCAAGAACAATCAAAATCAATTTTGAGCGTTTCATGATTAGTGTCTAAATTAATTATAACTAATAATTAACTATTAATTATACTAATAAATGGAAAACTAAATGGAATTGATATTTTGCATTTTCACCAATAGGTATCGGTGATCAAAATACATGCAACCATATGATGATACAATATTTTTTATAATAATTTTTTTTCATAATAAAACAACCATATTACCTTTATCGACATTTTATTGAGTTCGTAATATAAACTCTACAAAATAATAAATACAAATTACAACAATAACAACAAACGGTTCGTTTTTAGTTTTACGATTCTAATAATCTAAAAAAACTTGAGCACATTTAGAAAATAAAGGCACATCAACTGGTCGACAACTGAACGAACTTAACGCAAAATAGACCAATTATCATGTGTCCGATCGACGATTACAAGATACGAATACCATGACAATAATTTCAGTCTTTAGCGTTTCGAATATTTCGGCTTCATTTTTGGCACGTTTGGTGGTATCTCGTATTTACTTTTTTCTTTTGGTTCATTTTCGGCAGATGCAAGGGTAGGAACTCTTTGAGAATTAACATAATTGTTGTCTTTAATATTAGAGAAAATATATTCGTTTCCAGGTTATTTAGTTAAGAGACTACAAATCATCAAAATATTAAATTTGATTATATTTACATCTTTAAGTCCACATTGAGGATCTGGAAATTATAAAGATATCACCATATTATATGAGAAATTAAATAAAGTATTAAATGATCTCTATGTAACAGAGATGCATAGTCATTCTAATAAAACAGTCAATGTACGTTATAGGTGACGTCGAATATACTACCAAATACACTTTGTAAAAAGCTAAAATTCTTTTTAAACTTGGAGCAGATGTTTCATTCTCATTATACCCTAACAGAATCGGTTTATAAAAATTGATTTGTGTTCATATTTGCAAACCTGCAATATTGCGACGTACTAACGTTGTACATTTTGGCTATTGCATATACTACATATCTTAAGCCAATCAAATAAGTTTATTTACAGGCGTGCTGATGTAGTTTCCAGAGTTATAAAGCTTTGAGATTTCAAATATATTCAAAGACTTATTAAACCATGAAATAGGCAATACAAATGCATCACCAAGACGTACAGCTATAGACATACAGCATAACTGGGGTATTGTAGTTTGTTGTAGAACAGTTAATTTTAAATATTGGTGTAAATTCAATGACTTGATTTTTTAACAAACGTTGAAAGTTTCTCTTAAATTCTTGTGTTCTGTTGTTATATCTGTTCTCTTTCTTAGAATTGACAATATATGTATGTATTCGGATTTTGTTTTATCAATTGTGATTTTCGTAGCATTAATTCGCCGCACTTGTACTTTGGTAACAAGATTAAAATCTGTTCTTAGATGATTAATCCATTACCAGTTTTTTTATGCTATAGCTACATTTTTGAATATATTTGTTGATATACTCATGTATATTTTGAGTTTACTGAGTTTTAACCCTTTAATAACATGCCCTTAAGAGGATTTTTCAAAATTATAATTATTTTCTGAGATTTAGCTGTTTTAGTGACGCGGTATCTAAAAACGAATGTTTTTTTATAGAACTTTTTGTAGGTACTTTTTTCGAGACGATTGATATGCATCTCAAATTCTACTATGAATGTGTATATGAGCCTTTTTATGCATTATTCTATCGCATTAAAGTAAAACCATTTTACTTTCTTGACTCTTTTTGTCAAAATTGTCAATGTCAAATTAAAAGAAAAAAGTTTATCGTTTTTTTAAAGCCGTCATAGGGCGAATAAAATTATTTAAACTGTTACGATAGCCGCTGGTTCGAATCCTGCTGGGGGGCATGGTCGTAAATTTATGTTTGCGATTGTTTAAAATTTGTGAATGTTCTAGGCAAGAGTGTAAAATCCCACAAGAAAAATGATCATAGTCACGGCAGTAACCAGGCTGGGTAAGACCGGATGTCCTCTGGGATGATAATGCTGAGGACCGTGGTTCGGAGCCCACGTTAAACTTTAGGCCCAGTCCAGATAAATCCATAGTTAGCAAAAGGAGACTTTAAAATATATATATATATAAATATTTAACTTTTTTTTGTACGATCTACTCCAGATTAAATTTGTTTTTATTATTCAGATTACTAGGATACTTAAAATCGTGTCAACGAGGGTCATGTCATTTTTTGGGACAAAGACTTCATCAGCCTGTAGCTAAAAATAAAGATCCAATAAAAAAATAGGTAGTAAAAATATTGTTTGTTTTTTTATTTCACTTGAAAAAATACCTAAAATTCGTGCCTCTCGGCTAGAATACCTCCTTTGACTTTCAAATAACATTGTTCAATAATCACTTTTTTTCTTAGACTAGTTATAAATTAACATCTAGAGTATCATCAAAGATATTAGCTGATATGCTTTAAAAGCATATTCTTCTTTTATTATTATATTCATTTATTTCGATTTAAAATGTGGTTTATTGAATTAAATGAATGAAATATTCTGCTATACGGTGTTATCTTTGACTTTTACAAATTGACATAAAACATATTTAGTTGCAAAGACAAGGAAGACTTGTCTTGTGATTTGTGATTTTTCTCAATTATTTAGCTAAATTGGGTTGAGATGTAATTATTGAAATTATTTTATATGTAGGGATGTAGAAAAAATATCGATATATCAATATATCGATATTTTTTAGCCGATATTTTTAGATATTTTAGAATAGATTAAATATAATTCAAGAAAAACCTTTAAAATCGGCTATTAATTTGAAAGGTTTAACATTTATTTTTTAAAAAACATAGAGAACGATATATCGAAATATCGATATCTTTTTCAGTGACCAACACCACTAATCTATTGACTAATAGGTACATCTTTTCAGATAGATGTCTTATATAATGGAAGGTACTAATTTCATACCGAAGCTAAAAAATAGTAATTTTAACACAAAAATATCAATTTCAAACCAATCAATGTAAATCCCTAAAATATTATGTAGCTTATTATGTAAATATAAGTTAGCTTCAATAAGTAGACCTCAGAAACGAATATATCTTCCCAATATTCCTGCAATTATTTATCTGTATAATATTAGACGTGTAAGAACATAGTTCAAGAAAAATCGACAGGGTCTCATCTCAATTTCGTTTGGTCAAATCCAATTCTGATGACTGTCCATTGGCGGTCACCATGGAGAGGGGTATCGTGATGAATTGGGGCTGATTGGGAGTATTGTCGTTCTGTGTTAAACCGACTAATACTCCACCATTGGACGGCGTCGCGTACATCATACCTTGCGAGGTCTGGTATAGTAAAGGACTGAGCAATGGCATTTGGGGGTTGGCGGTGGTAGTAGTGGCAGTTGATGGTTTCGTAGCACTTTTCAAATCATTGGGGGAGGAAGGTGGCGAAATAGCGCTGAACACTTCGTGGTCTGGCGTGACGAACACTGACAGTGGTTCGTGGTCATTATCGTTCATCTCCGCATCGCTACAACTGTCACTGCTGTCCTGACCAGATAGGTTGTCATTCTGAAAAATAAAATGAAAACTGTTATACATCATCTTTTTATCAAGAGACAATTTTTATAAAAAACCGTCACGTTATTGGTTATAAATGTCTTTTCTCTAATTACAAGGAACATTTTAGACTTCTATCCTCGCATAAAAAAAAGTAACAGGTCAATTGAAAAGGTCTGACACATAGATGGCGCTACTAGAATTAAATCCATATGTTTATTAGTTAGCCCTAAACTTCAAAACATGCCTGTATAAATTTTACAGCTGTCAAGTAATTTGTAAATTATATTATTTTGAGTGACGCAACTTTTGACATTGTGAAAAAATGGATAAAAAGGAATTTCCCGTGATGATAAAATATTGTTTTTTAAAGAGAAAATATACAGTTGAAGCAAAAACTTAGTTTAATGCCGAGTTTCCGGACACGTGCCCCAGACAAATCAACCATCAAGGATTGGTATGCTAAGTTTAGACCTGGTGAAATGAGCACCGAAGACGGTGAACGCAGCGGCCGTTCAAAAGAGATTGTTACCGACGAAAACGTTTAGAAAATCCACAAAATGATTTTGAATGACCGTAAATTGAAAACGAATATTTGGGTATGAGAAAGATATGTGCAAAGTGGGTGTCGTGCGAGCTCACTTTTGACCAACGACAAGTTGATGATTCGGAGCAGTGTTTGAAGATGATTAAGCGTAATAAACCCGAGTTCTTGCGTCGATATGTGACAATGGATGAAACATGGCTCCATCATTTCTCTTCGAAGTCCAATCGACAATCATCCGAGTGGACACAATGAACAAAACGTGGGAAAATGCAACAGTCGGCTAGCAAGGTTATGCCCTCTGTATTTTCAGATGCGCATGGAATATTTTTTATTGACTACCTTGAAGAAGGAAGGACCATCAACAGCGACTATTACATAGCGTTACTGGGCCATTTGAAGGACGAAATCGCCGAAAACCGGCTGCATTTGAAGAAAAAGAAAGTGCTGCTTCACCAAGACAATGTACCGTTTTCACAAGTCAGTGAGAACGACGGCAAAAATCCATGAATTGGGCTTCTAATTGCTTCCCCATCCACCGTAGTCTCCAGATCTGGCACCAAGCGACTATTTCGTGTTATCAGATTCAAAAGAATGCTCGCGGGGAACAAATTTTCGTCGAATGAAGGGGTGATCGCCGAAACTGAGGCCTATTTTGAAACAAAGGACAAATCGTACTACAAAAATGGTACCGAAACGTTGGAGGGTCGATATAATTAGTGTATCACCCTTGAAGGGAATTATGTCGAATAAAAAAAACTATTACTATGGTAGGCCGGGGACTTTTCAATTGACCTGTTATATAGACAAATGTAAAGTCGATCTAAATGAATGAAGCTTATATGCGTAAGGAGACTTAATACATTATGCTTGATGTACGACATCCACAAGAGCTATGAGTACACAATAAACTGCTTTAAATAAAATCTGAAGCCTCTGTAGAAGTACATTAACTAACCCCGGAATATTGCAAAAAATCTCTTGTCCCATAAAGCAGCTTTTACCTCTTGGTTTAAAGAAAATAGTTTTATAACTTTATCTTATAAATAAATCAGCATTGAGCTTCGCATAGAGCATTTTGTTTCCCTTTTTGAAGAAAGCCTGAAATCGTGTAATTTGGCATGGTTAATGCTTATATCGAGGAAGAGTTTTTGGGTCTAAAATGTTGTGTTATATGCCCTACAAATAAGTAAATTTCAATAAAATGAAATACGCCCAAATCAACTAACCAGGAGTAGCCTTCATGTAGTCAATATATAAACAAATATTTGGTTTGACTCTGGCCGACGCGCTGCCAATTATTTAATTATTCTGCCAACTCTTATACGGTAGATAATTCGTCGTTTCTGCCAAAATTCATCAAGATGCCGGCGGTCAATGTCATAGATGACTATATGATGTTTTATTCTTTGAAACTTGTATCAATTATTTTGATGGTTTACTTTATAGATCTAAGTTTCGAAAAATCAGTAGTTCACTTAATGCTCGCAAATACATTTATTTAATATGGATTTCTAAATTTTTAGAAATAAATTATCTAATTCTGTTCGTTATTGATTTAACATACATGCTAAAATATCAATTTCAAAATAGTTTTATACATATATTCTCTGTTTTAATATACAAACTTGTATTACTTTATTTATTATTCGATATTTATGTTTTTAACATACAAGTAAAGAAAGAGCATATATACTTATATGTGATGCTCTGAAGTTGTTTAACTACTGAAAGTAATCAAACTTGAATTGTCAATTATTGAAACTTAATGGAAATAAGATTTAATTAAATGTCATGTAAAAAAGTGTGTGAGTGTTAGTTCTTGAGATAGTTGCTTGAATATATTTTAATATTATAATTTATTATTTTAATTAATGTTATGTATCAAATACATTTCTGAAGTTATGTTGAAAATACAGTGTGTTGTAAGTTTAAGTAACATGTTAAGAATTTTTCGAGACGTCAGAAGAGCTAGAAGTCGGATGGAAATCTAAAGAAATTAATAACCAAAATGTTTTAACTATAGTTTATAATATTTTTCTTGTATATAACCAAAATTGTTTTAGACCTGAGACGGTCGGTTACCTATGGACTATTGATTTCTGAGCTGGAGAGGCGTTTATTATCTAGAACTAGTCGATGTTTCCCAATCAATATATACATATTTATCTGTAAATCCCTCTGGGGTTCTGGTATTGAGGCTTGGAATCTAGTCATGTTTTCCTATTTAAGCAAGCGTATGTCATGTTAAATAATGTCGTTTGTACCTCACACAGATTTTGCCTCATAATTCAATTCTAACCTCGAAAAGTCGTCGTTGAAAAACATTATAAAAAAAGAATGAGCAGATTTTGAACTGTCTATACTGGCTTTCGAATTGGAGTCTTATTTATTGATTAATATTAGCCGATGTTTCGCTATCGCCACAGATTGCATCTATAGAGCAAAGAGCTTTGATACTGAGGCTTTCCTAATATGGTTGTCATATTTATTAATCTCATAATTTTTTTATATTGTAATTTCTCCCAAAAGATGGATTGTCATGGCACTCTTCTGTCATCAACTGAATTTTATGGCCACTTTTCAACAGATTGGTCTTTATGTCTTTATTATGCCCTCAATTTTTGCTATATAGACTATCTCACACTCATTAAGGATCTTGTGCATATCTGCTATATTAATAGAATCTATATATTCTACAACATCAATATTTTTTAGTTTTGAGGTTTGCGAGCGCCTTACCATTGGAAAAGACAGTCTTGTTTTACATTACAATATTGTACTAGAGTAACTTCTTCGGTTTTATCTTTTCTTGAATCCATTTTATCCAATCCATTTTGAAGGACACATTTTAATCTTACAAAAAATGTTATGTACTTGGTACAATTAAATGTGTAATGTGTTTATAAGTTTGTATTAAATGATTAAAGCTAATCAAGTTAACTTTTTAAAATGACTGTTTTAAGGTTTAGAGATGTTAAAATCACTTAATAAGAAATGCTATATAATAAAAAAATCAGACACGCACGCCTATCATTAAAAGCCCTTTAATTAATGTCGTGATTTTATTTAATATAAAACAGAAAATCAATTTCAATTGACATATTAAATTCTGATATTGTTTAATTGCTACTGTTAAACTGGTAAAAATAATTAGTTCAGTCATTGCTTTGGCCTGCATGGAAATAAGAATCCAAACAGAAATGGACAAAGATCCATTATTAAAACCGGTAACGTATCCTTTGCTAAAGCCTTTCGTGTCATGTAGTGGTATAGAGAAATGTACAACAGAACAATATAGACAAAACCTATCACCAGTGGTCATCGTCATCAAAATTTATAAATAATAGCCAGTGACAATTTAAATACTAATAATAAATGATATGAGATACTGGACGTTTTACCAAAAATATTCCATTGTTCCATCCAGTAATATATTCCCCATAAAGATCTGTTAAAATATAAACTGTTGTCATAAATATCCTAAAAATGTAATAGAAATCGAAGATAGAAATATTGATATTGAAATAACATTAAAAAAAATTGTATATATGTGTTCGAATTTCTATTGTGTAAATCTATTAGCAATGAATCTGTATAGAACAATTTAGACACCGAATACAATCAAAACCTCACAAAACTGAGGTACAGGAGATAATAGATGTGCTGAGAGCTCTCACCTTATTTCATAACTATGAAAAAAAGAAAATATATCCTAATGATGTGTAATGATTTTAGAAATGTAATATATATTGTATTGTTACTTGTTTATTGATATATAAATATAAACTAATATAGCAGTAAAAAACATTTTACTTTAATTTCCATATTAGTAATATGAGTATTCACATTCTGTTGTCTTAAATATGTAGCTTCAGAAATGTGATCATAATAATATATAGATAAATATATAAAAAATTTCGGGGCGGAAGAAGGATGTATTCCATATAAAAAACCACTCAATAATTTATAAAACATTTTTTTTATTATAGAATTGATAGGTATAAAAATATTTCCTGATACAAATCCAGAATTGTTGGTATAAACATCAACGCCAACAAAACACATATAACACTTACCACTAAAGCACCTTTTTATATAGTTTTTTTTTAATAGAGAGGCAACATTACCCTAACTCAACATTTTATAAGTACATAAATAAAGGGGAGGAAATATAATTACACAAAATCGGCAAGTATATCAACAAATAATAAACTAATTATGATATAGTGACTAGCGCACAACTTAGGGCTAATAATTACAATTTTGGTAACAATTTGTCTGTTTTAGGCGATTCAATCCGGCCATTCCATGACCAGATTTTAATAAGTTTTATAAATCTAAAAATATAATTTCTAACAGTCTTCACAAGTTTTACCGAGATATTTATTATAAAGTAAAAGGAAAATAAATACAGATAAGAAAAACAGTCAACAAAGGCACACAGCATGTGGTTAGTCATCAGTGAAGGTCTGTTTATTATTTAAATGCACGTTGAAATACTTAGGGATAGTAGGGATGTCGGCTGTATAGAAAAATATCGATATTCGGGGAACGATATTTCCATATATATAGATGTTTTAAAAAATATACATTCCTTAAACATTTTTAAAAATTTAAAATTAAGTACCGAAATGCATTAAACCTTTTAATTAAGTACCAATTTCAAAGGTTTATAAAAAATAATTAAAAGGTTTTTAAAATGTCTAAGGAATATCTTCAATTTTTGTTTTAATTTAAAAAGATATCGACATACCGATATTTTCGGCATTCCTAGCTTACAGTACTTGACACATATCTTAAAAATATGCCGTCACGAACAACAATTAAAATTAAATTTGAATTGTGATGACAGAAATGATAAACTGAGTTTACGGTAGAATCATCAACTTCACGTTTCCCCATCTTATGTCGATAAATAAATAGGCCTTCTTCATTCAATTAACCGACACGGAATGATTAATCGAAATAGAACACATTTCTTCAAACCATTCCTATGCTTTTAAAACAAACTGCAATGCACTACCGATGATTATCTTCTTTAACGCTAGTGGTCACCGCAAGACTTGTTCCGATACTACCTGGTAGAGAGCTCAACGGCATAGCTATTAGTTTGGGCTCGGCGGATCCTTGTACCATGCCTAAAATCATTCCATCGGACACGCTGGCGTAACCTACTCCATTCGGAGTCTGGACCAGTAATGGGATAGCTTGAATGTTCGGACTCGGACTAGGGGTGGTTGGTTTTGAAACTACCGGTTGATTTCCACTCGACGACAATGTTTCTGCTGCCTTATTTGACAGTATAAGAGCATCGTTGATCTTCTTAATTTGACTGATGATTGGCGACTGTTCGTCTTCTTTGGCAGTGGTTTCCTTGGTGGGCGACGTTCGATCCTTGGTGGTTGTCGACGGTGTCTCGATAATTTTCTCAGTCGAATCCGATTTGATCAAAATCTTCTTTTCGGGAGGTTCTAGGGACTCATCATCGGACATGTCCTCGTCGTCTTCAACCGCGCTTGAATCGCACTCGTTTTCCTGCAACAAATAAAACTTGATGATAGAGAGTGATTGAGATGAGATATAACTAAAAACAACAAAACAGCAAAAAAAAGCAGGTCACGTGTCTTTTGGGTTGATTAAGATAATTAAGATTAAAATAAAGTTTTAATTAAAAATTTTAAAAACAAGATCAGAAAAATTTGAGTATAGTATATTAATCATAAATTTATATTCAAAATTTTTATATTCTACGTAATTTCTATTTTGTAATGAGGAGGTGTTGAACTGGAGGAGGGTTTAGTACAATCGACTATTTAAAGAGGCGTTTTTACTCAGTAATATATTGTCATCAATGGTATTGAAGTAGTGTCATGGTAATTGTTATTTAGAGTTATAGAGCAAAATTTAATGACAATGTTAAAGGCATAACTCATGTAACATAAAACATTCAAAGGGTTAGAAATACAAAATTAAAGTTATTTTGAAGTAAATGAGCAATACAAATTCAACATGATGAAATGGTATAGATGCGACCTCAGTAATATGAGATTGATGATCGAGATCAAGCAATTATTATTATAATTGTAAATGTAGTTAATTGTTACAAATAAAAAACAATAAATTGAAGAAAAAAAGTGTCAAATCATGTTAACATCGATATAAAACTAAGTATGGGCATTTTAAAATCTAATGTGGGTAATAATCAAATGGATTGAAGATAATGAAAACAAGCATAACAATATAATTCGTTTACATTAGCGGCTTAATTTTTTATGACTATCTTATGTTCTTTTACAATATAAATGTATCTGAATATCTTTGAACGTATTTTACATTCAAAAAAGTACTTTATTTGATATCGCTGGATTATTATACTTGGCGATCGGTATGTTTGGTAGAGTGCAAGAATTGTGTATATATACATTTGAAAACTTATTTATTTGGACATAGACAATTGGTCATATTCTGAGATTTTTACCTAATACCTTTTATCAATTAAATTTAACAAATTAATTGTTTTTTTTTCACGAATAATTAATCTAGCAATGTAGCTAACGAAACCGTGTTTCTATAGCGATAAAGATAATTTATAATTGTTCCCATTAAAATCACGGAATCAAGTTTTGTTTTATAATTATTCGTGTAAACCATTAATATGGATTTATAAAATATCGTTCATACAGATTAAATATTCAGATACAATTGAAAGGTCGTTTATATGAAGCAAAGTTTCTTCTATTGTGCTTTTCTGAACATGATAGAAACAGATCAGATTCAGAAAGAAGAATTTAACAAGTTTTTAAAAAATGTATTTTCTTTTACTGAAATTTAAAACAGGTAATCCTTAACGAAGCAAAATCATATGGAAAGAACTTTGAAATTGCAGTTCCAAAAAAAAAACAAAGAATATTATACCGAATGCAAATACGAAAAGAAATCTCTCCAACTAATTAATCTTTTTTCTCACTATTAAATCGAAGTATGAACAAACCGGAGAAATATTTCAAACATTTACTGTTTCTCCTCTATGCCTGCAAAAAACATTCAGCTGCGTTTTCAAATGCCGTATATAACGAAACGCCATTAACGATTAAAAGTGTTAAAAGAAAAGGAAAAAACGCTCAAGCTAGCAAAATAACAGTCAGTATGGTTAATTTTTCTTTTTCGCTTTCACAATCCATGCCTAATATGTCTAAAACACGTACATACCTCTTTATTGTCACTATAAAATGATCGATTGCCAATAAATTTTTAAACCTCTCCTCTCACCCCACTAATATTTTTGACGCGCGAGATTTTTTGTTTTTATTTCACTCTATATCAATTTAAAGATTACTATTAAAATCATGGACGCAGTTCGTTTAAAAATTACCACCTTCACTATAAACAAATGAAATAGCAGTTTTTTAAAGCTACTCTTTTTTAACGTTGATATAGGAATTAACTCAAGACAGATGAAAAACCGGTAATCACGGAAGTAACGTCTATATATATTTCTTTCTATCGCCCTGCATTTCTATCACTTCTTTTATAACAATTAATCTACGTTCAAATTAATTAAGGTTGTATTTTCACATTAACTGATATATTTCATTGTGTGTAATAACAATTCAAGTGATTCATTTATTGCTAATAATGTAATACTCAATTATTCATTTTTATTTACTACTCTTGGCGTTCATAAAAATATTTCTATAGTTATCGCAAATTTGTCAGTAAAACAGAAAATGTTTATTATTTATCCTAATGTATTATTATTATACAACGTAATGCTAATTATATTTTAATACATTATAAGTGTCCATGAATAATCCAATGAAACATTTTCAAAATATATTATCCTGAAATGATTTAATTTTTCGCTACATATTTTCTTTCACGTTTTTCCGCAATAGCATATTGAAGCAAAATCCGATAGTTTTTTTTCTACAAATCATATAAATTGCTATTGACCAAGTGGCCTTCTTTAAACACCTCATAGTGCTTAGATAATATTTTGTGACTCTGGCTTGCTGACAAGAATTTCATGCACAGAACATCTTTAGCCATGTCTCAACCGCTTCTGAAGGCGTTGTAGCACTATAGCAGATGTTTCGGAGAGAGTCGATTCCTTTTGACCATTCTGAAACATTTTAAAAACTTGGCACACAAAATTCCATTTATAATAAAAAATTTAAATAAATTATTTGTTCGATAAAATATAGTTTATATGAATGGACAAAACAACAGGTTACGCTCAAATTCCGCGCTAGTTTAGATGAGTATCTGTGTTAAGAATAAACCTGATGATTGGCCGCCTTTATTATATATATATATATAATATATATTTATTATATTTATAATTAATTATCGCATATATAATATAATTTATAATTTATATCGCATTTATAAATTATGATATCAACAGGGAAACCTCATTTGCCAGGCATATGAGGATCAGTAGGAATGAAAAGCTGATCAAATGACTAAAGAGGCAATATCAAATAGTAGATGAATAGTCCCCTCAGATTCAACTCTAATATATACTAGAAGAAAGAAGAAATACTAAGAAGAAATACTGACAACTGTTCACAAATATAATGATTAAACTCATTAATTATCTGGAATAAATTTACTAATTTACTTATATTTATTTTATGATTATGTTATTGTGTTTATTTTCTTTTGTTTTATTATGTTTATTGAATTGTTCCACTATATTTTTCGTTTAATTTGTACACTTGTGATATCCACAAAAGTAAATGTAAATACATAATAAATATATTATAAAAGTTGTACGTTTCAACGAAAGTTAATTTAAATTTTTTTATTTACATTACATTATTATCATCATTTAAAATACAATATTTCTGTTAGTTATACATTATTTGACCCCCTTCAACAATATGACGCTGTAACCAAGACCCATCAGATCAAGAGCGATTCCAGTTGCTCATTCCTGCTCAAGTATCATCGGAGCAATCAACGTCCGTGCGGTTATTTAAGAATTCTCGTCGACACCTTCTCGAAAGCGACCGTTTTTCTACGCGCTTCTGCTGATACGCTGTCGCGTATTGGAAACGGGAGCATCTGCGGCCGATACGGTACCGGAACCAGGGCAAAAACGGCCGGCCGCGCGGCTGCCTCTCGTCTGGTTTTCTCATCGGCCACGGCGACCGCCACCAGCACGAAAGCGACCAGAAAAAAATGCGCGTTCAAAACAATAACGACCCGAAGACCATTTGCATCGTATGCGCTGGAACGCGTCCACTTCATCGTCCAAATTCCTGAACAGCGTTTCCGAAGAAATGCATCGACGGACTGCGACAACGATCGATCTATTTTTAGCTGAAAGAATGCCATCGCGAGGATATACACTATCGGACATAAGTGGGCGCGTTTTGGCTTGAATTCACTCAAATTCTATAATAAAGTTCATAAATTATTGGCAGCTCCTTCGGCACATCCTGTACATGTAACAATTATCATAACAACGGTCTGTATATTATACAAGAATATTAAATGGCTATTAGAGATATCAAGAGTTTGCGATCCCGATATGTTGAGCTGGGTCGATATTTTACGGATTCTCATGATGTATTCCTCAGGTACAAGAAGATGACGCTCCCAATCATAGTCTAGGTACCTGCCACGTCTTCTCTCGTCTATTTTCATTGGCAGCCCATTAATTTCATAATTAACTAATCTGTGTTTCAACATATAGAATTAGGACACCAAGTAGTGACCACAGCATCATGAAGCTCTCATGGGAATATGGCAAGTAATCGTGTTTTTGTGTGACCATTTGATGAAACACGACATCGTTTACAATATGCCATGGAATTATTGTAAATTGCTGGAGTCGTATCATTTCTAAAGAAAACTTAGAGTTTCATATTTCAGTCAATAATAGGTCTTATTTAGATTTTTTGAACTAAACATGGGGTTGCACTAAGGCACCATTAATTATCAATCGATTAATTACTAAGACACATCACTACTTTGTACAAAGAACTACATGGTAACTTCAAAATCAAATGGATCTGAGAAGTTATACAAGATCTAGCCATAAAATATGAAAGAATAGGAAATCACGGGCGGAAATTTGAAGATTGAAGGGAACCAAACCACATCAACTTGTATAGTGTATAAATGTTACTCTTAGCTTTAGCTTCAGTAGTTTCATTTAATATAAATTTGCAAATGCATAGTGATGTACTTATTTTACACTCGTCTCGCTTGCAAATTGATACAAATACAACAGAACAATAGTAACAAATTAATTTGTACTACACATATCTTGATTGAAAAAGGTGTAAGTAATGTAAGATATAATAAAACATTAAGAGCAATACATGAAACGAAGACGAAATATGATTTTGAGAATGTTCCTTTATCAATACATAAAAATAATACAAGAATATGAAGTCTAATTTGAGTATTACTAATATTTTCAATGTGTTCTTTTTTTAAAAACTTTGATACAATATTAAAAAAATCATATCGGATGACCATGAAGTAAAAACACAAAATACTAATGTATAACATATCTAACCTACAACATTTAATTCGCAAATATAAAAATATATTATATTTGTATATATATGGGAATATTTGTTTATTCATAAATTATTTCAAGTAATGCAATTAGTAGCATTTTGTATTTATGGTTCAAGATCCCGTGAAAGCAAGATTTATATCATTTTACAAAAGTTAAAAAATGTTGTATGGGAGTACACTACTACAGGTGACTATTTTGAAGAGACGGTAGCAGTCGGGTTGTCAAATAAACAAATGCTAAGTAAAACATTATACCACGAAAAAATTTTAATATATCCTGGGCCTGACAGGTGTATATTACAGGCCTGATATAGGATGCCACCTCTTAATCTTCCTAAAATTAACTTAGTAGTCCTAACTTCCAAACGGCACGTGTCCAACCACTATGACAATGTGGCCACCAACAACTAACAGCTGTTTACAGTAATTACAGTAAAGGAGAGAGGTTCGGCTTTAAGGTCTGAACTTTATGGTTCTTGGTATGGACATGTTAAGAACTTCTCGTCGGAGTCGTTATGTTTATGGTTGTTTGAAGGACAATCCGAACACTCGGCAATATACAAACAAATCTTAAAGCCAATGTGGACCTACGGTATGCAATTAAGGGGTTGCACGAAGAAATGTTAACGATCCAGACTTACCAAAATAAAGCTGCCATCAGCAATGTTAACGCCCTATGGTATATAAGAAACCAGGACACCCACAAAGATCTAAGGGTATCAACGGTCAGAGAAGAAATTAGAAGGTTCGGGAAAAAGCACCAAGAAAGATTGTGCGATCACAAAAACGTCAAAGTACTACAACTGCTCGGAAACAATGAACTAACCTATAGGTTGGAGAGACAAAAACTCTTTGAACTATGATAATATCGTTATGTGTGAAAACTGTCTCGTATTTTAAAACTTAGTGAAGTACGTCAGTGGAAGTGCATCAATTCAATGTTAAATAAGTTTCGGTTTTGGAATTAATTTTGGAAAACAATATGAAGGATAATTAGTAGTCATAGTTAATAACTAGTTGGAATATGGATGTCACGTGACTGTTAATAAAAAAAAAATTAACTATCTATTCACCTCCAACTATTTTTTCCTTAATATTGTTCCTAAAGTTTAGATCTAAGATTTCTAATTTAAACTTAATTAGAGTTTGATGGATGTGCTGTCACTTGTTGAGTATGATGAGTTGTAGTATGTTCAGGAAATCTCGCTTGGTATTTTTTCGTAAAACGTTTAATTTCTTCGCAGACTATTGGTACTCTTTGGTCATTATGGATGTTCTGACTACCAACATAATGTGGGACGTTGACAATGTTACGAAGAACTTTGTCCAAGTCCGGATTACGTAGCCATTGGATGTTTTTGAACAACCCTATAGTTGCACACCGTAGCTCAACATTGGCCTCAACATTTGGTTATAAAATAACAGTTTGGTATGGAGTGAAAATTCAGATTGTCGTCCAAGTAACTACTACATTATTTGAGCATTATACAAAATTCCGCTCGTTTCTTCTTAATATGGTCTTTTCATTCAGGAGCTTGGTATCCTGTGCCATGCTAGAACCAATTATCTCTGGCAGATATTTTTTTTTGTATGTGAAATAGATATGTGTAAACTTTGTAGCATTACATTTTTTCGCCATTTCATAGCTCTTGTGCAGATATATAAATATAAAATCAAATTAGAAACAAACCCGGTAGCCAGTAAAAACTTATATTATTTGCAGCTAAACCAGTACCATGTCTAATAACAATCAATAAAAAATTGAAATTTTGCAAAAGCGCTCTCATCTGATACTTATTACTGTTAAAACGTGTTAAACCACTTGTAGAAATACCAGATTTCCAATTCGGATTTCGAAATCAGCAATCGACAATAGACCAAGTGCATAGAGTAACAGAAGTTGTTGAAAAGACATTCGAAGCTTTTGAATGCATGTATGGTATTTGGGGCTAATCTACAAACTGAGGAAATTGCTACCGCGGAACTATCGTCAACTGCTGTAGTCATATTTTTTGATTAAGAAAATTTAGGTCGTATGAAGGGGCATTCTCTATTTTGAAACCAATTTCCACAGCGTAGTGTCTTGGGACCACTCATGTATCTGCTCTAAACTGCTGACATCCCAACAACAAAAGAAATAGTACTTGGAACATTTGCCGAGGACACAGTTATCATGACAAAGGATATATCTTTGCCTAAGGTTGTAGAAAAAGTACAAGTGGCAGTCAACAAGATCTACAAATGGACCTGAGACTGGAAAATGCAGAAAATGGAGCTATTAATCCAAATCTGTCCTTGTTAAATTTGCGTTGCGACGAAATCATAAAAATCAAATTATATCACTTGGCGGAGGCCAGATTGCTCAAATTAATTTGGAAAAAATGTCAGACAAATAGCAGAGCAGATCAGACTCAAAATCAAATAACTGTACTGGTACTGGGAGGATACTCTCAACTTTATCTAAAATGAAAGAGATTCATTTATAAGTCAATCATAAAACCAATTTGGACCTATGGAGTGCAAATACGGGGTAGGACTAAAAACGGTTCCAAAACAAAGTTCTACGATTAATTACCTATGCAAATCGCTATGTAACCAATAAAGAGCTGCAGGATCACCTGGAAATCAAATGGATACATGAAGTTATCCAAGATTTCGATTTAAAATATAAAATAAGATTGTTAAACCACAGCAACGTGAAAGCAATACAGCTACTGGACAACATGCAGGAAATCAGAAGGTTGAAGCGAACCAAACCACTCGAACTTGTATAGTGTATATGTGTTATTCTTAACTTAAACTTAAGTAATTTAGTTTTAGTTTGGGAAATACAAACTGATGTATTCCTTAAACCGGTACTCGCCTTGTTTGGTTATTAAGGCATTTACAACAAAACAGTAGTAATAAATTAATTTTTAAATTAAAATTATACTAAATATATCTAATGCAAGACGTAATTATTTAAAATAAAATATACTTATAAGAATATTTTTGGAAGCTGCAAAGCAAAATTCTGAAAGTATTAATCGAATTTAATGACGAAACAACATCCGAAAAGTGTTTGGCTGGTTGAGTAGAGACGATCGATACTTCTATGGGCGGTAGTGTATCGCTGGCCGGCCGGTATCGGCGGCAGGGGCAGCAAAAAAAAAGTCGCAGTGTCTGTCGTTTTTCCGTCGGTGCAGTTTCTGCGGCCGGTCTCGTCTTTACCCCATTTGGGAGCGTCGTAAAACCGCAATAGGCTATGGGAGAAGCCACGCAGTCTATGCGTCCGCGCCGACCGGTCTTCGTCAAATTTGGAAGCGGCCGCCTCATTACGGCCGAGTATTAATTGTCCGGGGGACAGGGACGGCGAGAGGACGTTGTCCGTTGTCCGCGCCCGATGGATTTATCTGCGATTTATCGACAATGGCGCGCTAAATCGCCAGCCCTCGATCGCCGACATGACGAACAACAAATACGTCGTACTCGTCGGCGAAGCATTAGCGGAACTCGCGAAAAAAAACCGCCACCGCCAACTGAAAAGACGACGTCTGTCTGTCAGCACCCGAAGGGTCGGACTTCCTACTGCTTCTGGCAGGATCCCACGAGAAACTCCGCACTTAATCGTGTGGATATCTACCCTGCATATGTAATGTCGTTCCACGCATTTCCCAAAGGTTATGCGTTCGTATGCGACCTGATTATCCACGCCAAACAGGGAGCAGGTCAACCTCAAGGAATAGATCAGATTTCGTTGATAAAAGTTAACTGCCATATATAAGCGGAATTGACGGACATCAATTGGAGCGATTAGACCAAGACCAGGTTTATATATATATATATATATATATATATATATATATATATATATATATATATATATATATATATATATATAATCCGCAATAGAAGAAAAGGATAGTCTTCTCCTATCGTCCTACCTGTGATCTCCAAAGCTTTTGCAAAACCATACATTAAGAGACTCAAAATAATCAAGAGAAGAGAGAAGTATTATTACAGACCATCAATTTAGCTTCCGAAATAAACATGAAACAACACAACGCAGTGGTCGCAGCAACAGGACGGTACACCTACTGTTGCGATAGTCGCGGATTCGAATCCTACTGAGGCATGGATGCACTTTATGTTTATGATTGTAATAATATATTAATTGGCAATGACACAACAGTGAAAAATCCGACAAAGAATAACCAGTTACGCCGGTAACCAGGTTGGGTAAGACCATCTTCAGGGATGTTCTCTAAGTTGGTCACTGGCCGATCGGTATACTTAATGCCGAGGCCTGTGGTTCGGATCCCACGTTAAACTGTAGGTCCAGTCCAGGTAAACCCTCGTCGGTGAAAGGAGATTTGTTTTATTAATATCTTGGAACTTCAGCAATCTGTCCGTGGGTAAATCCGTTATACAATATTACTACACTGATCTATAGAAGATCGCTTCTTCAGTAAGTGATCTGTACAAACTTAATCTAGTTCTTATTCTAGAGACTATTCTAACTTATTCTAGAGATTATTATATCGCTCTCTATTAATCAATTCATATGATAGCATGCGTTTGAGCCTACGCATTTCCCTATTATCGCGCGCATTAAACTATTTGTTGAGTGCATTTGTACTAACAGAGTACTTTGCACTAACACTATGAATCACACTCGTTATGGGTTCTAAGGGGATATCGCGCTTAATTAGTTTGTTGATGACGTAATATGGGGATAGACGATGGCTTCCAACACTTTATTCTAGAACCTCTGAAGGATAGCTATGTTAAATTTGCCCACAATTAAATATCATAGGTTCAAATGGGCCTAAGTATTGACTTATAACATTATAACAACAGAAGATGTCACAGCCTATACATTCGGTTTAGTTTAAGCCCAACCTGTTTTGCGTTTTCTCCCTATATATTTTTTCCATGTTAAGCGTCGATCAAAATGCATTCCCAGATATTTAACATTGTCTGCTTGCCGGAGTAAACAATTCATAATTATTCATTTTTACTGCGGAACAGGTCCTTCTACAAAGGGTGAATGTCACATGGGTAGATTTTGTATCATTTGCTTTGATACGCTAGGTTTTTCAACCACAATTCAACTTTGTTTAGACGAAGTTGGAGGTGTCCTGTGGCTGATATTGGATCTTCGTGTGATGATAAGACCGCTGTATCTGTATGTGAGCTATGAATGCTATTCAGTAGTTGAAAGTGTGTATGGGGCAGAAGCTTTTTCAATTTAAGAAGCTGCCTGCCGTAGAGTGTGCCATACCTTGCCGAAAGCTTGATTTATATCGAATAATGTAGCGGAGCAATATTTTTTATTATTTAACATAAGTTTTCGTTAATTTGGTTGGCTAAAATGTGTATTTGTTGTGTTGTTCCATGTTTATTTCGGAAGCTAAATTGATGGTCTGTAATAATACTTCTCTCTTCTCTTGATTATTTTGAGTCTCTTAATGTATGGTTTTGCAAAAGCTTTGGAGATCACAGGTAACAGACTTATAGGACGATAGGAGAAGACTATCATTTTCTTCTATTATATGTATACTATTATGTATATATATATATATATATATATATATATATATATATATATATATATATATATATATATATATATATATATATATATATATATATATATATATATATATATACATATATAATATAGCATATATAATAAGCAAATGATACAAAATCTACCCATGTGACATTCACCCTTTGTAGAAGGACCTGTTCCGCAGTAAAAATGAATAATTATGAATTGTTTACTCCGGCAAGCAGACAATGTTAAATATCTGGGAATGCATTTTGATCGACGCTTAACATGGAAAAAATATATAGGGAGAAAACGCAAAACAGGTTGGGCTTAAACTAAACCGAATGTATAGGCTGTGACAGGTCGTAAATCTAAATTATCCTTAGATAATAAGGTTCTTCTGTTGTTATAATGTTATAAGTCAATACTTAGGCCCATTGAACCTATGATATTTAATTGTGGGCAAATTTAACATAGCTATCCTTCAGAGGTTCTAGAATAAAGTGTTGGAAGCCATCGTCTATCCCCATATTACGTCATCAACAAACTAATTCAGCGCGATATCCCATTGAAACCTATAACGAGTGTGACTCATAGTACTCTGTTAGTACAACTGCACTCAACAAATAGTTTAATGCGCGCGATAATAGGGAAATGCGTAGACTCAAACGCATGCTATCATATGAATTGATTAATAGAGAGCGATATAATAATCTCTAGAATAAGTTAGAATAGTCTCTAGAATAAGAACTAGATTAAGTTTGTACAGATCACTTACTGAAGAAGCGATCTTCTATAGATCAGTGTAGTAATATTGTATAACGGATTTACCCACGGACAGATTGCTGAAGTTCCAAGATATTAATAAAACAAATCTCCTTTCACCGACGAGGGTTTACCTGGACTGGACCTACAGTTTAACGTGGGATCCGAACCACAGGCCTCGGCATTAAGTATACCGATCGGCCAGTGACCAACTTAGAGACCATCCCTGAAGATGGTCTTACCCAACCTGGTTACCGGCGTAACTGGTTATTCTTTGTCGGATTTTTCACTGTTGTGTCATTGCCAATTAATATATTATTACAATCATAAACATAAAGTGCATCCATGCCTCAGTAGGATTCGAATCCCCGACTATCGCAACAGTAGGTGTACCGTCCTGTTGCCGCGACCACTGCGCCAACGAAGCCGACAATTGAATATATTAATACGTTGTCCTTAATAAGAGGACAGACTAAACCTCCTAATTCTTTAATAAATTTCGTATTCCACTGCTGAAGTGATATTTGGAAGGAAGGAAGTCGCGTTTATCACAAAATTGAGAAGCCTGGCAAATAGGCCGGACTATGAAACAATCCGTACACTAACTCACTAATATTGACATTATTAGTTTCTTGGTACATTTTTAATCATAATAATTATTAATAGATGGGGAGAATAAATTTAACAGTGAAATAAATTTTAAATGTTATTGGAAAGATGGGAATAAAAGTAACCAGCGATTCTCAAATTTACGAAAACATCGTTCTAAATAAATTCATAGTTTATATACAAAGAAACCTATCCAACTACAGGGTTTCTAATTATTCGAGTTATTTTCATCCAGTTTTACTAATATATGACAATGTTTCTTCTAATTGACATAGGAAGTAATTAAATGAGATTTAATAGATTAATTTTTAGGTACAAACAGTACTATATGAACTATAGATTGAACATGTTCTCTATAAGATCCTACAGTACTTTAAGTGATGAATGTATATGGCAATAACCAAGAAGTTTTCAAACGGAACTAATATTAGATGGAAAAATTGGAACAATATATGTTAATCAAAATATATTCCATCATTTTCTATAACTTTTTCTTATATTTCTGCCAACATGGCGTTAATTGTATGACAGTAAAGCCCTGCTAAATTATTCGAGCTGCAACACTATCTATTCTTACAATACTGACAACGTGTGGCTGAGCATTGTCATACGAGAGGATGAAATTGCATCTGTTATTCGTTATTGCTGTTTTTTTTCGCAATAATTATGCACGCAATTACTCATTTCATTTTTCAACTGTCGTTGATAAACATCTACAGTAACAGTTTCAGTCGGTTTTAAGAGTCCGGAATAAATTACAATTTTCCCTGCATACTTAATGTCACAATATACATTTCAAAAGCTTAAGACTAGGAAAATTCTGCTTTGGTGTGAATGTGGATGACTCTTCTGGATTAACTCTTGGCGTCAAAAGCCGCGTTTTCTTCTTTTGCCTGACAAGAAATGAAACTACAATATTGATATAGTTCAGTTAATTCTGATAGTAGAAATTTTCCCTCCTTTTAAACCTCTTTCATCGTTTTTAAACGTCTTTTAGACGCTGGATTCACCAACTGAAAATGCTGTTGAAAATTCATTTTAGAATTTGAGCTGTGTTTTCATCTAATAGATCTTCCAATTCATTGTCGCCTAACTTATTTAATATTCCATGGTATTATTTCTCACTGACATCAAAACCATTGAAATAAACGAAACCAAAACAATTGCTGTATAACAAGCCACATTATCAAAAATTTGTAAAAGTATTTGATGAGCTTTGGCAGCAGATTTCTTCAAATCAAACAACGAAAGTAATGCATGTTAAAAATACAATGTTTAGCATCCATAATTAATTTTTACATATACTGAATAACTCAAAAATTCTGATAGTTTTTATAGAGAATTGTCAAAACCATCGAATTTAACAGTTGATACTTCGCATTTTCACCCATAAATACTGCTGATTAAAATATATACAACAACCTAATACTTATAATGAAAAAGTGTTCTAAGTCTCCTGAATTTTTCGCAAGCAAATATTTTTTTACATGGTATGTTATTATTGATTGCATATTTAGGTAACTTTATTGACTCGTATAGAAATATTTAATCTATTAGATTAAATGGGTCAAATATATCAAATTCAATTTAGCTCATTTCATTAAGATCAACTTTTAACCACCTATTTGATTGGCGAACTGCGAAATATTTAAATTCTCAACGAAAACAAAATCGAAGAAACAGTAGTGTTCAAATACTTAAAGATGTTTACTCAGAAAATTAATACTAGTGATTGCGTTTGCCCTTGCTATCATTTAGTCCTATATAGATTATATAGGTATGCGGGATCAGCGCTGAAAAATTCAATGAAATTTGAAATAAAGAATATATTTTGATTTCTATAAAAAGCATGATGCACAGGATAATCGATAATAATAGTAAAACAATTACAAGTTCAATCAAACATGAATGAGAGATGAAGCAATTCTCCTTTGAATTTGAGTATTGCTGTTTCGCATCGAGAAAATTTCAATTCCTGATCGTCAAAACGCACGCATATTTCGAAAATCATTTCTATTGGTCTATTCAGATGCAACAGGTCATAAGCAATGTCCCTCATTCTCCGTTAAATATCTGTATGACCAATTGGTCAGACCCGTTCATGTATATGGGGATCTCGTCCGATTTAGCTATATTGATAGAAAGAGTATTTCGATCTATGTAAACAATTGTACATATATCCAAATTATACTAAGAATTAAGCCGAATAAAATTGGATCTGGTGCATTGTACCTGAATACCATAAAAATCTTTCGTACTTTCAAACAGAGCACAATTACCTACACTGCACTTAATATTTTACCTACATAATATCATTAAAAAAATATCTCCACGTAATTTTAATTGCAAAATTCACCTTGTATACTCAGTTCAATATGAAAGGAATCAATTAAATTAAATCAAACATTTTTCTTAGATATAACATAAAACAGCACAAGTTTGCTCAGTATCATATCACGATTTCGATTTAGCTTTAATCATACTCAATAATATATGATCTCGGGTATTTTTACAAAATTATACGTTAGTACAAGTTGTTTTTAATACCAAAAAGTTCATATAGCGTTTTTAGAAAGATATATATTTAGCCTAATGCTATTCCCTGATAATTTTTATGGCATACTATTTGTTCTTGCTATTCATTTTATGTTTTAAGGTCTGTAATTATTACCACCTAACTTGTAGCTAGGCTTGTTTGTTCAAAAGCATTTTTAATAAATTCTGTCAAATATATATGAAATTGTGTTAGAAGGTTTAGAAACGACGTTAATATATAGGACTATAATACAATATATCCATCGATTAACATTAAAAACATGTTAGGATTATAAATGTCGAAATAATATTACACGCCAAATTCACTAGATACTATCTCTTCCACATAATGTATTTAACTAGTATTTTGAAGATTATTGGTTTTTTTCTTTCACCACAAAATTCGTCTGTTGCTGGAGAATAGATTGAAACATACCCAGGAAACTAATTTTCTTATTAAAGGCCATTTTTTAGAAAAAATATGCTATTTCAATCCAAAAAGTTCATTCTTCAATATTAAATGGTACCTAATACAATCAGTTAAAATACTTCTGAAGAAATATTTTTCATTTTTGGATTGATGATACCACCATGCATCCTCAAATAAAAACTTGACGATATCCAACTGAAACACCACACGTAAAATTCAAGGAACAGCTTCATTCCAATTATTTTGTCAAATTGACGTGCTCATCTTAATCAAAAATCCGAACCTTCCGACAGTCCAGACTTGGGCACGTGTCACCAAATAAGTAGAGCACGTCGACAAGTGGCGTTCGGGACTGGGGGACGCGATCGACCGTGAAATATCGTTCACTACCAGCTCGAGCGTCTTTTGTCAGTCTTCTTTTTCTTCTTTTTTTTTCTGCTTTAGTTATGGTTTATGATCACCAATAAAAATATATCGGCTGTTTTTATCGATCTGCTCGGTTATAATGAATTGATCTGTTCTGCATGAATGAAGTTATTAATAATATTGTACATCTATATTATATATATATATATATATATATATATATATATATATATTGTTGTACAAACTAAATATATTTTTATTAAATAATAACTAGTTCTAATACTGCCTTGCTAAACGTTTTGATTATATATAGAACTAAATATTTGATATATATTAGAATAGAACTTATTTATTAAGGAAAAGAAGACGTATAAGATGTTAATACACTATGAATCTGTCTACCAAAGGCTCCGAAGTTGCTCAAGGAATTGTTAAATCTACTCGAACTTTAACAGTCACATCGAATAAACAAATCAGAACGAAACTAACTGCTGATATAACAATTTTCTCAAAGCACTCTTAGCATATAGATAAGTTATAATTTCTTGTGGAATTCCGAATTCCCTCAAGATTGGGATTAATGGAATTGGAATCTTGCTTTGGTTTAAAGAGTCTAACTTTAATGGCGGACTGAAATTGTTCAAAGGTCCTGTAGCCGTGGATTACTGGAACTTTAGGACATTGAAGCTTAGTCGTCGCTTTAAGTAGAAGAATTGCTGTTTGGAAGGCCACCAAAGAGGAACTGACTAATGATACTCAGAAAGTGTTACAAATAAAAGTTTGATTAGGTGACGACCATGAACCACACTTTGAAGCACTGGCGATCCAAAAAAAGGTATTATATCTTTTCTTTTAACTTAATTCTTCTGTATCTTACATCGAAACTTATATTTTTCCTTCTTATTCTTATTGAATAATATTTTACATCTCAAGCCCTCGCTCAAATTTTAAAATCAGACAATAATTTCCTTCTCATTCGAACAGGTAATCGAACCAGACTACAAAAGTCGTCTGGTTGTCAAATGTGTGTAAAATTCATCAAAACAAAACAAATAACAATTAATCAGTTACTTCGAACAGGAACGATATAGTGAAGGTCTCGTTTTACCAGTAAAATGTGTTATAGAAATAAGTATAGTTACTGTTAAATACTAAGTTTCCGCGGTTTTTATTGCAAATATCTTTGACCGTGGTACAGCTGTATTGAATATAAGTATGGGAACTGTGACCAAAGTATCTCAAAAAATTTAAAACGATATAATCTTGGATTAACTGAAATGAAACGGTCCTAATACCAAGCGGATGATGAATCAAGATCACCTTGATGCTGGCTCAATCAGAGATTAAATTTATGAAATCTATGAAAAACAGTAAGTCTTTTCATTATAAACATAAGATCTGGAAAGTATCCATAGAAAATTAGAGATATGGAGCTCTTTGAGAGAAGTAGAACATCTCTTCATATATTGTTAAGAAATATAGGATTTAAACAGTGTAAAGATAATCCATGAGGAGGTCTAATGAAGCTTCATGGCATTGTTTTTAGAATATTATAATTTTTAAAAGCATATAATAAAGTCAAGGAAGACTTGATTATTTCAATTTGTGTATTTAGATAAGGTATGAATATTTCAAAATGAAACATCGGACCGCTATGGCAAGACGTTAATAAAATAGCATAACGACAACAACAATTGACAGAAAAAGATAAATATTGTCCAAAACTGAAGTATTTCAAATTGTTAATCGGCAAATATAAATGAAACGTTTAATTGATACTAGGCCTGAACAAAAATACATGGCAGATCAGATGGTTGATCAATATGGTCCGACAGTATTGTTTTCCTCCGTAACTGCACATACAATGCAATTGAATTGATATAGGGTGTAACAAAGAATTATTACATAAACATGCAGGTCGAGAATGATATGGATATGTGGGATAAGAGACATTGTTTACAATAACACCTTTAGTCTGTATGAACTTCATTAGACATATTGAAGGAGAAAATGAGAAATGGTGGAATGGTCTTACATAGATTGGACCAGTGTTAGAAAGATTAAAAATTAAAAGCTTAATTATTGACTTGAATATCGAATCAGAGAGTGACAGTGACTTTATGGAACATTTCGAATGTGAGATTATGATCTAACAATTAACGAGACACGGTGACAAGAATGAAAACAATTAAAGGTAACTACAGAATTAATATAGGATAACAGTGCGCAATCTATGCACATGTGTAATTGTTCAGAAAATATATTGGTTAAAATGTATGAGGAGAGAAGGAATACTTATTGAAGAAACTGCTTTGTAGATATGGCAAATGTATTAGGCAGGATGCAGTGGTTAAATATAGTTTCATCAAGAAAGATATATACAGGTAGTAACAGAAAGCCCTAACTTACAAGCTATTCTGACTGTATAATAAGCTATAGTTTAAGACCCTCGATAATATATGCATGAAATGCACTATAATGTTAAAATAAATTATATTTCATAATATTCCTTCTGTTTCATTATATTATTTATGCTGGAATTTTATTTGCAACATTATGATGTTTTGACGTCATAAATTTAGATAACGTGAGTTCACTATTGAACGTCCTATATGTAATATTTATCTAAATATTTTTTTCTAACATTTTATTTTTATTATCCCAAAAAATATAAATTATAGAAAAGAGAAATGATCGGGCCTTTCACTAAATCAATGCACATGTTTCTTTCCGATGATATCGAAAGGGTATCAGTGCTCAGCACCTATGGCTGCGGTGAAACCCGCCGTGGGTAGCTCTGATCGTCGCATCCTCCTCCATCTTCGTCCGCGGCATATAATAAGTCAATATTTTTGTGGTCACCGTTCCGATAACAACATAATGGCCATTGTTCGCACGTAATTGCGACCGGCGCATGCGATTACCATCGGCCTGGCAATAACATCCAGATTCGGGACGCAGATACGGGCGACAGGCCAGATTTTAGTCCGAGCGATAATATCGGATCGCTTATTGAACATAATTGAACGCGTGTTCCTCGCCGGGATCTTTATGCTTTCATGTTGCCGATTGTGCGCAGCTACCGGCCTACTCGGATTGTTTGGGACAATCTTAATATGGTCCATCTTATATAATACGCATGCATCCAAGCGCCATTAAATATTTACCAACTGTACGAGGTTAAACTGTAAATATTTGGTCGACGATGGAGTAATTGGTGGTTCTGAAGTGTGAAATTAGAATAATAATAAATATTATAGAAGCCATACCATACTAACATTATCTGAAGAACATTTGATAACAATATTAGATGTCTAAATATGTTCTTTTATTTCTTGTTAAGTAGGCGTCTTGTTATTTGTATCGCGTTCGTAGCATCGTACTGTATTGTGTTTGACTATACAGTATATTATATTATATTTCATAACAACAATTATTATATTTAATTTTTCATCGTTATTGACCTATAAATTAATTTTAAAGGATTTTAACAGATTCTGTTACAAGCTTCACTATTCAGAATATGTCATTTCGTTGATCGAATGTGCGAGCAAAATATTTTTTCAATAAGTTAAAAATGTCGAACACATTTGTGCCGAGTAAATCACATTTACAGGAAGTTTTACTTTTTTAATTCAACTTCTTATTTGCATAGAATTTTTACTAGTGGTGAAAAATGGATTTATTACAATAAACTAAAGCGAAACAATCATAGGGCCACCTGGTCATGTATCGACAACAAGGGCAAAGTCGAATATCAACTTGGTGTGGTATAACATGATTGCCAACAACTATAACTGAGTGAGTCGTTTAAGTGGAGCACTGCGCGAAAAACAGCCGGAATACGAGTAAAGGCACAACAATTTTTCGGCGTTCAACAATTTGTTATTCTTCGGCGTAACAACGCACGATCACATGTTGCAAAACCGGTGAAAACATACTTGAAAATATTAAAATGCTACCTCACCCGCTGTATTCTCCATACATTACTTCTTCTGATTACTACTTGTTCCGACATATGAATTGTGACCGTGAACCCGTAATAAAATCCCTGACAGATGGAAAAAATTGGCGGCTATCCTTGGACAATACGTTGAATAAAATACATTATATCCAGTTCTCACAATAAAGCTTTAAATTTAAAAAAATCCTTTAAAACCAATTTATAGGCCAATAACTCTATCAAATATAACTTACACAGAATGGTTTTAATGCTTTCAACTCGGTTATTTTGGAATATATGATTCAAAATATGGAAAATCATTAAGATTAATTAAGAATACGAAATTGAACGTCTTAGTAAACCTTAAAACTATAAATATATACTGCAAGTAGCTATAGTTTACCTATATACCTATAATCTATTCAAAATAACAGAGAACTCACGTCATCACTATGTCGGATAAATTTTCTAAATTCGTTTTAAGACAAGGAACATTTTCCTTCTCATTTAATTCTAGTTAAAAAGAGATATAATGCTGTCTGATACGTCGCAACATGTAACCGAATCACCCTATAAAATTCGTTCGATTGTCAAATGTCTGCAAAATTCTTCAAAACATCAGAGCTTTAATTAAAAATGCCGAAGTGTAAAAATCACGCCTAGAACACTACCTCATAGGTGGTGTGGAAAAACGTTTAATGTAAATATGATAAAATAGCTCTAGCCTACTAATTTTTGTTGCTGTATAGTAGTTCAAGTCTTTTGACATTCGTTAAGTGTATTATAATGTTAGAATAAATTATATTTGTGTTATAAATGTTGTTATATGTAAAAGCCAAAATGAACTAAAACTTAAAGTTGATGAAGTAATATTTCGACGTTTTGATGCCATAAATTTAGATAACATAAGTTCACTGTTTTATTGAACGACCTATACTAAACCAATTTACCAATATTTTTCCATGTTTGCATCTACAAGACGATGTCAGCTTATGTTTTACGTGAGATTTCAATTTGAATTAATCACATACTTGCTAGCACATAATCGATCTTCTGTCAAAGACTTCCATAATCATCTTGTTCATAATCTGTAGGCTTGTTGGTATAGATTCCGGCCTCAAATTCTGATTACTTAAACACATGACAGGCAAAGTCAAGGCATGTAATTAAATTGTTTCACTTCATTAGTGAAACTTTAAATCGTAGTACATGATATCGTCCAATTTAAGTGAAAGATCAGCCCCGTTTTAGCCAATTTGATGTATTTATTTTTTGATAATTATACTGGAATTTCTGAACCTCAAATGTGGAAAATTTAAAGATTAACAAAACTATTAAGGTGGAAAAGGACCTCGTTACAGGATGATTCTGCTTCAAAAATCAACAATCATTTATTGGCAACCTTTACGGTACAGAAGATAACAAACTCAAATCTTACGTAAAGTTTACATACTATATTACGAGAACCTTAAACTTAAAAAATATTCCACAAGTAACAGCGAAACATATATACTTATTGCTTCAAAGTAATGGTGCACTAGATTTTCCAATAATATGTGTCATTCGGTAGAACAATACAATTTTAAATATATTGAATTATTCAATGAATTTCTATTGTTTATGTGATATTCTAATAGACTAAGAATGTAATGAAATGAGGGTTTAGAAGACAATGGAAATATGCTTTCATTGCTACTACCCCTTCATTCAAGATGGTTGTTTATTCAGTTCATTCTAATTTCTGGCATGTTATCTTGATGAAGTTAGAGCAAAAAGTAAAAAATAAGTGTATTAATTTTTCAATAATCCACGGGGATACTTGTATACGGCGTTTATATTAGTCGAGTAAAGAGTTGATTAAAATTAAGGATATCGTTTATACCGGCGATTGATTTATTAATCACCACCTGTTTGCGATAAAATAGTTTAAAATTAATATAGATATACTAAAATTATCTCTATTAATTGCATAAATACTTCAATAATATTCATATAAATCGCTGTATAGTAGAGTACGGCTCTATTTCGCTGTATTTCAAAATTTCCATAAAATAACAGGAATGAAAGTCCGATAATGTACCAAAAACTTCATGCTCGAAATTGTTCAAAACACCACTTCACTTAGATTTCTGAAATAATGACAAAGGCATCGTAGTTATGGGTGTACGGCCATTAAAAAGGGACTGAAGTTATTCAAAGTACCTACTTAAAGTATTTAATTCTGAACTATAGGAATATGGGAACACCGATGCTCAGAAAATCTTAATAGCTTAGGATATCTGAGGTCTTCAGAAGCGTCAAAGAGAAACTAGTAACAAATGTGTAATCGGTACTCACAGCTAATTGTGTTCCTTTGAAATTTAACAAATTAGGTTTATGAAACTAAGAGATGACTAAAGTGTCTATATTATAAGCTTTGTTTACAGTTTTAAACAAAATATGTCTCCATGAATTCCCACTTTATTTAATATTAAACACAGGGTACGAAGTCATTGCTCGTGCTAATCAAGATAATCAGCCTTTGATCATACAAAGCAAAGGCCTCTTTAACCACTATCCTTTAGTACACAATCTAAACAATAAAAATCCCAGATATATCATTTTAACTGCAATGTACAGCAGATTAGAATCTTTCAACACCCACGCTGTTAAACGGAACAATGTAATCATAATGGTTTTCAGACATTACAATTGTCTTTGAAGCTAATAAACCACAGACGGACCAACAGTAAAAAAAATAGATATTAAATAGAAAAATGTTTTTCCTTTTTCCCTATTTTATTTAAATTTGTACATATTTTGTCAAAACTGTGTTAAATAAAGTGTACTTTATTTAACTATTTATATACTAACACTGTTTAATAAATCATGATTATGAGCGCTGTTTTTGCCATTTTATTTGATAGAAGAAGGTATGTTACGATGGCAAGTTAAAAGACTCTCGGCTTAATAATGAAAGGCTGCTATTTTCAGTTTAAAAAATTATCTTGTTTTTGTACATAATCTCCTCTGACTTCAACATACTTGGTTCATCGTTTCTCTAACATCGGTATTCCTTTCCAAAAAAGAAACAAATCGAGAGTAGATTAAAAAGAGGGTCAAACAAATAGTTGATATATAGAGGTGTGTTGTCCTGGTGAAATATTTTTTTCTTTTCCAAGCCAAGGCTTCTAATATTAGCCTGTAATTTTCTATCCTCAAGTAAAACAGCAATAATCAGTAAACATTGGCATATAATCTTTCTGGCAGATTTAATTGTCTCCGCTTTGTTTGGCACTGAATCAACGGCTTCCTCTTACTATTTCCAGTGCTGTGTCGCATGTGGGGTGTAATGGTTGAACATTGTCTCACCCATGATGGTAAATTTCCGAACAATAACAATTAGATCGCCATTGATTTAGTCTAAAGATTATTGCGAAAATTGCTCTCATATTTGCTTTTCATTCAGCAGAAGCAGCACCCATCTCGGTTTCCGGTATGGATACCATAACAACTTTAGAACGATTGTCAACGAAGGAGCAGAATCAGAAACATTTATCAATTTAGTATACATTTCTTTAGGGGCTAATCCATCAATAAAAACAATTATGACCACATGACATTTAGGATTATCCAGTTTAAGAAACATGCGTAAGACATCTACCGAAAAAAATTACTGTAACTAAAACACCTAAAAGAACAAAACACAATTGCCCTAGTGGGATTCGATCAAGTACTGTTTCATCGCCTAGAACACTGACTAACAAGCCAGCTCAAATTATTTACTAAACCTTCCAATGTTGCATTAAGATAGGAAATGCTTCAATGTAGGAAATGTAATACCAATACTTACGTAAGTACTTAACATTCTGTAAGTATCAAGCTCATTATCATCTTTAATATTCTGATAGTATTCAGGGTATTCAGAGTATGGTAAATGAGTAAGTCATATTAAACTTAACTGACATACTTATGATGCCTAGATATATGTAGCTAATGATGTATCAGTTTGACCAATTTATGATGATCAGCGGGATATGGTGGGTAGTATGTTCTTCATGGATATGATATTCTTCAGTAAAAATGTTTACTAAAATACTTTATTTGATCCCAAACTATGCAAATGAATATAGCCATTTTACGCAATTGAATTTAGTGATGAGAGATCAGAGATGTTATGAAGTAGTTAGCTTAAATTCGTAAAATATCAGGGAAAAAGTTTATTGAAATTAATTAAATTAATCGAAAAATGACATGATTTTTCCGATATGGAAATTATTCAAAGGGTTTGAACCGTCTTCCTTAAGAGTATCTCTATGGCCAATCTATAAAAAAATGTTCTTAAGTAATAAGTCTTTAACACAACAGAATAGAAGTTTATTTGCTGCGAATTCTTTATAAATTCAGAGAATGAGAAAAAAATGCTTCAATATTCACTAATAAACGATAAAAGCTTCAACAAAAATTACAACAATAAAGCCGGCATAAAAAATACACTTAATAACTACCTTGGACCAGAAAAAAAACAATTATATGACATTAAAAAATAATTAGATCTTGTTAATGTGTCTGGGGATAATAAAAATGTGTTTGAGATGAGAGGTTTTAAATTAACTCTGAAGATAAATTACTAATTCCAAACCAGTCGAAACCGGGATTGTTTTTAATGAAAAAATGTAACCAAAAGACATTAATCTAGATTTGTTTCACCTGATTATAAGTATTTAACACGATAAAAATATTTAAAGTTAGATTGGAATCATTACTGATGTAAATAAAAAACGGATGTGTTTTATAGTAAATATAATTTTAATCAGTTTAGGTTCATCATCATCAATCATCAGCCGACGATCGTTCTACTTCTCAGTTTATACGTAGCTCTTGCTGTGTACCGCCAAGACTTCGCACATTTCTAATCAAACTTTAATACTGCTCATGGTCAGACGCATTTGTATTGGATTTAGAGATTATCAATTTTTATTTCTGGATGTGAATCCGTTAATTTATCTTTCAATCTAATCAAACTTTTGTAATCCGTATGCTCTGTTCTTCAATTGTATCTTGGTTATCTAAATGAATGAAATACCTAGAATTCTTTAAAACTTGGCATTTATTAGGTCTACAAATTAATTTTAAAGGATTTACAACAGATGGTGCTACTGTGTATTACATCACATCGGGTATATTTTTAACCAACTCACACACTTTTTGGTATGCGTCATTTCGTCGAAATGTAAACAAAAAATGATTTCAGTGCGTTCAAAATATCTGAATGTGTACCGAGTAAATTATCGCAAAAAAACTTCCCGCATTTTCCCTCAATTTGAAGAAAAAAGTGGCTGAAGCTTATGGAAACCATGCTCCATCGATTTTCACATGTGAAAACTGGTTTCAACGTTAGTGGTGATTTTGACACCGAGGACAAAAACCGTTCTGGACAGCAAAAAAAATTTAAGGTATTAAAGGCGTTACTTCATGAATATTAATAGAGATCACTATTTACTACATTTAGTACATATGAGTCGAGTTTTGTGCGAAAAACGGTTAGAATACGAGCAAACACAACAATAATGTTATTCTTCAGCATGATACGGCTCGACCATATGTTGCAAAACCGTATGTTTTCACACTTGGAAATATTAAAATGGGAAGTGCTATTCAACCCGCCGTAATATCCAAGCCTAGCTCCTTCTGATTATTATTTGTTCCGACATATGAATCGTGACCTGCCTGGAAACTATGCTCCATAGATTTTAACATGTGATTACTGGTTTCAACGTATGTGATGATTTTGACACCGAAGATAAAAAGCGTTCTGGGCAGCAAAAAAAATTGAAGACGAGGATTTTAAGGTGTTAGTCGATGAAACTGTCAATAGAGATCGCTATTTATTACATTTGATGCATTTGAGTCGAGTTTGAGTCAAAAGTGGACAGAATACGAGCAAGACAACAACAATGTTATTCTTCAGCATGACAACTCTCGATCACATGTTGCAGAACCGTATATTTTCATACTTGGAAATATTAAAATGGGAAGTGCTATTCAACCCGCCGTAAGATCCAGACCTTGCTCATTCTGACTACTATTTGTTCCGACATATGAGTCGTGCCCGCCTGTGCAGTGCTTCACTTTATAGGAAGATACCAAAAAATGGGTCAATTCGTGAATATCTACATCTACACGAATGTATACATCATTCTTTCGAGATGGAATCCGTAAATTGCCTGAAAGATAGGAAAAAAACTAGTCGTTATCAATGGATAATACTTTAAATAAAATACAGTGTATCGAATGTTTACAATAAAACTTCAAATCAAAAAAATCCCTTAAAACTAATTTACGGGCCTAAAATAATATTTCTGACCTATTGGTAGCAGGTTTTAGAATATAAAATAGCGCTTAGAATAAAATAATTTCCCTCATATTAGACAATACTCTTGTATCTTGGCTAATTTAAATTATTACTTCGATGAAGGTCTGTTGTTCCTATAGCTGGTCCTACCCCTAAATCCACCATGTTGAGAAGCAGTAGAGAAACATCTCGCTGATGAATAGCGGATTAAATCATATACGGGTATGAGACTTCAGGGGTGCTTAAAGAATATAATTTCAGGTGGTATGTGATGCATTATTTTTAGATCAGATAATATTAATCTAAATTTGTAGATTGGAATTCCTCAACTGGTTTTTTTTTGCATCATTGCAATATGCAATTTGCATCTATTTTTTGGCTGTACCTTGGTCAATAATACTTTGATTTAATTCTTATTTTCGCTTTTTAATAATCAGTTATATATCCACAAATATTAGAGCTATTAAAATTATTAAGGAACATCAGATCACTGTAAGTAAGTTTGAATAATTTTATGGGTAATATGTGTTGTTCTCATAAGTGAATCTACTGTGGACATCGAATTAAATGTAACAAGTCGCTTCTTATCCGTAAAAATTGATGAAACCTTTCTAAGGGGTTTAAAGAGGATAATTTATGATGATATATATTTGGCTACTAATACAATCCAAAGTGCGGATAAAATTTTGACTTAATTGTAATTAATGAAATCCGATCTGACCTTCTCTGCTTGTTTGTTTTCATGTATACATATTTTTTTAACGACTGATGGAATCTTTCTTCCTTAATAGTTCTTAATCTTTTCACTATTGCTCTTTTTCAGGAGTAGATGTATTATGAATTATTTATATATTCTTTAGTGAACATTGCCATTCGTATTGTGATATTAATGTTAGTTGATTTACTTTTGCCTTTTAACTATAGTCTTCACTTCAAATCCGTTACAATATAATGCTATGCATGCAAAACTATTTTAGTAGATATTAATTATGATAATTTAAATCAGTGATTGGTTCAATTTTTTTTATGCTGGAAATAATTTGAGGCCCTGCAAATGATCAATCATGAAATGTTACCAGTATAACCAAATAACAGTAAGCAATAATTTCCCAATGATATCGAAAATGTTAATGTATATCAACATAAGAGTCCGAATCAAGTGATAAAATCACTGGAATTCTTACTGACTTACAAACATAACATTCAATATGTAAAGGACCGCGAATCGATTATACGAGAACGACGTGTCGAAAATCGAGTAAAATCAAACCATCCTCGTAATCAGGTAATCTCCGGGCTTCCTCTCGAAGCCGACGGCCCCGGGGGCACGTCACTGGGGCCCCGCGCGGTCGCCGTCAAGCGTTTTGGCGCCGGAGTCTTTGATCAGGCGGCCACTGACCCCTGGCCACGACCACCTGACGCCCCGACGCCGCCTACTACCCTCCGGCAGCGTCTCCGGCGCCCCCTTTCGTCGTCGGCCGCTGCTCAAGGCCGGAAACGGTCGCCGCCGACCGGAAACGCCACCCGGAACCGCCCCCGACGCCGCAATGTGGCCGGAACGGGCAAAAAAATGCCGACCATGTGTTCGGTAGGCGATCTCTGTCGGTCGGCGTCGTGCCGTCCTTGTTGCGCGCGAGTTTCTTCAGCCAAGACATTTGGGTACCGGTGCCGTGAGAAAAATTGCCGTTTTTTTTTCATCTCTTTCTCTTTTTGCCGTTCGATTCGGTTCGTATATATCGATGGCTGTCGATCGGGCTCCTTCTGGTTGTTTGTCGGTTTTTTTTCTGCCCCGTTCTTTTTGGTCGTTTTTCGTGCTGGTTTTGTTTTGGTCTTTGGTCGAGATGCGTTTGCGACAAAGCACGCCCGGAATTTCCTACACGTAGCTTTACAAACGGTCTTGAGGGCCGCGATAAAACCAGTTGTCGCTCTTATACTATCGGAGAGCTTCATTACATCGTGGTGTATTGTCGGCGAGCTCTCTCTCTCGTTTGCCACATCTGCGGTTCCAATGCGATATTTACTTCATAAAAATGACGAATTCAAAGTTTTTCCATATCAACAGTATTGCAGAAAACAACAAAAGTTTAGATACAGTAGACATATTTCCATAATTAATGCTTAAATATAGTCAAACCTTCGTTACATCGCAATACATATTATTGCATATTGCCTTCGTAGCAGCAATATTTTTAGTTCTAAATAGCAGACATCTTCCTGAACAACTTTCAGTTTTTACAAATTTATAGTTACAGCTACATCAAAGCGATTAAAAGCGGGTTTGATGACACGTACGTCAAAATTATGTCATAGTTAGAAAAATGTTTAGAGCAACATAGAAATAGCTGTGGAAAACATTTTAACCTTTATTGGTTCTTTAAAAGTATTCATGGAGACAACTATAAGTAAAAATATTGTTAAGCAGCTAACCAGCCAATACGTTATTTGAATTATAACGAAGCAACCTCGAGACGTTGATCTTGGAGCAAAATATTGATACCACGTACCTCAATGTTATGTCATACCTGGAAACATGTTTAGAGCAATCTAGAAATATCTGTGGCAAACATTTTCACATTTATTAGTTCTTTAAAAGTGTTCATACAGACAACCATAAGTAAAAATATTAAGCAGCCAACCAGCCAATAACTTCTTTGAGTTATAATTAAGCGAATTTGCAAAAATGTTGTCAGATTTTTAATATGTGCGGGATAATATGACGACGGTGAATAAACGAAAACTATGATCTGGCAACCTCGAGACGTTGATCTTGGAGCAAAATGTTGATACCCCGTACCTCAATGTTATGTCATGCCTGGAGAAATTTTTAGAGCAAACTAGAAATAGCTGTGGCAAAGATTTTCACATTTATTGGTTCTTTAAAAGTGTTCATGCAGACAACCATAAGCAAAAATTTTGTTAACCACCCAATCAGTTCTTTGAATTATAATATAGCGAATTTGCAAAAATGTTATCCCAGATTTTGAACAAGTAAACAAACTCGGATATCATTTAAAGGTACATTGGATAATTCAATTTCCAACCATCAATCAGTGTAGACGTGTCACCATCAACTGCCCCGTTCGATCTTCATCAATCTGTATCTTTATACCAATATTATATAACAGTCAAACCTCCAATCAGCGAGCTATAACCTTAAAAATAATCATTAAATAGTTTAGTAGTATGAATAGGGCCAGAAGAGATGTTATGTAGTTGATTATCCAGAAAAAATTGAAACTAGTAATTTGAAAATACATTGATCAGCTCAAAAATTAAGAGCTACTTCAGCGGAAAAATCAAAATTATCATTCCTTCACTTCGAAAAGAGTTAATGATGGATTAAATTGCAGGGTTTTTAAATTAAACATTATTTGTTTGTTTGTGAGATTAAATAGCTCATCTAAAAAACACTATATATATTTTCGAAGCAATCTCATTAATAATTAAGCCCTATAGATTTAGTTTTAAATTATTTCTTCTCTTATATGATTTTTCGTGAAAAATCGGTAAAGTGCATTTTATTTAAAAAATCATCGGTATATTATTACGGGTTATGACTCATATGTCGGAACAAGTAGTAATCAAAAGGAGTAAGGTCTGGATAATACGGCGAGTGAAGTAGCACTTCCCATTTTAATGTTTACAAGTATTTTTTCAGCGGTTTTGTAAAATGTGGTCGAGCGCTGTCATGCTAAAGAATAACATTGTTGTGTCTTTGCTCGTATACCGGCTATTTTTCGTACAGTGCTTGGCTCAAGCACATACTTTGTAGTCAATAACGATCCCTATTGATGGTTTCATTGAGTAATAGCTTAAAATTTTCGTTTTCACATTTTTTGGACCGTCTAAGACGCTCTTTAACCATTGATTTCGGAATCAAAATCTTCACTTTTAAAACGTCGATACCAGTATTCACATGTTGAAATCGATGAAGCACGGTTGCTATAAGCTTTACGCAACATCGTTGATCTTACGCCACCTTTTTCTTCAAAATGAAGTAAAAAAGTGAAACTCACGGAAATATGATCTACTCGGTGCAAACTTAGATTTCTTCAACGCATTGAAAAGTAAATCTGAAAACTTTGAGGCTTCAATATGAAGTTGTATAAGATGAATATGACAAATCTACCCGATGCGATTTAATACAGTATAACACTACATTTAAAATATATTCCATATAACTCCAGATAATGTTGATGTCATAATATTGTGTGAAAACTTACAATAAATCACTTAAATGGCAAATATCTTCTCATCCCGCTGTATTAAGCACATATCATCCGCTTCTATAATATTATCACTTATAACTAATTATTTTAAAAGGAAAGGCATGTATTATTCTTATAAATACACTTATGTACATTATAAATACTAGATTGAAGATAGTTTAATGCGGCCCAACTAGGACGCTGGCGGTCAACATTGGTACTGAAAAATGAACTGACAATACGAAGGATTATTCGAAAATAATTATGCTGTCAACTCAATACTTGTTCGATCAATAATTGTGTTATTCACTATGACCTCTCCATCACGATCTAGCATCATTTAATTACAATTTAATTTGAAGCTCGTAAAATTCATTAAATATAATATAAAAACTTTCACTAATACTAATGACCTAAATTCGTGATATTAATATAAAATGGATGCATAATTTGTTTAACTATAATAACTGAAATATAAAAAAGAAACTGCTCAATATCCATTAAAATAATTCAGGGAACCGGAAGCTTCATCTAAAGGGTAGATTTTTCCACAGAAGTGCACGAGAAATTAGCAAGCCCTTCATTTGACAATCATGTCTAAACCACTGTAATCAGTCACCTAATCCGATCTTAGAGAGAACCACGCTGAGTTTTCAATAAACTTCACTAAATATTTACGAGGTAAGATTTAAAGTATGAAATCCGTCAATTTTCGAAATCGATAATATACCAATAAAATGAAAGGAAAAAATAACAATTTGAATCAAGAGTCAAGAGATATGTCGAATGGATTTTAAAAAATCCTTAAAATTACACTTAAAGCTAAATTTCAATTCAAATAACATAAGGGTGCTGGTGTCGAGTGGAAGAACTATAGAAGAAGCGAAGTACTCCTCCAGCCCCAAGAGATTGCTCTCTAGTTGACAATAAAATAACATATATCGCCACAACATTCTTAATTATTCTTAAATACGCTACAATTACCTTATAAAAGAGGCGAAAAAGATGCTGGATAAATGTGCTACTAATAAGAAATATATATCTAAATTAAAACAAATATTAACCTTCTGATTGGAATCTAACGAATAGGAAGTTTGGAACAATATTTTTATATTTTCTTTTTAAAAAACTACCTGGAGGACCAGAGATGTTTGAAGATAATGAAATGAAAGACTCATTGAACGGACTGTCCAAGACTTTTCATACAGCTTAGCAGTTGATGAGTCAGCTACTTCCAGATCTTGACATACGATGGAAACTACGACAATTTTAAGTGTAAAAATTCATGATTTGGTCCACAACAGCCAACTATATCGAGACCGAAATGGAATAGCCTTTGTTGTAAAATCTTGGTATATATATGGTGGAGATCAACAAGATATCTACTGATGTCAATTGAAGAATTTGAACAACGCATTGCGAGTGATTGTGTGAGGCGTAAAGTAAAGTTTTGTATGGTAATGCTTGGCTACGCGTTGCAAAAGTTATGAGGGAAACACTGTTGCGGCTTGAATGGGCAAAGTCCACCAAACATAACACATTCTGATTACTAATTGTTTCCATCAATGCAGCATAGATTGGCTCGCACGCGATTCCGAAATGCTGAATAAGTGCGATGGATCTATGATTAGATCGCTGCGAAACCTACATTATTCTTTTCACACATTGTGACACATTGTCATGTTGCCATAAAGCTGGGAAAAAATTGTAGAAAATGATAAAAAATATTTTAGTTAATTTATATTAAAACATTTTCTTTCAAAAATGCCTATTTAAAGTGAAAAAATGATCAGATGATGATGAAAATGATACTAAAAACTTATGGTTCTCCAAGAAAAGTATCGAACTTTTGTTTTGAGAATTCGCCTACCGGTCATCAACTTAATTTTCGGTGGAAAAGTAGGACTGAAGCTGAAAAAGTTCGATACGAAAACCTGTGATTTTCAAGAAGTGTTTAGAAGTTGTTTTGAGATGTCTCTCCGGCCATCAAGTCACTTGCGTGGAAAAATAGGATTAGAGTGAAGAAATATCGATATTGTTAAAGATAAGTATCAAACATTGATATTTGTTGGTAATTTAACCTGGAAAGAACCTGTCAGGATAAACTAGGCATTGATGAACCAAGATTAGTGAAGAAGTTTAAAAATGCATAATCATTTATTCAAGAGTTCATTTGTGAAGACGCGACGTTCAAAGTCACTACTTTTTCCTTATTCAGTTCATTTTAGTGTGTCTTGTGCCGTCCAAGCTGAGTTTCATTAAAGGCTGAGTTTGTTCACAAAGTATTCCAGTTTTCTCTTTTTAATTCCCTTTTATTATTTATTAAATATCCATTTATTATATTTCCATTCATTATTCTCTATCCATTGACCTATATTTATTTAACTATCCATTTATCGTTATCTATTTTATTGTACTCCATTTTTTTATTTCTACGAATCCTCGTATATTCCCCATAATTCTTAAATTATGGTAAATCGAAGATAATAGTTTAATCGTTGCAACTGTTGGGGCATAAGCTGGTATGTCGTGTGTTACTTTCCCTTCTTACCATGTGCACATGTGATACTTCATCCTAGTATTATTGTTATTATCCATTATATGTTGTTTGTTGGCTATATGTTGTATATGTATGTATATGTTAATAAATCATAATATTGCAAAGTTGGAGCATATATAAATGTAACCAAATGTGCTTTCTGTCGGCTCTTGGTGATAGCGTATTTAGCGAGTTTGCATCTGGCTTTTTCTCTTGTTTGCATTCTACGTTCATCATACTCGGAGATAGGAGGAGGATTACTCTCTTATAATGATGGTCCGTCAATGTTATTGACTACTATGGACTAAGATTATTATTAACCATCCTGGTTATTATATCATTGTCAATATTTGTCCATACATTTATTTAACTGTCAGTACTGTCAAATTTTATTATTACCTGACATTAGAATTTTCTATCGTATAATTACCAACTTCTTTTATATTTCAAGTATATTTCTAATTTCATCCTTGTCATTGAAAAGAGGTTGCTCAGGTATATTTTCATTATGATTTCGGAATTATCACCCGACCACCTCGATATCAAGATTTCGCCCGCTTATTTGGTTTATTTATTTTGCCATTTATTTATGAAGTAGCTGTTATATCACTTATTTGGATCTCCGTTTTTATTTACTTAAGATTTTAAATTGTTTATTATTGTTTTATTAAATATAATCTTTTACGCCCTGGTTTTAAAAATAACCCTACAGTAATTAATAATTTTTAAAAAATTTCGTGCTTTAATATATCGATGAAAATATTAACAAACAAAAAAACTGAAATTGTCAATAGTTTCTGTTTATGTCAGACTCGATCCAGTTTGACGACGATTAATCACCGACAACATAATTTTTGTCGCATGCCGTGAGAACAAACGTAAATCGTAACGAATGCATTTCCCCCCACACCACCCCCGACGCTCCCGCGCAAAAACTGGCCGATGAAAAATCATAAACGACCTACGGTCGGCAGAACGAGAACGGCGCTAACGAGCTCGCGGAGTCGATCACGGTATATCAGCCGATTAATTACTAATGAAAATTATGATCTTTTCAGTCGGTCAGTTCCCACGAACGGACGCATTAATAAATATCAGCGCAAAAATCGAGCTGGTTCTTGCCAATTAGACGGTCTAAATAAATGGAAGGCGGCGGCGGCGGTGGATCGTTGACAGAAGCATGCAAAGTCGCGAGCTTAATCATCGCGCCGAGGATACGACCGAAGCGATTTGCTTACTAAGTCGCCAGCGCTGGCCAGGAAAGTCCCCACTTTGTTTTTGTTGTACGAACTTTTCATATAAAATTTTAATTAGTGAATAATTTTAAGTGTAATGTTGGCAATTCTATTTTTATTATTCAATATATTAACGTAAATTAACACACACTATATCCCACGAAAGGGTTCAAGCCGGCAAATATCTGCGAGGCCTACCTATATGCTCGACATTTATATTGTTTACATGTCCGTACTTCGTTAAGAAACAAACTAAGCTAAGGCTTCTCTCTGGCAAACAATTAATCATAATGCCAATACACTTATCAATATTTTACGAGAATTAATGGATTTGAAAGTTGAAAATAAATAAAATAAGACAATAAACAAAAAATAATAAAAAAATAAAACAAAATAAATTCGAACTTGTATCAATAGACATTTATCTTGTTGCTCAAATTTACTAGTATACCTTTCTTCTTCAATAAAAAACTGAAAATAATTAGTAAATAATATATATGTTTATGTTAAATATAGTATATTTCAATATCGAAGTAAAAGCACCAGTATATTCAATTATGTACATTCACATATTACATATAGTATCGATGTATGTCCTTTGCATTTGCTTTTTTCACACCACCAATGCGCCCTAAATGTTTCTTGCATGTCTGGAATCTTCTTGTCTAGTTTTATATTTTTTGTCTAGTAGCATATGCCAATTATTTACAATAGTGCCTACAACAGTGTCAGTATTCATTCCATATTCTTATTAAACCTACATAACAGGTGGGACCCGCTACCATTTTGATTGCGCGCAATCTTGGTTGTGTGACGTTTAGCTCAGTCTCGCTTTAACCATTGTATTGTGAAGACGTCCAAATTTTATTATGGATAAATATACACCTCAAGAACGAGCAGAAATAGTGACAATATTTATTGAAAATAATCGTTCCATTATTGTCACTTAGCGGAAATTTCGTCAAAAATATGCTAATTGTCCAGGGCCACACAAAATCAGAATTTATCGTTTACATGCGAATTTTTGACAGTACGGCATGACAGCAGACATGCCTCGTTCTGAAAATGTGGCTCTGGTGTCCGATAATGTTGTAGAGTCTCCAAAAACATCAATTCGGAGACGTAGTTTCCAGTTAAACATTTCTGCACGCAATTTAAGGCGAATCTTGAAAATTGATTTGAAAATGTTCCCATACAAAACTCTATTAGTTCAAAAACTGTTACCGAGAGATCCTAATCAACGAGTTGAGTACGGTAATTCAATTTTAAGGCTGTCTGGTAAAATTGAAAATGTTTTGTCTAAATTGATAATGAGCGATGAAGCCCATTTTCTTCTCAGTGGTAACGTCAACAAACAGAACAGTCGGTTTTGGGGAACACATAATTCTCAATTAAGTCATGAGACGCCATTGCATTCACTAAAAACAACTGTATGGTGTGGTATTCATGCTAGAAACATCATTGGTCCCTATTTTTTTGAAAATAACCAACCAGATTTCCGGATTTAACAGCACCAGACTATTTCTTATGAAGTTTTTTAAAATTAAAAGTTTATTTATTCATATAAACGATTCAACATCTTAAAGATAATATTCGTCACGATATTGAAGAAATTCGCCCTCAGATGTTGTAGGATACCATGAATATTAAAGTTTATGTTAAATATAGTATATTTCAATATTCAAGTAAAAGCATCAGTATGTACCACCAATGCGTTTAAAAAGAGCCGAAAGTTGTATAGCGAATCGCGGTCACCATTTAGCCGATATAATTTTTCAATAAAAACGAAAAATGTAAAGAACAAACTTACTTATATACATATATACAACCTATTTATTATAGAAAAAGGTTTATATAAATAAAATTTTTATTTTACGCCCATTTTTTTTAAACAGGACAATCTTTTATCAAAAACGTCCAACCACTAGTCAGGCCGCGGTTGCAAAACGTTATAGATCACAATTGAGCAAATAATTTAATCAGGATAGATCATTCGTTATAAAAGGGAGCAGTCAAGTTACACTAATGCATATGAATCGCATGACAAGGCAAATTTTGTTTCTCTTCGAAGTCGTACTCTGAAATGAGACAATCATTGAGAACGGTCTGAAAAATAGGAGACAAATACTGTGTGTGGCCAGGATGGTTGCGGCTAATTGTCAACATTGGTGAGATTGGTGATGAATATTCTACGGCATCAACAGCAGCGTATTGGTAGTAGATACTTTGCCTAAAATTCGAACCCGCAACTATTACGTTAGTAGAAGGACCGATGCTAAATAATATAAACCATTCGGTCATATTTATCATTACATATGTAGCCACCTTGAGGCATGTCGAATTTTACATAGTGGAATAACGGTCTACAAAATACCCAGAAATATAATCCCAGATGATGAACACCGGCAGGGTGCCAGCAGCGCCAACTAGAACCCGATAACGAATAGCTGGCAACCCCGAGATGTTTATTATTTCCATTCATTCAGTACCCGACCATCGTTTGGCTTAGACGTGCCACCATCGACTGCCCAAGCCTCGTCACCAGGTAACACCGCTGCCATCCGTTTTATCTATTTTTTATTTTCCACATCTTTATATTACTTCAATAAATAATGGTCACATAATGTAAACACCACCGTTTCATTTCGTTTTCCCTCAATTCACCGAGCCATCTAATTTACCCTAAACATATAATTTCAACCCAAAATGCAAGTTTAGTTAAAAGATAAAAGATGAAATGTTAGTGGAATATAAAGAATAAAGGTATTTTTAGATATCTCATCTGGACAAGTGGTTTTTCCAGATTTTGTTATGTGTAGAACAATCTAACTCGAAGTTTGAAATTCACGTGTCTAGTATCTCTGGTTTGTATAGTATAAAATGATCAGTATTGGTATATAAAATTGGAATAGGAACTTAAATTTTTTCTTAAAAAAAGGTTTCGATTAATTATGAAGATGCGAGAGATTCATTTGACTCGAGCTGGTGTCTCTCCAATGTTTTTCAACATAATAGGGTGGTGGTATGGTGTCCAATGTAACGATTTTTAATCAATCATGTAATCATTGATTATACATTGAAGTAAATATGAGGCTATGATCCAGAATAGAAATTTGAATAAAATAAGCACAAAAATGAATTTCAAATTTTCGAAAGAAAAGGAATTTTCTTCTGCTATTGGAAGAAGGAAGACATTGTAATAGAAATAAAAATCACATTATTCGGAAATAATGTTGGTTGCTAATGAATTTAGTAATTGTTCAATAAATATTAAATAGACTCCAAAATCGTATTGAATGGTTGTAAATAGAAGATTGGTGAAATAGCAAAGGATAAAACTGGATCCACTGAGTGAAGAAGTAAAAAATACACCAGTGAAAGAGGATTGACTCAAATGAAAAAGTGGTTGCCCAAATTCTAACCTATTTTGAAAACAAAAGACAAATTGTTCTACAAAAATGTTTTTTTTGTACATTTCGAAGAAGGGCTAGACTAAAAGTATTATCCTTGAAGGAGATACATTTTATAAGTCAGGTTCGGTATTTATTGAGTTACATTTCTAATACACCTTAATAATAGGATAAATATTACATTAATTGTACCTTGTAAACGTTATATTTCTGCTCTATTAAGTATTTTTCTAAAATAAAAATTAAGAAAGAAGAAATTATACAATGTTTCAAATAGGAGTTTAATTGTTCTTATCTTGAACCTACCATTGTTCACCAATCCGACAAAATAAAAAACGAAACCGTAGCCATCATCAATATTTACGAGCAACAATGGAAAGAAAATAAAGACGAGTAATACCCATTGCTGTCAGTTCGAAAATGAGCGTCTCCGGCCCGTTTCTTTTTTCCATATGTCGGCGTCTGAAATTCCGGACACGTCCGGCATAATTACCGTCGGCCCCAATGCGAAAAATGCCGAGAAACGGGTCCAGTTCTACTCGGCACCGCTCCGCACCGAAAATATTAATTTATGAAAAAGGCAACAATGAGCATCGCGTGGGAATCGGCCAATTATCTCGCTGGAAATTCGCCATTTTCCACCGCGCAGCGTTTTTTGGTACCGGGAGCGATCTGGATCGAGTTCCCACGTCGAAGTGACAGGATCTCAACGTCGACGTTTAATTAATTTCATCGGATTATTGACAGCCATAACGATCGATGCACGCACGATGCCCATCTTCGTTTATTAAAAAATGCTTCGATGGACATTTCAGGGGGTTTATAAACAGCAAATGCATGAAAAAACACCTATAACAATATTTCATTAAATCCAATAGTCAGTAGAGTTGTAGAGAGTAGTCTAGGTGAGACAATTAGAAGAGAATATTTTTTCATGCTGTAAGATCATAGAGAGAAAAAACCTAATACCAACACACCAGTTTGGGTGTTGGTATTAGGTTTTTAGAATTAACAAGCATTCAACAATTGACCAAGTCCACAGAATAACATGTGTTAACGAAAAATCCTACGAAAGTAAAAAGTATGCTCAGCTATATTCTTAGATGTAGCACAAGCCTTCGATAAGATTTCGCGTGAAGGCCTTCTCCATAAACTAAAGAAAATATTACCAAAACAACACACCGAACTACTAAAATCGTACACTACAGCCAGAATGTTTAGAGTTCAACAAGAAGAAGCTTACTCTACAAAAAAAGGAGCTAAAGCAGATGTACCACAAGGAAATATACTGGTGCCAATGCTTTATCTACTCTACACTTGTGATATACCACAAATAGAAAATATTACGATGGCTACATTTGCTGATGATACTGCGATTACATGTGGTAATATAAATAATTGGATACAAGCTTGGAAAATAAAAATTAACGAAAGTAAATCTGTGCATGTGCTGTTCATCTACAAACAGACCGTACAAGCACCAATAACATTAAACAATACTATCATTCCATTGGTATGATACGTCATTATATATATCATTCCATTGATTACGTATAATCAGACAGCGCAAATACCAATAACAATAAATAACACTACCAGTTCATATAGTAATATCTCGGAATGAATCTTGAAGCAAAACAAAAAGGAATATATAAAGAAGAAAAGAGAAGAACTGGAATTGAAATATAATAAAATGCATTGGCTAATTGTAAGAAAATCACAATTGTCAGTACATAATAAATTGTTATTATATAAGGAAATACTGAAACCTACAAGGGCATACGGAGTTCAATTATGGGGATGTTCTGCAAAGAGTAACATAAACAAAATACAAATTTTTCAGAACAAAGTCCTCAGAACTATTGTGGGTGCACCCAAATGCTACAGGGCTGACTATCTACATCGATACCTTCAAATACCCACAACCAGTCAAGAAATCAAGAGAATTACAAGTGTAGTGAGGTGCATATAATAAAAAATACAGCAGTGACATGTATAAACATTATGTCACCAGAGACTGAGATAGGGCCGATGGGTCCTCCTAGTTGTATACTTAGATTTAAGTTATCATAAAGACAAGTTAATAAAAAAAAATATTGGGATACTAAATATCTCAATTTTATTAAAAAAAAGCAAAGGTTCTACTTGATGGTTGACACTTGTGGCAAGAAGGGCTTCATTGGAGACACACAAAAATACAGCATCATGGAATATTGCATGTTGGAATCACTGTTTCCATGTAAATATTGCGGCGCGTATAAATTGCTGAGTTTACAAGTCGAGCCTTGCGGATTATATTTCAATGTATTATATGCTTTGTTCTGCGAAAAAGTGACCTGTGAAATGTGTAATCTCTCAGACTTCGAAAGAAGATCCTTGATGCTCGGTTAGTTAAAGCGTCTGTGACGAAAACAGCTGAAATGTTTAACGTTTCACGAGTAACAATATCCACGGTAATGATATAAAACACATATGGTAAAACATCATCATCAAGAGGAATAGTGGGCCAAACCTAAAAAATAATAATAATAACTGATAGAGACTGACGAAACTTAAAAATGATTGCGACCAGGCAACAAAAGTGACAGCCATAGAAGCAAAAGTGACAGAACAGCTCGCTTGAGTAATGCTGTTTCGAAAAAAACAGCACAACGGGAGCAAAAATCAACACAAAGCTAACTTTCATGAAAGGGTGGTTTTTGGGAAATCCTTTATACCGGAACCCACGCTAAGCTGCGAAAGAAGTGGTGCAACGATCATAAAACCTGCGCATTTGATGACGAGAAGAATGTAGTACGGTCTGATGAATCATTGTTTACATATTTGTCTACAAATGGACGAGTTTATGTATGGAGAATTCCAAAATGAGGCTGTGATGCGGACTGCCTGCTTCCTACAGTCAAACTTGGGGCAAATTCTGTTATGATTTGAGAGTTAATATTCGTATTCAAATGGTCCTCTTATTTACATCACTGGTCAAATTACTACTAATGACTATATCGACATCCTGAATGATGAAGTTCCTTTCACTATGACTAGCATATTACTGTCAAAAACTGTCATATTCCAAGATGATACACATAGTCAAAAAGGTTCAGTATTTGTTTGAGAAGAATTAGATTATGCACAAACATAATTTAGCCGCTATGGGGAGTTTTACAGCGAAAATGAGGAGTGAGGAGTAAATTATCATCTACAACATCATTAAAGCAAGTAGGGGAGGTTTTGATACAAGAATAGAACAATCCATTGGAATCTATTCCGCTAAAAAGTGTAGTTGTTTTAAAGCAAATGGTGACTCAAAAAAATATTAATAAGTAAATATTGTGTGTATTCCATATGTTCATATTATTTGTCCATCCCTTATACTTGTTTCCTGATCATGACCTTAAAATTCTAGCAACTACCCCGGTTTCCTGAAACATAAATTATATTTGTGGTAGTTGAATGGAAGTTAAATTCTATTAATGCATTGCAGCAATTCCTTAAAATCTACTTTATATTGTGCAGCATTAACAACATTATTAGCAAGAAAATTCCCAAATTCTACAAATGCATTGACGGAAATAACTATTTGTTTTCCCTCTTAATATGCGATAAACAGCAGTATACAACGAAATTATGCCGTATCTGCCATATATACTTTGTGATGAAAACGATTGAAGATTGAATATATAGTATTGATATTTGTAACTGTATTATTTAAGGTAGTTATCGATACTTTAGCTGTTTGAAAATAAAATACACATTTATATAGCTAAAGAAGCGAAATATATAATGAAAGACATTGATTTAGACGCTTTAAAATAATAATTTATCTCTAATCTCTAAAACATCTCTTAAGTTAACACTTAAAAAATGACATTTTTCTAATATACCTCAGACATTAATTTGTATATGATATAATATTTCACCTCATGTTCCGACATTACTAGACAAACCTAATTGTAATATTGTTTAAACTATAGTCACCAAAACCGTAAAGTTTTATGAATAATACAAACAATAAAACTAGCTTTATACACATAGATTTGTAAAAATAGATACTATTTAGAATCAATTAGAATAATAATAAAAAGTAATCCCGTTTTCTTTAAACCAATTTTCTTTTAATGCCTAAAATATTAAATATATAAGATATTGAATCTGATTTGCCTTTAAAATAAAGATATCTGAAAATTAAAAGCACAGTTCAAGGATGCTCATAGAAGTTGGAACACTTTAAAAATGAATGTATTCATTAAAATAATTCGTTAAAAATGGGAGATGAAGCAAACAAAACTTTGAAAGAAGTACTTTTTATGTATAACATGTGCTTCAACAAAAGAAAAATGAATGATGTTCTGAAAGAAGCTGTAGAAAAGACTGTACCCTAAAAAATTAGGATTTTAGAATTGTAATTAATTAGAATTTCCTACTGCTGTGGTATTTTGGTACATTTGGGTATAGTTTATCATTTACACAAGTTACTCAAACAGAATAAAACCATTATGGGGTATCGCTATTAAATAGTTCGAGATAATCAAAAGATCAATAATAAGAGTGATTCTGTAATAAGACAGTGATTGCCTATGTAATGACCCGCAAAATCGCACATACACAAGTCATCCAAAGTCTGAGCTATAGTAACCAGATGTTGCAGCTTCAGATTATAATTTGTTCTTATTGATGTCGGTAACTAAACAGCACTTATTTTCCTTTAATGAAAATAGCAGAAAAATACCGATTCTCAAATAAATTATTTGTTATCAAAACAAATATTATTAAAGATTCCGATAATTAATAAAAATGTTTTTCTTTATAAAAACAATATAATATTGTTAAACCAAAGATCATTTTCTGCAACCAAAACATAAATAATAAAGTAGGGTGATATTGCAAAATTAAAATCAAGTTATTAAAATGATATGTATTCTATTACTTATGCTAAATCAATAATAAAAAATATTGTAATCTAATATGTTGACTGAAAAGTTTCAAATTTGACTAAGGAAAATTAATTTATTTCAGTATACAAATATTACTTAATGTATTTATTTAATATCCTATATATAGGAAAACGAATCACTAAGAAATGCTTTAACAATACCTTTGTACTCAAAATAGGCATTTGCTTCAAAATATACTTCTTCATGGGAACTAAAACTTTTACAAAACTCTTTAACAAATTGCCAAGAAACAGATCTTGCAAGTGTGGTATTCGGGAAAGATATCAAAAACCTTAACTCAGATAATTTATAATAAGAAGGTAATTTCTTTATTTTCTGAACTGTTATGTTTTCTACTGTATACTGCACAATGGCAATCTGTCTCAAAACAATAAGTCACTGAGTTGTCCAACTTTTAAACTGTTTGTTGTATGTTCTTTATGAGAGGGCTTCTATCTACAGGAGCGGCTCCCATCCATCTATGAAAATCTCTTGTTGAAACTGGAGATGTCACATCTCTTCAGCTTCGCGTGCTGTTGTCCTACTCCACTCAGCGCCAGTACCAGCTCGTTTGGATGTTGCGCAAGCCTATTTTATGCTATGCTAACTTGTTTCCTGCTTCACTGATCTCATATTGAAATCTAGATACATATACCTTTTCCTTATACTTTGAGGAATGTATATGTTCCTTAATATTTTGCTCTGGAATCTTTCTAACATTTAACTTTTTTGTTACAATATTGACAAACAAGAGAACAAGAGTACAAACATTTTTAAAAATATTGGTATTTTCAATATTTATTCGAAATATCGCAACGCAACTATTTTCCGATATATTTTTAAAAAATATCAATATCTTTCCTGGTGTCTGCAAAAAAAATCGAACTCATGGACTGAAAAGTCTTGGGCGTAAAAAAGGTGTTTTTTTTTTGTTCAAAATTAGCTTTATTCGTCAACGTAATCTACATCAAGAGCCACACAATCATTCCAGCGCAGCTCTAACATTTCAATACCACTTTTGTAGAACGATTTATTTCTTGTCTCAAAATAGGCTTCAGTTTCAGCAACAACATCTTCATTCGAGCGAAATTTATAACCGGTGAGCAATTTTTTGAGGTTTGCGAACAGACAGTAGTCGCTGGAAGCTAAATTTGGCAAATACGGTGGATGTGAGAGCAATTCCAAGTTCAAAATATGTGATTTTGCCATTATTTTGATTGACTTGTAACACGGTGCGTTGTCTTGACCTAACAATATTTTTTCTTTACCATATGCGGTCGTTTCTTTTCAATTTTGCCCTCCAAAAGCTCCAATAACGCTATATAATATTCACTGTTGACGGTATATCCCTTCTCAAAATAGTCGATGAACATTACACCACGCATATTCCAAAATACCGAAGCTGTAACCTTTCCAGCCGATTGTTGCGCTTTCGGGCGCTTTAGACGAGGTTCACCAGCTGCTGCACACTCAGATTACAATCGTTTTGATTTCGGAGTGAAGTGATGCTCACATATCGACGCAAAAATTCCATTAGTTACGTTCAAACCTGGCCAAACACTGCTCAGAATCATCAACACGTCGTTGTTGTTGGTCAACAGTAAGCAAACGTGACACAAAACTGTGAATAGAGTTTTCTCATAGGCAAATGCTCATGAAATATAAAACCCACATGTTCTTTTGATATATTTACGATATTAGTTATTTTTTCTGGTTTTACCACCTCGTCTGAAGTCAGCAAACCAACCTTTTATTGTTATTTCTGATGGAGTGGAGTCTTTATAACACTTTTCAAGCCATTGCTTCGCTTGAATGGTATTTTTTCCATCAAGAAGCAGTGTAAAATTAAAACACAAAATTATTCTTACACATTCTTACCACAATAACTCACAAACTTATAAGTAGAATATTATGAAATTTTAACAGCTTTCTTTTGAAGGTTAGTACTAACTGAAAAAGCAGTGAATGCAATAAAACTAGAGCCATCTATGTGTTAGGCCCGAAACTTTTGAGGCCATTTTTTTTTAATATTATTGTAATTTTGACAAATTTTATGACTTTTCAGCCAACATATTATAAAGGCTATATATTTAATATCGTTAAAATTGCATTTTATAGTATCAGAAACCGTGACATGTACTTACCACCGTCACAATCGGTCGGCAAAAGAACACTTACCTGAAACAAAAAAGAAACAAACTTAAAAACGCCGTCATCTATATGTTAAGCTTGCGTGGGCCATAAAAAGAGTACGACCGTACATAACGAATTCCCGAAATCTCGGGTTTGTGTCGCGCATTATCTCAAACGTAAGATAGAAGCAGAAGAAGGTCACGTCTGCAAAATGAAGCGATTGGATTTTTACGAGCCTATATTGCCGATAACATTTTATGGAAAAAACGTTGATTTTTTCGCAGTTGTTCCAAGCATTCTACATACATTTCGGGACTGCTCTTTGTATCTTACAAAATACAATTAAAATGATTTTAATGTTTTTTTTCCTTTGGGTTAAATAATACTATCTAAAATTAAGAGTTATTACAAAACCAGTTATTAAATATTAAGAAAAACTAGTACACGTTAGGCTTAATGAAAATATTTTCAATTTTAAGTCTACAAAATATTCTGGCTCCCTATTGAAAATATTTTCAACAGAAACAAAACCACATTTATTCTTTAAACGTACTCAGTTAATAATGTTGTGTTTATATTTTATTTTGCTTGTCATGTTGATGGAGAGTTTCTCTTTATTCCATTATGAATTGTTATAGTATTTACCATCAAGCGTTTTTTAAAGCATTTAATTTAACTCGTAAGCTAAAACATGATGAGGCAACATCATCATATACTTAGCAGCGGTTTTCTTAAAAAAAAAACAAGCAATTATGGAGCCGCCCATACTACATATCTTATTTTATGGTGTAATCCATCGTTAAACTTAATAACATTAAAACTACGGCCAATATATACGCCAATTAGATTCCTTTCTAATACATAAAATATAGAAAAATAGTACAACTACTTAAATATAATAATTAAAGACAAATTTGCATATGATTACATACAAAGTTCGCGAGAAAGGAATTTCAGTTTCACTTAAAAGAAAACTTTAAAGGTCGCATATAACCACACGTTTATTCTATAGCATTTTACTACTGCAACATTACTATACAGCAGTTTATATTCTATGAACTGTATGCTTGTTAGCGTATTATACTACAGCCCACTAAAAATCATATATGTTAGTTCATAGAATATTCTAGATATAAAGATAACGTTATTCATTTACTCAATTTTATGTAATTTCACTGTGAAAATGGAGATCTGGAATGTAATTTTCATCATAAGTTTTTTTACACTTCCTTTTTTACTTTTTACCGAAAGCGTAACAATTGTGTTACATTTAAAGTGATACGCTAAGTGAGTGCTTAAGCTAATGGCAGTATCACAAATGGTTTTGCTCGTTTTCGTCTAGGAAATTTCGAGGAAAATTAACTTCCTCCTGACGGGCCAATTATGAAAAGAGTTTCGAAATATTTACGTAAAACTGGAAACCAGAAGAAGTCAAATTGAATGGGGCTAGTTTCACTGTATCTGAATCACTATTGCTATAAAATGAAATTAAAACATTTTTGAAAGTAATGATTAGAGACGATGAAAAGTTTATCATGCGTGGTAATAAAGTGCGACAACAATCATGAGTAAAGGCCGATCAAGCTTCATAAATACTAAAAAAGCCCTATAAATACTAAAAAAAATAAGGTCATACCAAGTGTTTGATGACATTGGGAAGGAATGACCCATCATGAGCTCTAGAACCTAAGCAAATCATTAATTCGGGTCTTTTTAAGTCACCTGCTTCAATTGCATTAGTTGTTGACAATAACGAACACAATGACAATCAACAGAAAACGCCTTACGTCTTTCGTTACGAAAACGCTAAGCTCCACAATCTTTAGTTAAAGTAACTTTGCGTCATAATGTATGTGGTCGTTCTGCTGAATCTTTAAATATAAAACTAAAATGTACATAAGAAGTTAGTCGTCTAGCGTTATGTTTATATTATTTACATTGGATAATAAACTTCATAATTCGTCAAAAAAAGTATTACACATATTTGCGAACCAATACCAATACGGATTAAAAGCCTCAAAAAATAGCCATTCGCCGGCTTGATTATAACAGTGGTAAAGGCGACAGGACGGCCCTCCTACTGCTGCGATAGTTGCAGCATAGTGATGAGCCAGATTTTAAGTGTCATTTTTGAAAGATAATACCTTGCAAAAAGGGTCAATTGTATATTTAAAGTATTGGTATTGATATTTTGAAAATAGAAAAATAAAACGTGGTTTCTTTTCGTCCAGAAGTTTTAGATCACATTGGATACTTATAAAACTGTAAGCTAAGTAACTAAACGGAAGTTTATAAGCTTTGGAAATTAGAGAAAGCCTTAAAGGTAATAGTTTACGCGGATACTGCCTAGTTAAATATACACATAGGTTTTTGGTTAATTGAACATGTATTGGTCGATAAAATATAAACTGTAACACTGAGTATTAAAATTGTGGCTTAAAAGCTTCAACAGGTTCTTCATTTCAAATCTTGATAGACGCCCCAATTCGCAGTTTAATAATTAAACGTATTTTTAGAATGATTTATATACTATCCCATTACAATATTGGCCCATCACGAGACGTAAATTGCTAAAAAAAATGGATACTGATAATAAAAATGGATCGTAAAAACGATTCTGCACTCAATGAGTCAACGCCGGGACCTGTGCCCACTGTTTTTATAGAAATAAACATGTGAAAACGTAGTCTCTAAAATATTTTCCGACTATGGTATTGCTCATATGACACTTATGAAGAACAAATTAATTATGAAGAAAAAATTGTAAATCCTTAGATAGTAATCTCTAAAGTAAAGAAAAAGAAAATAAAATTGCGCTGAAAGTATAATGATCCGCTTCTATCTTAGGCCATGACTTTAACGTTACGTGGGCCTACGGATATTTTGTAAGACTGGATGGAAAACATTTGGGGGAATTTTATACAAAAAGTTAAACTCACTGAAACTGAGATATGCTGAAATATACTTCAGTCGGTATATACAGCAGCCTATGTTAAGTATGTGGTTGCTGGTGAGATAATCTATATTATAATAAATCACGAATTGTATAAGCGATCCTGTCTCATTGAAACCGAAGCATTCTATCTGTTTAACGCTAAGGATAACAATTAGCTTGCATTAACTATTTCTGCATTTCTTTAAAATAACTAAGTTTATAATAATTAAATAATTTCTAAGCTTCATTTGATTTGATTAAAAATTGTCAAAAATAGGAAACGTACAACCCCATAAACGACAAACCAAATTATTTTAATTGACGTTCCAAATAATTTAAAATAATAAACGTTTATAATATAATACTGAAAAATGATAAAAACGTCCTCTCATATTTTTTCCTGTATATACAGAAATAAAATAGTTATATAGTCCACGCGTGAGGTCTTTGTGTACGTTTTGCAGCGGATAAACGAGTACCAAGCCAGCGAACGCTACTTCTTCGGTCAGTTTAGTTCCGCATTCGACAGACGCTTCTTTTGATTTACAACAATTTTATTTGATGCCTCCTAGCTGCTTTAACAAGGCTTTAAAATAAAAATCATTCTCGATACTTCACGTCCTCTATGTCGCTACTGTAGCCATCTGTTATCAAAAAAACTAATTGTTTCTATTATACACGCCATGCCTACTGTTTGAGTTGTTTCATTATTGTTGCCATTTTTTCCTCTTCTTTAATAACGCTACTGGCGATTGTTTTACATCAAAAAATATTTTTTTAATTTGAAATATAATCATTTTGGATTACAAATAAAATAATACATGTATGATTAAAGGCAAATGTGAAAAAACGAATTAGGTATAATAAAACTATTTGTTTTAGGTGGTTTTATCCATGAGTGGCCTTAGCGATTATTGAGTTCCCAAAGCACAAGAAAACTTTTCAGAAGTTTTTAAAACGAGAAAAAAACAAAGCTATAATAGTAAGAACTGTCAATAGATTCGCTACTAATACAAGTAAAATGTGTTTAAAAGGGGGACGAGATGCAGATAACGATAAAAATGATAAACAACTTGCGAACTGTAAAACGATCACAGCGACACTAGATAAATTCTGATAAGGGTGAAATTTTTTCCAGTAAAGTCCTTATGAAGTGTTGAACAGTTATAATTTTAGCCATGCCAAATGATACAAATAATTAGTGATAACTTGGTATCATTTAAATTGTTGGACGGAATTGTGTAGGTTTAGTAATATTTTACAGAGCCACATTTTGCATTTTGCAAAATCAGATTGTCGTGTATCTACTTATATAATAGCCTTAATACCCTATTTGATATTTCTAGCCTTTAAATTGAATATTTTGTATATCAGTCCTAGTAAAAAGAAATAATTTATTATTCCAGTATATAAACTGTAAAAGTCCGATCAGTTTACACTAGAGAGAGAATTTTATCACTTAGGACAAATTATAGAGAGAAAATTTAATATCAACCATTTGGGGTTTAATAACAAACATTCAGGATATTAAACATTGATCATGTGCATAGAATAACATATGTCATTAAAAAAGTGTATGATGATAAAAAGTCTATATTCTTAGTTGTAGCACTCTTGCATCACAGTCAGAATATTTAGAGTCAAACAAGAGGCAACATATTCTACAATAAATGAGGCTACAGAACGTATACCATAAGGAAGTGTATTGGGGCCAATTCTTCATCTACTTTACAGATGTGATATACCACAAATGGAAAATAATACAACGGCAACATTTGCTGATGATACTGCGATTGTTGCTGTCGCAGACAATAGTGAAGAAGGAATCCGAATATTGCAACAGGCCTGTGACAATATAATTGGAGCCAAACCTGGAAAATGAAAGAATCAAAGTACATGTGCAGTTCACGTATAATCAGACTGCACAAATAGCAATAACAGTAAATAACACTATCCGTCTATCTACTAATAATGCTAAGTATTCTAGGTATGAATCTTCACGCAAAACTTCGCTGGAAGTATTGGTTAAGAAGTAAAGTATTAAAACCTATATGGACCTACCAAATTCAAATATGCGAATGTTCTATGAAAATCAATGTAAATATGCTACAAGTTTTCCAGAATAGAATCTTAAAAACCATAGTAAGTGCACCTAAACAGTATAGAACTGTTTATTTACGCCGACACCTTCAGATACCGCACTTCAGATGAGGCGTTAACGATGGCCATTTGTTTGGGAGTGGGAAGGAATCATATACTATGAGCTGCTCCCCTTCGGCCTAAATCTTAATTTGAACCTATGCTGTGAGAAATTTGGTTCGTTAAGTATGTTGAATGAAGCCTTCAATTTCATAAAAAAAAATAATTTATTTTCATTACACCTATAATTTGAAATCATATAACTCAATATCTACGTTATTCCCAATAGAGCACGATGTTACAGAACTTAATTGCAACACAGGTTTTATTTTTCAACAACTGCGAAAAATTAAATAAACTTGTGCTTCCGCCCACATTACGTCAATTGTGAATCATCCGTTTAATAAAGAATTAAGAACCAAAAAACCAACTCGTATGCAGGTTGCACAATTTATATCCAGTCATATATGAATAATTAAAAAACATTGGAAAGTAAACTGTATAATCGTGTAAATCAAACAAAAACATCCTTGATTAAATAAACCTAACAAAATTTCCGGTCGTATAAGGTATTAAAACATTTAATTGTTTTATTTGTTGACATGATTCTTGTTGGCGCTGCATTATAGAAGTCAAATGTATAAATAAAAATTTAATAATAGAAATGTAAGTTATGAAGCTATTGAAGAATTGGTCGAAGAAGACCTGAAGTACCGTTAAATGCTTGAAAATTGACTTCACAAGAGTGAAAAACTCACTTCCGGTGCGATCACAAAGCAGTATGAACTTGTAAAACAAAATGAAACCATAACTAGAGATTATTACCCACCAGAATTGATAGGTTTGAGTTGTGCCGTGTATTAAACGAAAAATGGATGAAATACTCCTTTACTGCACCAGACGATGAAGAGTTCGAACATGAGATTAATTTTCTATCCGAAACACGACAATAAACACTAACTAACGATTGAAAATACTTTTCAGATTTAATTTTTGCGAATTACTCCCAATAACTGAATATGCACAAAAGCTACCGGTCGGTTGTTATGGACCAGAACTAAGCATAACAAACCAAACATTGATGTAAAAATCTGCTGAATTTGTTAGAATACATGGCAAAGTTCTGGGTTTTCATTTTGACCGTAGATTCTCAGTCAGATTCATATAATTATACGAGTCACACCCGCCTCCTCAAAACAGGGGTCATCATGGGCGCCAGAAGTCAATTCTTTTTAACTAAAAAAAAAATAATAAAAAGGTCAAATACCTATTATCTTTACCACGAAAAATTGTGCTTAAAACATATTATTTAGAATGAAAAATATCTGAAAATGTTATCGATTTTCACAAAAAATATTTCGAAAAGCAATATATATTATTTTTGAACTCAAAACCCGAAATATAAAGGACAATCGCCATATTTCATAAGATTATCTAAAAATAACGTAGATTATATTTTAAAATCGATATAATAACTTGTTATTGAATCTATTTACATCACTCATAACAAGTTTTCTAATTATCAGTTTAATTAGTCGAACAAAACATCTAAATTGAAAAGATTGTAATGTAAGAAGATAATAAATAATTTCCTAAAATTCAGCAGCATTAATAATCATTAAGTGAATGTAATAATAAAAAATGTAATTATATTTGAAATATTTTCAAACATATTGTATATAAATATATATATTTTTGAATCAGAAACTTGACTAAGCTCTCATGAGATCATTAGAGATATTCACTTATAAATAAATAAAAATCGTTAACGTAATCTTAAGTATCTTCATCTTAAACAACGTCGATATTTTCAAGTATAGTATACAGTACCGGTTATATATGGAGAAACTTTATACATTTGCCCTTTAAAAATAAGGTTTACTCTGTGTAAAAATATACAAACTACTAAGAATTTGTCATAAATTAATAATTAAGACTTGAAATTCAAAAATAATTCAATATCCTAATATTTGGTAGCGAAATTGTTATTTTATCGCCCCTTAAATCATGCGAATTGTCTTTAAAACTTAATGGAAATAAACAAATCTATTGACTATATATATGTACTATATATATATATATATATATATATATATATATATATATATATATATATATATATATTCACTAATATATACAATCACACAGCCAAAGCAAAATAATATTAAATTCATATTAACATGACCACTTCAGAATCCATATTTCAGTTCAATTGAATATATATATATATATATATATATATATATATATATATATATATATATATATATTCAATTGAATTCAAATGAATTTAATATTATTTTACTTTGGTTGTGTGATAAGGGCTTGAAATTTGAAATATTCTAAATCAAAAGCGAGGCATATAAAAGGATTATTCACTATATATTTCATTTTTACGATGAGCAATCCATTTCCAGAGAAGCATCCATAAAGCATAATTTTGCCATCACTGTGTTAAAAAGTTGATTTTGTATATTTATTGAATTGATCACCCCCCTCATTAATCAGTTGCCAGCGCTCAGAGAGAGTGTATACTTCTCCAAATCTCGTCACTATTCCTGATCCCTTCTATATTTCCAATAACTATCTTAATAACGATATTGATAAGTCTGTGAAGAATTTGTTCACCTTTAATTCGACTGCCTTCTTTCAAGCTCCTTTGGATTTGTTCTTTAACTGTACACCTTTTTTTAAAATGTACATGGCACATATATTATAACAAGTTATTACCTACAACTATCGTAATTTTTCATTCATATTGTCCTTAAAGTCTAGTCTGGTAGTATAGAACCTACACTTAATTAAAATGATGGATCTAATGCCACCGGTGGACTCCGCATAGTTTTGAAACACGGTAAAGCTTTCACAAATAACTAAATTAGTTTAAACAGTTTTGGTTCCAAGACCGAATCTTTCTTATACATTTTATCAAACCTTTTAATTTCTTCGCTGACTGTTGGTATCCTTAGATCTTTGTGGGTGTGCTCCCTTCTAATATACCATGGGACAACATTAGATTTCTTCGTGCAACCCCATAGTTCCACACTGGCTTCTAGATTTGTTTATATAATAAAAGTTTATTGTGTAGTGTTAATTAGGATTCTCGTCCAAGCAACTACCTTGGTTCTTATCAAAGTTCTGCTCATTTCTTTTTAAAATGTTCTTTCCACATGAGCGTGTTGTCACTATCTGTTGTCTTAATATTGGTACTTGTAGTAAGTAGTGTAACATCAGCAAATGTAACCATAGTTACTGCTTCATACAGGGGCACTACTAATTTACACTAAATATAATATTGATCCAAGTAGGATACGGGTCACCTACCTACGTAATTTATTTGCGTACTTGGTTTTAATTAAAAGCTTGAGCCACGCTTAGAAATACGGCTGAACAAATTTCCTTCTCTTCAAAAGCATTCCCAATTATATTCGTACGATTACCTAAACTGAGAGATGAGAAACACCGAAAATTTTCCTTAAGCAGTTTGTATCAATCTCAAGTCTTGAAGCCAAACAGAAAAATTGGAAAGCATTCAAAAGAGCTGTATTTTAATCTTAATTGTAACATTTCCTCACCACCACAGTCATCTTAGAGAATCAAAAGTTCCTGCAGCCTTGCCAATTCGCCTTTTTTACTTCAGCCACTTTCTTCTCCTGTATTACTAATCCGAGATACTACTTGAATTATTACACTTGCTCTAGCTAATTAATGCTGCTTAATGGATTCATCTCAACATGCCTGAAGAACAATAATAATTATGAGGGAAACATGAAGTCTTATTTGCATAATTTTTATAAACAATCTCAAACAATAATGAAACAGTTATCGTTTTTCTTGGCGTAAGCAAAATATTAAGCTATTTAAATTATGTTCTCAACGATCTTGATCATTTTCAGTTTTGTCGTCACTTGGCCCCCAATTATTTTGCCATATATTAGTGATTTCAATAATCATGGTAATTTGTCTCTTGTTGGAATGTATATTATTGACGGGGTTGATAGCCCCTGTTATGATTGTCGAGTTACATGAAGAACTCCCTTCATCACAGTGCGATTTTACGTAGCCTCGATAATTTTTTAATGTGTTGGTAGATTTACTCTAACCACTCAATTTTCTATAGCAGGTATAACATTCGTTAGTAGAGTCTCGCCGACCTTATTCCATCTAACCCGCATCCTTTCGGTTGATATAATCCTAGTGCCGCGATTGCTTCTTCTTCTTTAAAACAAAGGGTTTCTTGGTTGCTCGTTTCATACATGATTTCTATTCAGTTATACGCTTTCTAATCAATCTAATAGAAACGACCGGCAGTTAGTAAGTCGTTGTAACAAGTCATCACTCACTCAATTAATAGATAACCTTGCTTTAATTGTAACATTATATAAAAAACATATGACCGGTACTGATACACAATACATTAATTAATTCACCTATATTGTAACACGGTACGGCCGTAGTATCTCTACTTTAACAGAAAGGAGAGTAACCGAAGTTGGTATCAAAAGGTCACACCTCGTATTACAAATATATCTAAAAAAAACCAAAACGTAACAATAAATTGAAAAGGCGGAAAAAAGGTCCACAAACAAAAGCAGCCCAAAGGAAAAGAAAGAACCACAAAGACGATCGCGGAGAGAGAGAGAACGCGTGATGCCGCCCTGTGTACATTCCTGCTGGGCAATTTATGCGATGATCCTGCGAACGCGTGCCGTATTTTTTCATTTAGCCATCTGAAAGCCCGGTAGCCTGCAACAATAGCGCTGCCATATATGGCGGCGGCGGCGCATGAGACTGCCTAAGGGGCGGGTACCGCGACAGCAGCGCTACACCGCGTCGGTACCGTCAGCAGCCCGGTACGAAACTTGCGCGATACCGCGCAGTTGGTTCTTGGGTACGACTGTGGTTCCGTCCAGCTCGCCAGTGCTATCGTCGACTCCTGCTGCTCGGTGTCCTCTCAGGGGTAAGTACCTAATATTTCTTCATTATCATCCCTTAATTTCTTTATATTCCATTTGATGTCTTGCGCATGCTTTTGCAGATAAATTTATTTTTAGAAAACTACACTAAACTTATAATAGGAATTCCAGAAAAATATAATAAATATTGATAATATAATAGAAAACACAAGCACATCTGGTTATTTTCCGTCTAATTAAACAGAAACAGTATAACAAATTATCAAATTTTAATTAAAATTGGCAAAAAATGATGGAGAAACACACAGGTGTGCTTGTCTACAACATGCATATCGATACATCTTAAGAGCATACACCCTCTTAAAAACTAAAAATAACTTAAAATAATTACAATTAACAACATTATCATAGAAAATAACAGTTTTTGATAGAAAAAAAAAGCAAATAATATGAAAAAATTATATAGTTACAATATTTTAGATAAAGTTTTTATTGATTCATATGTAAAAACTATTACAAATTGAATTTAAAAAATCGCTATGCCAGTTACATAACAATTTCTTTCTGTTACAGACGATCGGGTAACGGAGATCGACACCGTAGCCGATCCATCTGGTCGTTTCGACGTCCGTATTACCCCTCAGGTGACCCCCAGGCACCTGGGGGATCGGCGATTTGAACGAGTACCCCCCAAACGACATCGGGTGGTGACGAGAAAACGCGGGGGTTCGCGCGACGGTCGTGGGAGACGTCGGAAAGGAACAGGTGCTATGGGCGGCCCCCTGCCCCCTCCTGCAGGCGGCCGCCGAAGAAGTCGGTCACAGAGGACGCGATATTGCCGCGGCTCGACCGGGGTCAAGAAGGTCGAAGCGGTTTGGTGGACAGGTAGGTAAGGGGCGAGTAACTATATACAGCTTCTTTTTAATGTGTGCTTTTACTGTATTTTTTATTATTATTTGCTTTTAATTCTATTCGATATACATGCATGTAGAGATCGACAAAAAAATCAGTGTTGGCGTAGGTATTTTTGTTTTTTCTTTACAAAAAACGCAATTAATTTATTGAATATATAACGTTAAAATTGTATAAATTTAATTTAAAAAAATTGTTAGTTTGGATCCATGATTAACAAAGTTGTAAAGGCGTAGATATCCTGGGTTTAAGCTTAAATCAGATCAGTACAAAAGTAATTAAACACTATAATTACACAACATATCAATATTATGAATAAATAATTAAAAATATCAGCTTCTAGTAATGAAGATATCAAAATTTAGCCAATTGTTGTAGAAATCATTATATTTAAACAATAACAATATTATCTAAAACTCAATTCACCTATTTTACTAGAAACTCTCTTTGCTAGAAATGTAAGCCAATTTACAATGATGACGCTTTAACAGCTTTGTTAATCATGGATCTAAACTAACAATTTGGACTAACAATAAGGATGATGAAAAACATAACTTTAACCTTGTTTTTACTAAAATCGATCTCAACTGAGAGCCATATTACAGAAGAATCAAATTACTCTCTCATCAAATCAATAAAATTTAATTGGATATTTTCCTTGTATATTGCTGATTTTCAGTTAACAATTGTTGTGTGGTCTCAATGGTATTTCAACGAGTCTATTGTTGATGGGCATTCTTATTCCAAGAAATGCCTTTCCCTATATAGGAGGATAATTGATTTAATCGTTCGAAATGTACATACATATATTTAATTATCGCGAATTTAGTAGCGATCAACAACCGGATTTTTCCAAATTTGGATAATGTCGAAGAGAAACAAAACAAATAAACTGCCTACTTGAAACTTATCTGATAATGATGATGATGGTATTAGTAAACGAAACAACAAAAATATCAGTAATTACTATTCCAAATGCAAGGATGGTCAATTCGACAAAACTTATCGGTACACTGAATCGGAATATTAAATAGAAATATAACAAAAAATCAATTAACGGGGAAAAGCAAAAAATATATTTAAAATTTTAAAGCAGCAAAAATATTGTTCCCAAAACCAGGTATAAATAAGTATGAGACCAAAGAAAATATTGATAGACAATGCCAATGAACAAAGTAAATTTATGAATAATTCGAAAAATTACTGTTAAAAAACGACAGTTAAAAATTTCAACAACATTTAAAAAGAAATTGTCAGAAATTATCACGAAAGAACAATAAATAAAAAAGATTATGAAACAAATCCAGAGCAAAATAACGTAAAAAGACTATTTAACCAGATAGTTATGATTAGATCATGTCGATGAATATATAATATGCTCAATATAAGATACTCATTCGATGAAATATAACCCAATGAAGTGATAAATAATGACAAGAGGGAACATGCTAGCCAACTAATATAATAACCCATAGATATTAAATATCGAATCTAATTTAAAATATAAAGTTCCCCAAAGCTGTTGGCTACACAAACTTAAGATAGAATATATATTCGTGGACAAATCTAAAGCAATAACCTTCAACGACCTCCACCTTTCAAGCAGGTTCAGTTTGGTCAGCTGATGATTTCGAGTGATCAAAAAAAATACTGAGGGTGATCCCACGTAACATAACAGTTCAAATTAAAAACGTATTTAACAAAAAACGATCGGTAACCTAAGAAGGTAATAGTTACGCATATTCTGACTGTATTTAGCAACAATTCGATTCGGTCTGATGATAACCCACACAACAATTTGCATCTCGGTAGGCGTTGAAAATCAATTAAGAAAATATTAAAAACAAATAAAGAACTATTTATTATTAAATGATAATCTTTTTTTTGTATAATCAATGTTTATGTTTGTGTGTGTATGTGTATACGCTGGTGTATGTGGAGAACTCAGTCAAGTTCCCCGCCAACAAATATAATAATTTTTACAATATAACTACATTAAACTTAAATAAAAATAAATAAACAAGTTCGTAAAGATCTTGTAGAACTTCTTTACTTTTACACATTTCATATACATCCCAATAAAAAATGATCACAAACAATGCGAAACGATGGAAGGCGTTAACTGTGGGTATGTGTGGGGTCCCATTCTCGACAAAAAATCAATTAATCGATAAAAAATCAATTAAAAGCGACGTTGCATTAGAACGAAACAACACACTGATAAATCAATTGATTAAATCGATTTTTTTTTCGTTTCAGATATTCCCCCCGGATATTGGTCGGGCCGACCGTTGACAGACCTTTTAGAATTTAGGTTACTATGAATATGATTATATGTAACTAGAACAAATTAAGATTAGGGTGTAAGTGTTCCTTTGTGCCATAGTTGTAAGTAGGATTTCGTAATTGATTACTGTTAGGCTAGAGAAATGCATAGGCTGAGACGTAGCTTTAATTTGTGGTAGATGGAATCGTATAAATATATGTTTTCTTCATTTTTATTTTGTTTTTGTTCGAGATTTTTTTCTGCGCTTAGGTGATAAATAATAAAACTGGCAACACTGTAATATAGTATGAATTATTTTATTGAATGCCCTTTAATACCTTGCTCCTTGCACACATATTATTTATATTATACGCATATATATATATATAATATTTCACAATAATAGTTTTAATTTCTTATTTTTCTTTGGTTCTAAACCCCATTTTCAATTCAATATTACCCCCACATTCAATATTGCAAAAAATAGTAAAATTGTAATAAAATGGCAACAATGCAAACAAAACAAGTTAATCTGTTTTTTTTTAATTTCAGTCTTTAGGAACTTTCTGAATAAAATCACTTTTGTTCTCTAAGTATTCTAAAAATATGACAATTTATGATAAAGATCATATCTCAGTGATTTTTTATATGAACACTTTTCATTAAATTTCTTTAAATGTAACTTTTATTATATTTATTGTGTTTAGATAACAAATATGAAGAGAGGATTTCATTAAAACATTGCTGTGTTAAGACTGCCGTAGATTAATTAAGATGACAATCTGGACTAGATCAATTTTAATATGAATACTTTAATTTTTGTCACTTTTTGAATGCGCACCATACTATGTTAGATATTTCTTATATTTTGATGATGAATAATAAAAATGACAACCCTGTCAAGTAATTTTATTGACGAAAATTAAAATTTTTCGATTTTTTTTTTGAGAATTTAGAGTAGCTGTCATATTCAGTAGTAACCCCAACACATAACCAAGTTAAGCCTTCCCAATAAATATGAAAACAACAATAATAAATAAGCTATATATCACATTTGGAATGTACGCACATTTATTGATACTCCTTTGTCAAAAATATAAAAAAAACACTCACAAAATAGAGGGAAAATTAAAAATAAAAACAAAATACATACTCTTAGTCTAGGGGACGGGCGGAGAAGACGACACTCCTCCCCGTCCCGTCACGTTTGCTGCATTTTTGGTCAAAGAAAAAGAGAAAAAAATATGTAAAAAAAAACAAATAATCTAAAATAAATAACAGAACATAAATATTGACATGACAAATATATATAAAAATATTTTTAATTGTTATTAATCTATATGTGACTATATACATGTTACGTTTTTATGATACACATGAATCTCGGATTTCTCCCAAAGTTTAAGTAACCGACCACTTTGAACAAGGACCCTACTTACTACTAAGTAAAACAGACTAGACCATAACTTACAGCGATCAAGTGGGCGATCAAGGCCCAATTGTACCATAAGATTGAGAAAAAAAACATTACTTCTAATAATTATTAATTATTATCATTATCAATAGAACATTTGTATATATCATTAAGTATAGCGCGATACCATTCAGATGGCACACAGTTCAAAATGGCCATGGTCACGAGACTTCAGTGTACCGTAAAAAGTTTGATTCATTATTATCACTAAAAATACAGTATATACACTTAAAATATTTTCTATTATAACAGCTATATTTTGTCCTTTTTTATACAACTCATATTAATAAAAAAAAGACTATATCTGTTGTTGGTTTTTCCGAAAATTTAGACCACTAACCAAACGGTTGGATGATACAGAACCTAACCTAAACGTCATTAAAAGACCTATCTGTACATCGTACATTAACAGTATGTATTTTCTGGCTAGGATAAATTATTAACTATGTTCTTGCAAGAAATGGTGTGAACAGTGAAGTAATAAATGGAATATCCGTGACAGCTAGTGTCGATACCGAAAGAAATAATGAATAATTTAGCAAAAACCATCGAACGTGTTTAAAAGATGGATTAATAATGCATGCGATGGTTGATGTTATCGCGTTTTTAACTATTTAATTCAACAATCAGCTGACGAATTGTTTAACTGTTAAAAACGGAACAGTAGTTTTCAAGAAAATTTTACCTGTTTAGGTAGGTTCGTATCCGCTGACCAAATATGGTTATTAAAAATGATAAATGAAGTCATAAGCTTGTCCCAACTATGTCCCACAAGCCCACTGCCTACGCCGTCGTGGGCTTTGGTTCTAAACGAAAACCACGGTCACTTTGCTTACAGGTTTGCAGTTAATTTTTTATTATTTTTTTATTATCAAACGTTCGAAAAACCAACAAGAGACGTGTCCCAAAAATACGATTGCTTCTGGAACAATGCGCAGGATTTTCTGAAAACCCTCGATTCAAAATGACGTTTTCCGTTCGCATTCTGGCTGAATGGTCAAGATGATGGTAGCGAAAACACTTATAAACCTCGAACACTAAATTATTTAATATACTAAATAACGTAAAACCGATTAAAAAATATTATCTATTAGTTAAAACCTAAAAGTCTAAAAAAGAAAACCTAAAATATCCTAGTTTTTTAATAACTTAAAATACGTGAGGTTGGATTTGTTTTGAAGGGTACTTTAAGCAAGTTTATTTTAATTCTTTCGATAAGATTCCATATGAAATAATTCTTTTAGTTTTATCAATATCAGGTTTTACTAAATGCTGATGAATTTCCTTGAAACTCAGTGAACCGCATCCTTAGTATCAGTTTCTTAAGGAGAGGTTTATATGAAATTAAGATATCTTTTATGAATGTCTGGGTAAACTGAGTTTGTATGTTCCCTTGTAAAGAGAATTCCCGAACACCCGGTAGATTTGACATTTTCTTACCAGCTATGGAGCAGTATTATCATTTTGACCTTCAGGTCTATTCTGAATTATTGTTACTTTAAATATTATGTTATGTTACTTAAAATTTAACTGAAGCCTAGTTTCTTATTTGAAATAAATCCGAATCCGAATCAAAGTACTGAGCGGATAAATTATGTGAAAAATGTTAGAAAACGAAATGTACAAATTGTAGGTTTACATCATACAGGATAAAATTTTATTTAATGTGAGGAGCCTAGAAATATATAAAAAATTACACATATCCTATACTCATATTTAAAAAACTAGAAGTAGAATTAGAATATAAGGAGAGCCGATTTTTCAGGTAACTGGGCAACACACACTATACAACCCCATACTTTCAGCTAAGAACACGATATATTTGAATAAGTTTTATGAAAAGATTAGATATTATGAAACCAAAGATGGGTAAAATTTTTCGCCAGGGAAATAGATTTATATGATCTCATCATGCATCGATTGGCATGAAATCATTTTATGATAATACTAGTGAAACATCATGAAATGTATTTTTAGGATTAACATGCCATCTCCAAAAGTTTAAACCCTTTGGAAGTTATGTTTAAGTATTAGTTAATTAATTTTTATTTTATTTACTGCAACTTATCGGATTTATTACTTTATTTACTATTACATAATTAATTAAGACAAAAACAAAACAAACATCGTTGAAGATATACAAAAGCGTAAATCAAAATAGCCATGTCACAAAAGGGAATAATAAAAAATGACAATATATCTCAAACAACCATATGGATTCCTAAGACATGATAATCCATGTTCTGTAGCCGCGTTACCATGGCAATTGAGATGATTATTTCTAGGCAAAGTTTATAGTACAGCCTGCAAAAAAGTGTCTCCAGTAGTATTTGAACCAGCTATGTCTTTGTAATATTCGATTGAGAATGATTTTATATTTTGTGGTCATTATAAATATTATTAAATAAAATTTCATGTAAACCTAGTTGTTTCTTATTCCTATGTAACACAAGGGTGTTTATGGTTAGTTCATTTATTTCCAAATACTAATAATTTTGTTGATTTTGTTGTAAAATTTTCAGGTCTTGTGAAATGTTTTCTGGGCTGAATTCTATTGAACACTTTATTCGATTACATGGTGCACATATTATTAATTGATATGTGATATAATAAATATGAGCTAAACTTATGAGATATAACGAATTGGTGGACATGAAAATCTCTTGGCTTTCGCCGGTGGACATCGGTGCAAAGCAGCGACCGTCTCCAATTTACCTTTTGGGAAACCGTTTGATTGGCGTCAATGCGTTCGTATATCCGGCCGGGACGGAAAGGAAGTAATGTCAATGAGCCAGCGGCACGGACTTCGATAGAGATCGGAATAAGCAATTCGCCTAACTGTGCATTTGCATCGATTTTTAGAACGGGCACCCGTACATGGATCGGGACGATAAGACCATCTCGCTCGCGGTATAATGGCCAGTTATTGAGTATTATTTATCGACGGCTCATCGTCAACGGCAAACACGCAATTCGATGGCCACGGTGACATATTGGAGGTCACACGCGTCACCCTTTATTTCCGACAATCGCCAGACAATAGCTGCTTGATGATGAACATTCAATCGGGGAAACGTCAGAAAAATATTATAAGTTGTTCCTCAGTATACCATAACAATAGCTCTAAATTAACACCTTAATAAATAATAGTAAGCGTATAGTTAAAATAAGCTTTTTGTTACTAAAATGCTTGGTTATTTATTTTAAATAATGATATAATTATCAAATTAGCCCAAAAAAGTTGACTCAACTAAAACCCATATATTTATGGGTCATATTCAGTTGATATTTGCTTTTGGTTATGATTAGAGTAATACTTTTTTATAAGCAACTTAAACTGTATCATTTTAAACCAGAATTGTCTCCATATTCACTATTTCTGTTGACCTGAATATAGGTTTAAATCTTCAGTGTTCCTTATTTGGTTGTTTATTTCGAATTCCCTAAATATCAGGTTTAACTCCGTATCTTATAAATGTATTATTTTCAATTCCAAAATCCTCAGACTGGTATTTATAATCCAATATTATAAAACAATACCGAGTTACAACAACATTTTTTTTAGAATATAAAACAGCATTAACCAATTGCACTATATTATTTCAAGGTTTTCTTATAAGAAGAGGATGTCGCGGATCTTCAGGGTACTCCATTAAGTACGCTAATTATTCCTGAATTAGATTGAACACAAATGTAATTTAATGAAAATATAAGCTTTAAGTATGAATTATCTAATTCTGGTTTTCTCAATAAATCATCCTGAAAATTTGTTGGTAATATACTCGTTTTAGATTCCTGATGAATATTTATTAGGAAAGCGCCAACGGCTAGGTCGCGTCTAGTGCCAGTAGGCGATCTAGTATTAATGCGATATATCGTCGTATTTTTTGTCCATTTTTGGTTGGGCTGACGATCACCGCGCATATTTCGAGATATCATCAGGTTTTACACAAAATTGGGCATGAATGGAGCGACACATAATCGTTTAAAACTTCTGTTTTAACTGTTCATCGTATTCCTGGCATCGATTAAGTCATAATTTACATGTAATAAAATCAGGTAATATGTCGCTATATGTTACATTCTTCTGATGTCGGTCCCAAGTTATTTTAGAAACAAAAGGTTATTGAACTATGAATTATTCTTAAATTTCTTAGAAATGTATCAATAATTTTCATCATTAATTTAATTTCAAAAGCTCTAGCTAATAAATTTTCTGTAATTCCATAATTGACCTTGTTTTTAAACCAAATATTAATAACAAAAATAGATATATTCAAAATCAAAAAGCTGATGTTATTTTGATGTAATGAACTGTCATGATCAATCTTAACAATGGTAACGCAATGTTTTGTATACATGTAGAACTATATGTGAATTAATATAATTTACTTTTTGGCATCTTATTTATTCCATTGGACAGGAACTAGTACAATTTATTAGTATCTAGAACAGGAAAATCAAGGTTCAAAAAAAGAAACTAATAACCGTAATGAAAATATTCTTTCTTCTTAAAATGTTTTCAATAAAGTTTCTCAAAATACATTCGTGAATTGCAAATTTAGTCCGCAAAAATCATCCGATATTCCACTCTACAGTTTATTGTCATTTATTTATTCTCCTAACTTTTTTATCTATTAAGCAAAAACTACCAGCTGCTGTTAAAATTTAGAAGTGTTCATACAAATTAAACAATTACTTTAACAATTTTCCATATTCTAGAAATTATAAAATAGCAGACCAATTTTTAATATGTAGACCAAATACTATATTATAACGCTAAATAGGCTAATAATATCTTAAAACTCTTGACTATCTTAATAATAAAATATGCATGAGTCTTGTACGTAGAGGATATACAACTCAGTAAAATTGGCAATGAAAAGATAAATAAAATTTGAAAAATTAAACATTGCAACATTAAAAGCAATTTATAAACAGAATATTAGTCATTGTTAGGAACACACGTTTAAAAAAATTTCAATACTAATAGGACAGCTTTTATTTAATTTGTTTTTTAACTTTACGGAAAAATCTATTTCAATCGAAGTTGTAGAAAATTATATTACTTATTAAGCAAGAATAATTAGTCAAAATAAACACTGAATGTATCGAAAACCACTGTACTTCACAAATATTGAAGGTAATACATTCATTCATACTGTTATTGGCACGTATTCATAATAAATTCAACTAATATGCGCCTATATATAATTTCTCATCTATTTTAGTAGAACTGATGGTTGGTATTGGGCGGTGGACTTAAAAAGAGCCGGTCGTGAGACCGATGGACCGTGAAGTGACCTGCTGCAAAAGCACTCGGTCGCGTAAAGTTGTAAATTAATCAATCGAATTAGGAGCGAACCTTTGTAAATGGTGGCTTATCTAAATGGGCACGCGAAACTATCGGACTCATCAGTAAATCCATCTTTGTTAATGTTATAAAACGTTTAAAATGTATGATATAATAAAATATTTAAGTGCTGTAATTTTAAATGAAACTATTTAAAAAAATACATTTAATAAAGACAATGGAGATTAATATTATATATTCGTTCGCCATTTATATAATGGAAAATGTATGGTCAAATGTATAGTCTATAACTGATTATAGATATAGAATATAGTTTTATATATGGAATAAAATTTTTGAATGGAACTGGAGATGATATGCATGGTTCACACTTGACATCATTGGAAACTTCTGGGGTTTAATTGCAATCCGTATCTTATAAACTAAAATTTTAATTAAAACAGTGACAAAGAATGAAAATTGAACATAAATAGGAAGTATTTTTCCATAGTTTACGTCAATGAAACTAATTGCTGTTTGGTTTATCCAGTCTTCTATTGAAGATGCTTGATATGAAAATGCTTTACTTTACTATCTACACTTCTCACTATCATTGCGGTATAAATGTTTTAAAAACATATTGTAAATTACTTTTATATGCTTCAATCCTTAACGGGATTGAGATAAATCGTCAGTACTTGGTGGCAATAGAAATTTTTCATGAATCTTTAATATCTCTAATAAACATTATATTATCCAATGTATATTAAATTAAAGGTGGTAAAATAATGCAAGTTGGTAGTACTGACCAATTGGGTTTAAATGAACATTAATATACTAACCCAAAAACAAAATTAAAAAAACAATATATGCAGATTGTGACAAAACATAAAATTTTAGTTAAATTATGTTAGGCTTCTTTTTAACATTGAGATTTACATTAAGAGTACAGATTGATAATAAAATAAGTATTATCTGAACTATTAATTAAAAAATGTATAATTCAAGTATCGAGGTGGTGGGAATCTTGAGAGTTAAGCGATTTTCACAAAAACACTGTTAATATTCAAGTCGCGAGGTTTATGTTGGCTTTTAATAGTAATTGATTGATTCATGCAGTTTTAAATCGATATACGCTCACAGGAATACTTAAATTATTAATTGGATTAATCATAACTCATGTGTGCGTAAATTTATTGTTTCAAGAATGAATGACACTGACAATAATGTTAATATCTATCACTTATTCTATATCTACCTTCACTTATTTGTGTTAAACATATAATAGTATTGAGAAAATATCAATGGATATTAGCAAGGAACAAGTGGAAATTCTCCAAAGATAAATAGCAAATATTTTTATTTATGATTTTGGAACATTTCTTCTGAAATTTTCGGCAAAATTTAAAATATACGGACACAAAAAATAAATCTATTAACTAGTTTTAAAAAAATTATGCCAAACTAGGAAATATTTGGAAGTAAATCTAATAGTGGTCCAAAAATAATTACAAAAACAATTGGGAGGGGTATTGATGAATATATAAACAAGCTTATAACACAAAAAAAAACAAAGAAAAATTATTATACAGTTAAACAAGTTTTGGAGATTACTGAAAAATAAAACATTCCTATATTTAAATAAAGTTATTATGGCCTGATATATGAATAAGTATAGTTAGAATTAAAACTATTGTACAAAATGAAAATTACGAGAATTTTAAGTGAAAATAGGTGTATAATAAATACGTTTTCAATAGTATTGCAACATATAACATGAGCATCTAAAAATGTATGACAATTTCCTATATATTTATGTTATTTTTCCACCCACAAGTTTAGCAATAACAACTTTAATAAAAACAATTTGAAATGAAAACAAATGGAAATAGTTTTCGCTTGGCAGATAACAAATAACACTACTAATCTAGACCAATTATTTTAGCACATTACTATTGACCTCCACGGGAACGAATCAGATTATGTGTTGCTTTTCGTCTCTTTTTTAAATGTTTTTAAATGTAAGCGTTTATGAACAATTTACAACAATTTTTTATTTTGAATGGTTTCCTTGATTTAAGATAAACGTATTGACGAGAACACCCAAGTATGAAGCAACATGTAACAAGAAAAATGTTAAAAGATTGTCTAAATATGTGAATCAACAAATACGCCATTCCTCAGCTTTGGACGATATAATCTTCATGTATATATATATATATATATATATATAGAATAAATTGTGTGTTGACTAGTTATTAATTTAATTCGGTTTACATATGTGGCAGGAAATCAGACTTAGATGGTAAGCGTAAGCGAAACCGAAACCTGAGAAGCAGGATACGAATCTTCTCTCCCTCCGCTGTCTCGAGGCAATTAAACAAATGAAACGACGAAAACGTTCAAAGGAAGAGAAAAAAACGGAGCAAGAACGAAAGTTCTCTCGTCTTCAATGGAGTGGACGAACGCTCTCGACGAGAGGGGTGAGTCAATTAGGCCTTTTCGGGCTTTGATCTGGATTCGCTTATGGGCAAGCGGCCGTGAAATCAACGACGACTAATTTCCGATATGCTCAATGTGTGGACAAGCAGGTGCCACTTGTTTTAGTGTCTTCATTTTACCAAGCCAGGTTTTTCTTTTCGCCAAACTAAGCTGAAGCAAGATATCAGTGTCAAATTAGACATATAATTATAGTTATAATAAAAATTAAGATAGCCGGCTTGGTGACGCAGTGGTAAAGGCGGTCCTCCTACTGTTGCGATAGCCCCGGGTTCGAATCCTGCTGGGGCATGGCCGTAAATTTGTTTGTGACTGTTTAAAATTTGTGATTGTTCTGGGAAAGAGTGTACCATCCTACAAGGAAAATGATCCCAGTGACGCCAGTAACCAGGCTAGGTAAGACCGAATGTCTTCTGGGATTAACGCCCACGTTAAACTTTAGGCCCAGTTCAGATAAACTCACACAAATAGTTAGTTAAAAAAATAAAAAGAAATAAAAAAATTAAAATTTCAATCAATCAATAAGTAAATGAAGAATTGAAAATATTTATGGAAATTCTATACAAAACAGCATTGAAAAGGAACAGTTGTATGAACAAGTATTGGACAATCAATGAATTCAAGAAACAGTTCCAAATAATTATATTGCTGAATTATTGTAATCATATAAAGCGGCTTGAATAATCGGAAAGTACATAAAGAATTTCAAAAAAACGAAGGAAACAAAGATTTATAACATCAAATATCTAAAAAAAACAAGAATATATTTGAAATAATTTACACAGGATATTAGAACAAAAAACAATGGCACCTACACCATTTTCATGATCATTCAATTCAACTTAAACAATCTCATCACTATATATTCTCGACGTAGTATATTTCGCAAATTATAATTGGAGCTATCCTATCTAAAACGATAACAGATGGAAAACGAAAGAAAACCGACGATGATCAGAAGGAAAAACCGCCCAAGTGAGTCAGTTGGTGGCGTGGGAATGGCTTTTATGACGGATTGAAAAAAAGCGGCAATTAAATGTAAAGCGTTTAATTAAAACATGGCTGCCAACTTAACCTGCGTCAGGTTATTAACGAGCGGCCGACAGGACACGAGCAGGACGAGAAACAGAGTGAGAGAGCGTAAGATAAAAGCGCCCAAACCGGGGCTTTATTATAGCGCAAAGCCACAACCTCCCCCTCCACCCTCAAGGTGACACGGCCCTTATTTAATCGCCTTCCGATCAGTTTCAAACGAAATGAACGATCCGATTAACATTTCATATTTAATGTCACTATCAGTGCTCCAACCGTGTCGATTCGAGCACCACCTACACGAATAAGCGGCTGACGACTGCTCGCCAAACATGGATAATTTAGTTAGAACAACAACTAATTAAACATACATATTAAATATAGATCTTAATTATGTATAGATTTTCAATTGAGAAAGATAGATGGCAAAAGAATTATGTAAAAATCGGTCGTCCGTGTGATGCTTGGGGTTTTTTAAAATATTTTTTTAACATTCTTCAGTGGGATTAATAGTATAACTAACATGTTACTGATCTTTAATGAATAATTTGGTTTGCAATCTAAATTAAATTCACTAAGGGATTTTTATTTTTCATAAACCGCCTCTTATATTAAAATTACACAAAACAAAGACTACTTTTGAAATGATTATGTTGATGAAAATATTGTTTTTATGATTATGTTAAACCCATTTTCTTTTATTTAAATGTTATAATATCAAAAATATTTTGAACAAAATTGTAAAAAGAATTATGCTGATTTAAATTATAAATGTAGGTGGCAAAGGTGATAAAATAATGACAGAATAATACAATGAATGATAATACAGTCTCCAAATTGTCTGGTGAAATACATTTTTGTCAAAAAGAGAATAAGATGCATTCTTCCAATTAATTTAGAAACTAAATAGTTTGTCGTAACTTTGATTAATATGCTAGCAATATGCTTTGATTAACTTTTAGAATTAATTTAAATAATTTTGCTTCTCTACTTCATGTATCTACATGGATTTTAGTTATGATAACTTTTTGGGGTTTTTAGTAACTTGCCTAGTGTTCGAATTAACGTATATTATCGACGAAACTGGCAGCCAAATCGTTTACCCGCGGCACCAAAAGTCAACTTTCTTATGTTTTTACCAACTAAGTTATTTCTAACCTAATGTATAATTAACTCTATGAATTTTATTTTATTATCTTTCTATATTTTGTTAAAAACACGAATAATGAAATGAATTTGATAACATTTTAAAAAATTACTGAACAAAATATGTAATATTATATTAAAAACTAAGACAATGTGATATGTATTTCACATTTAAAATTCAATTACGACTAATCAACTGGATAAATAATTTACAAGATTCTAATGATAAATTAAAAAAAGATAGGAAATTATATCGTCTGACATTTATTCATGATACGTCTATAAAGTTCTTTTTTCTATTAGTATAACAAAAAAAAATTAAGCGAATAAAAACAGATCCATTCATTTTTTTCTTAAATACAAATTATGGAGAATTTAAATAAATTATTTATTGACAATTATTTGATTGTCATACTTCTAAATGATTTATTAATTGTTTTATTTTAATACAAATAAATCATAAAATAAGGTAAAAATACATAAAGTATGAGCAGTAAAATATTAAGTATGTCTTATAATTAAATATATTTAATTTAATTATATTTAAATTATTTTAATTAAAACATAACGTGTGGATACTGACCACCAAAACAATATGTAAAATAAGTTTTTTTAAAAAAATTATTTAACGTTAAAAAGAAAAAGCTCGTGTTCACAAAAAAATATTGCTAATTTTTTCAGTATATTTAATCAATTAGTTCAGGAAGATTATACGCTTGTCGGCTATATTTTAATGGTTACACAAAACCTTTGAAATTTGTACTATATTTTGACGGGCCACTCTATATTTATTATTTGTATACTTTTATTCCTTTATAAAATTTCCGACACGTCCAATTTTTAAGAGATTACGGATATTAACATCAACATTCGTTGAAATTTTAAAATTGTTTTCTAATCTAAGTTATTTCATAACGTAAAGTCTTATTTCATATAGAATCTTGTGAAAATGTTGACAAGTAACTGTTGCTATTATTTCATAAATTTGGCGCGACTACCTAATAATATTAACCATTCAGCCATGCCGTTATGAAAACTGGACGTCAACGAACGCCAATATAAAAAATGAATGACACTCACAGCCGATCCCAAACAAACAGGGACGGCGATCGCAACACCCTAGCGCCCCCTACCGGGGGGCGTGAGAGTGCATGTGAGCATGGGGATGCTGGGGATGGCCGTAACCCTGATGGGGCGGCGGTAGCGGGCTGGGACACGCCTGCGAGTAACCGGCGTGCTGCGGCGATCCCCCCAGCCCCAGGTGGCTCTGCTCCAGGTGAGAGTAGTGCCCCTGGCTGGCCAGGGAGTGGGGATGGGAATGGGATCCGTAAACCATCTGTCTTACTTTTGAATCCTCGTCAGAGATATTGTAGGTGAGCTCCGTCTCCTCGAAACCCGTGGCCGACATCCGTTGGTCGCCGCCGGCCGCTCCCGCTGGGGGATCGGGCGAGTTCAGGCAGGTCTGGATCAGCGCCTTGCCCGCCTCCGACGTGATCATGGGCTGCAGCTTCCTGGTGGCAAACGTGTACACGTGGCCGGTCTCCGAGGCGACAAGAAGCATTACTTGGGTACCCGTCAGTGTCGATAACTCGTAGGCCTGAAAGAAAACAAAACATCAATATATGAACTACAACAACGGCCAAAGTAATCATTAAAATACCTAAAGTTATAAAACTGACTAATAATTCATTGTTTTAATTTTTTCATATAGCCTACAAATTAGCAATATGTTTCCTTGAAATACTAATCTTGTAGCGACCTTGAGGCATGTCGAATTTTACATCTTAGAATAACCTACAAAGAGAATGACCTAAACCGTAAACCAGTAAACGCCGGGCAGTAAACGATAACGAAAATCTAGCAACCCCGAGAAGTTAATCTCGGATATCATTGAAGGGTACTTTGTATCATTCAGTTACTAACCATGAGTCAGTTCAGACGTGCCACCATCGACTGCCCAAGCGTCTTCAGGTAACACTGCGATGCTCCACCTTTTATCTATTTTTATTTATATATGTTTATAACATCAATAAATAACGGTCACATAACACGTAACCATCACCGTTTTATTTCATCCTACCTCCATTCACCGAGCTACAATCACCCATACTCTAATATGGTGTCAGATTTTCATCGGTACATACATCTTTAACTGAGTTGTGCACCTATTTATGCCATCCTCATCTTCTGTCTGTGAATCCTGATGCTAGATCTGGTTTCTTCGCCCACGCCAAGCAATTCAGAAATTAATTAGTTAATGTGTTGGTCTAGTCTGGACTGATAGTTCTGCGTGTTTGCAGATTCAAATCTAGGTACACATATTTATTGTTCATATATGGTGGAATATTAAACATAGTTCTCATCATTTTATTTTAAAACCTTTCTAATATTTCGATGTTACAGTGACAGATTGTACCCCATATCTGTATATCACACATGTATATTACAGTATAACTTTATAGATGGCCATTTTATTACCGCCTAACAACTGTGACATGTACATGCTTCGAAGCTTGAAGTCCCTTTCGATCCTTTTTGATCCATATATGCTTGCGCCAAGTGCGAGATCGATCATGATGCAAGTATTTATCGGTTTTTCCTTGAGTGTGAAGGTTACTTGATCAACTCATCTGTATTAATTAAAACTGTATGTAAAAATAGTGTATAATCAGCTTTAATACGTCACTGCTCGAGCCGTGCTTCGATCATAGTCAGATGTAGTTAGAACCTTCCGGATGCGGAGTAGTAATTCTCATGTGTTGAAAGGATTGGGGTACCATCTGCATACGTCTCTGTAGTGGTATAAGCATGAATGGGTATATCTACTATGAACATTACATATAAAACAACCCAGTATGCTGCTTTTTGATACTCCTGACTTAATTTCGTACATTTGAAATGTGTAAGAATTATATTTTACTTCGTAGAATCTCTTTTTAAGAGAGTGTGGTAACGTTTTTTTTATTTTGTAGAGTAGTTGATTACTATTATTACCTGATCGAATGTTTGGCTAATATCAAGGAAGGTTGCACTACAATATTGTTTCTACAATATGTCTTCCAGTGCTCTAACAATGATGTCAGTTAACTCATTGCTAGAGCCTCATTGCTCACCCCCGTCCTCTTTGAAGCCAAACAGGTGAGTTGGTATTATCTCTGTTAGATGTTCTCGCATTCTATTTAGTATGACTTTTTCCTGTAGTTTTCCAACTACCGGAAGGAGATTGAAGACTTGTATGATGTCACATCTTGAGCTGGTTTGTCTGGTTTCAGTATCATTATTACTTGGGCTATTTTCCACTGGCTTCGGTAGAAGGCCAATCTTAGAAAAGCATTGAAGATAATAAGATGATCGGTAACACTTTTTTGGGAGATGCTTCAACATCGTAGCGTCAATAAGTTCGTAACTAGGGCATTTACCTTCCTGGTTTTCATTAATGTTAATATATGAAATACTCCATCATCAAACAATATAGGGACTGTTAAAATAAAACGCTCATAAGTTATTTATTTCTTCAAATTTACTTCATCCTATTAGTAACCCCTCAGAAGTAATTCCCTCGGATACATTGTCATCGTTTTTTCTCTAATTTTCAGCTGTTGCATTATTAAATGATATTTTAATCTTTTTTAATATCTTCAATTCACTCAATTCACATCAAAACTCCTCAGAGCGATTTCTTGTTAATTTAGGTTTTTATGAACAGTGTTCATTTTTTAATGTAAAACTGTAAATTAACTAACACTAATTATTAATTGTAAAGCTGTAGATAATATGCTTGGTAAACTGGGATATTATATGTTTAGTAAACGTGGAAAAATCAAGAAGCATTTTTTGCAGTACTTTTGTTTGTCTATCTACAACACTAATACGCCATGAGTACCGAAATCCTTTTGGAATGCGTGCAGAACAAAGCTGTACAAGTGGTTACTAACTTAATATCTTCAGATCAATTTGTTGTAAACAAATATGTTTCTTCTTAGTTATAAAAATGACATTTATTATGTTAAAATGACAGGATACCAATCTCTTATCGATTCTTATAGTGAATAAATGTATAATATATCTAGTCAGAACCGTGGTAAGTTTTTTATTATTTAAATCTTCCGTTTCGAGAGCATCAGAGATTCCACTCAAGTCCGCGTCTTGAACCTACGAGTTCCTAGCTAGAGGATATTTTAATCGTTTCGCGATAGGATCTAAAAATCGTTTTTTTTTTAATTTTCGGACTCGTTGATCGAGACCAATCGCTAATTCATATTCATGAACACGAAAATCGAATGTTTCTCCGTTGTCCAAGCTGCGACGACGACGGCAGAGATGAAGAGGAAAAAAACCGGCACAGGGTGAAATTTAATATCAGCGTTTCGAATTCCGACTAACGATTATCCGAACACGTGATACGTCGATACCTGATCGACTAGAAATTGACCGATACCAACTACTAATTACGTACATCTGGTCCGGTCTCCGTGACGCATCAACAATTTCAATAGAAAAAAATACCAGTTTAGAGACATAATTGCGCATCATTGTCCAGTTGCCTCCATCAAACTAAACCCCCCTCCCCCGGCCTCCGCCGTTCCCCCGTGAATATTTCCGTAATTGAACTGACAGTAGCTGGTTGAAGTGTTACATTATCACGGTTATTATTATATTGATCGATCTTTGTCGGGTGATTGAATGTCGTCGGGCGATTCAGCGCTACAATGGTCGATAATTTCGTTTCTTCTTGATCTATCTATTGGTGAATCTGAATCGATAGGAATACTATTTGATCTCCTGATCTCGGAGAAACGCCTCCTCGGTGTAATAGCATTTCCTCTACCAATTCGACCCACTATATATTTTTATATCATCATCTTGATATGTTCGATTAGGTTTGATTGTATTTGAAGTCTAACGTTAGTCCTCAATGTTTTTTTATTTTTTTTTTAACAACTTTCTTGTGTTAAGAGGAGCTTCCTGGTGGTCGTCTTTTACCACATTAGATTTTGTTGAAAACCGCGAAAACCTGTGCAAATAGAACTTGCGTAATTCAGTCAGTAAGTCATTCATTGTTACTCAGTTTCACTCAGAAATTGTGACAAACGTACTCCAAAACATATTAAAGATGAAAGGAAATCATGGAAAATTATATTACTTTTGAAACCGTATGAAAAAGGGCCATTATACCATCATAAAATGCTTAAAAACAAGTTCCTTTCTATTTCATCACTTTTATAAAGATACCCTAAATAGAACGAGAAAGAAATCTGACTCCGCTCAAAGATTTTTATTGACGATATTAACACCGAATGAAAGGAAGCTTTCCGGGCGTCTTTAGATGCCTGGAAACAGTTTATTTTATCTATATTTACTTTATCTTTTGTCACTATTATCTTCTAAAACTTATTTTATACAAAGGAATGTTAAAAATCATCAAATCTAACAGATAAATTGGTTTGTTTAATAGTTTTTAGATTGATGGATCTTTAAAATATCTCTTTAAATATTCCTAAATGCTCTACAGAGATTAAATGCTGAATTTTTAATGTTATATACAGTAATTTAATTTCCTCCTCATTTCAACCAATAATTTAATAAAATAATTTTGTTCTACCCATCTTGCTGAAATATTGTCTATATTTTGATTAGATTCGTTGTTTTGAATCAATTATCTTAATTTGTCTTGCACATATTCTTCACGATACTCGATATTTTAATTTTATGATCTCCGAAATATGGCTTTCAAAAACATCACGCAAGTTAAAAAATCTTTTTCTGCTATTTAAAGAGAATGTTTACATTTTTAAGCAAGATCTGTTAATAAATGTTTGAACAATATTCGTATTTCAATAATGTTTCCAAATACTTCTTTTAATTGACACCAAAATCTATGTAACAGCTATTCTCTAACAATTTCTTTAGTGAATTAACATTGTTCCTAACGCTGAGACAATCAGCTAATCCAAATATTAAAAGTTGCTATTATAACCGAAAGAACAGATAATAATAATTAACTGTTAGATTACTGCCACAAAAAATAAATATTTTTTTCAATACTATATCTAATGACAATATATACAGGGGATTGACAAAATGAAAATATAAATACCTTGTAGTAAAGTACATAATTACTGTTGCATATTAGCTACACCGTTTTCGTGCAAACATTGCGACACGTATGTATTGCTCAGTTTACATGCCAAGTTTTACAGGTTATATTTCAGTGTATTATATACTTTGTTCTGAAAAATCATTGGTGCTCGGTTAGCGGAAGTGTCAGTGACGAAAACGCTATTCAGCTTAATGTTACCGAACACTTCCTTATTCCAATATCATACTGCGCCCATACACATAGACAAAAAAGTTCAATCTTGGTTTGAAAAGTATCATAATATCATCACACATTTTCTTTGGCAAGTACAATCGCCAGTCCCCAACATAATGGTTAAGAAGAGTTTTAGAGCTAATGGTTAAGAAGGAATAATTTCCTTCTCCAACATCATTGAAGTAATGGGGCATGTTTTAGTGTAAGAATGGGATAACATTCCTCTGGAAACTATAGACTCTCTCCGAGACAATTCCGGAAAGAAGTGCAGCTGTTTTAAAACCACATAGTGGCTCAATACCGTATTAGTAAATAAATATTGTGTATATGTCAGGTCGGATAGTAAATATTTGTTTGAGTAAAAATTTTACTAAAGGCTTAACTATGTTAATCGTGATATGAAGAATGAACGATGTAATGAACTTATTGTACACCGCTAAAGAATAATTTTAATCTCAGAACAAAATTCTGCATTTGACCGAAGAATGATGAAAGATTTCCGCGGAAAATGGTGTGCAACTGATTAAAGTTTATTCACGCAGATAAAAAATGAGTTTTATTTCAAACTACAAAACCAAATTTACTTTCTTGTTGATGAAACACTATTCGGCGTGTGTGTATACAAATAAATTGAATTTTTTTTATAGAATGACTAGGCTCAATATAGTCAACGTTAAACAATGGTTCCATAAAAAAAACCCGAAACCTTTTGTTGACTTTGTACATCATTATGACGGATAATGAGGCTTGTAAATGCAACTTCAATATTTTTACTGTAACAATATTTTAATAATTGAACTCACAGTCGCATTCGATCTGCTCTATTATCGTCATTATTGTTGGTTTGATGGATACCGGCCGAAGAGAGCGTTTTTCGTCTATTCATCGGGATAATGAAGGATTTTTTTTTCATTTCATATAGAGAATAATACGGAGCGTATTGTATCTTGACGCTAAAAGTGTTAGTTAACAACTATCGATATTTAATAACTATGGCGTCTACTAAATATTATATAATGAATAATAATTCAGTAATAACGCTTGTTTTTTTTTTATTACAAAATAAGTTAGCTTTGGCATAAACAACTTTTATATCGGAAAAAACTACGGAAAGTACCCCTTTTGTACAGCATGTTGGTTGAAACCAGATTCGGAAATAATGTTAATATGATCATTTAATCTTTTTTTACTATTGTTAAAGTTATTATCGGGTCTATAAATTAATTTTAAAGGATTAACAACACATGGTGTTAATGTGTATTAAATCTCGTCGGGTATATTTGTAACCAACTTTATGCTGAAGCCTCCCTTACAGGCTTCACTTTCAGTATCTGTCTTTTTGTCGTATGTATATTACAAAAAATCAGTCATAACACAATTTTGAGTACTATGAAAATGTCTGGAATTGTCCTGAGTAAATCATATAACGCACCACCACATGTTGCAAAGCCTTTGAAAACATACTTGGAAACATTAAAAAAAAGTGCCACCCCATCCGACGTATTCTCTAGACGACTAAATATGTTGTTACTTTTGTTTACTATTTGTTCCGACATATGAGTGGTGACTTGTCTGTGCAACGTTTCACTTCTAATGAAGATACCGAAATTGATAGACTTGTGGGAACCCCCAAAAGATACATCGGTTCTTTCGATATGGAATCTGTAAATTGTCTGCAAGACGGTAAAAGATATCGGCCATCGATAGATAGTATTTTGAATAAAATGCATTCTACCCATTGTTCACAATAAAGCTTCCAACTAAAAAAATTCGTTAAAACTAATTTATAGACCCAATACATATAAGCTACGAAATGTATAGGGTTTAAAACCAAAACTTTTATTTTACTCTAATTTACGGAAAGAAGTGACGATTTATTGGACCGACTCTCTCCCCACATCTCTCCCCAGTCTGAAATACGCCACCCACCTTCTCCCTATACCTCCCCCCCTAAAGAAACGACCAAACCAATGTAGTCCATCGGTCAGCTCATAGTTGAAATATAATTATTTGTGAGTATCGCCTATACCTTTACCCACCAGTTTGCCTTTGATGATTTTCTGAATAGCGTTTTTTACCCAAATTTCCGTGGAATATTCTATATGGAATGGTTTCCCAGTTTACGAGACACCAAACTTTAATAGTCTAGAGTGGATTAACTGAGCTACTTGTATCTACCTTTGGCAACTGTATTAGCTGTACGTCTTGAACTATAAGCTTCTCTGTAAGTTACAGTCTATATTCCCAGCAATTTTAATTCTCCTTTGGTGGCCATATACCGTGTACTGCGATGCTTGTGCAGGAATCCACGGACTGGAGATGTTCTTTAAAGCGTAGATGTTTCTTAATTTCCTAAGTCCACTTTTTGTGGCCTCACATATTAGACTGCTATACTTATGCACAAAAGTCACTTAACTTCAATTATTTTTCTATAAAATTATAAAAAATCACGCTACAACAAACTTCACCAGTCCCATTTTCAGATGTCGAGTAATTATGATTTCAACTTTTCATTTTCTTAATTTCTAAATATTCTTCAGGAATTAGCTTTTTCACTTTATTCAATTCTGCCATTTTTTGCTTCTTCTTTTTCAACTTATAGCTTCTTTCTATAAAACGCTGATGTACGAATGGCTATAGAGGATAATGTTTTTTCATTTATTATTGAAATTATGGACCTAGAGAGAGGTTCAATACATCAAATCAACTAGTAAATTGTTTGAAAACCCAGAAAAGTAAGAATCAAAGCATTAGCTAAAAACAAAGCAGCTTTATAATTTCAAATAGTCAAATAGGTGGTCCGGAAGATGTTGCAACTTAAGTGGCAAATACCATGTTTTATACATATTTCTTTGATTTGTAGTTTTCTTTAGCCATTTAACAACAGCAATCCATAACCAGCAATCGGGAAGAGTGTCAACCAATACGCTGCTGTTACTATTGCAGGACTTCTTCACTAAATCTTGTCAGAATTGACGAACTATTCTGGCATCGACATTTCTGTCTTTGGTCATTATTTTAGGCATGACATTGCTACATTCTGCAGAACATTAATTTTAACAGAATTTAATGCCAAATATGCCATTAATTACATATGTAATATTTAAGATAATTGTAAATTTGGTTGTTAACGTTAAAATTCAACAAAGGAATTGCAAAATTAGTAAATATTTATCCAGACTAATTGCGCTTATAAACACTAACCAAAAATAAGTGCAAATACGACGTAAATATGAATGTAGATATAATTTATAAACTAATGTAGCTTAGACGTAAGACTTTTGCAAATAAAAAATAATTTAAGGTCAATCAACAAAATGTAACTGAAAACACACTAAAGTTATTCTTTTGTCATCACTTCAGAGAAAACCTTATTGTATGTCAATATCTAGAAAAGATATTATTAATATTAATTAATAATAGATTTGTTTTGCTATTAGTCATATTATTCTACACAGACGGTCCGAGATTAAGAAAAAAAACATATCAAAAAATAATGGGATGAAAATGAATCATCAAGCATATCATAAGTTAACGTATAAACTATTCCGATGTATTGTTCGTTATTGTTCCTCCTTAATTCTTCGGAAACACAAAAGTTTCGAAACACAGGCACTGTCCGCCACATTATATCCGATTAACACAAATATCATTAAGCTGTCTTTGGCGGGCAACATTTTCTTTTCTACATACTCAGGTTGCGATCATGTATCGTATGTTTAACACTTTATTTAAGCGCATTAACATAGGTGTCACCCTCTAACTATGCCGATATTTCGTAATGGATTAGTGCATGTTTTCTGTTTGACCACAACGACAAAACGAGGCTAAAAATGCTGATCACGTATTCCTACTTAGATCTGACCTGGTGCTAAATCTCAAAACAACTCAATATGTGAACAATGTGACCATACAGGATACTACATTTAGTTAATGGATCTTCGGGAGTATCAAAAACTGTTTGGACATTTTATTTGTCCTGATTAAATAGTAGGTTTATGTCATATTTCTTTCAAGCCACTTAAAAAAATTAAATATTTTACCCTGTCCGTTGTGGTTTTGAATAGATCAGATTTTGAAATATAAAAATGTTCAAAGATAAGTCTGCACGAGTTACATAACCTCTTAAGATAGTATATTTAAGATAATTATTGGCTTCTACACACTCCAACAAAGAAACAATGCTCCTAAAGTACGATAATAAATTTGAGATTGTCTTGGCTTCTTTGTTGTCTTTCATGAAACGCGTAATTATTGATAAAACTATTATAATATTTGAAGAGTTTACTCCAAATAGGAAAATAGTTAAAACTTGGAAGGTACCCAAATTTGTTGAACGAGCACAACCCTGATCAACATTTTCAGACCTTTCACTGATTACCCGGTAACCATAACTTTTTTTGAAAAAGTGTGAGGGGTGATCAAAAGAATGTTCTGCAAAAATCCCAAACGTAAAAACTCTTGGGTAGATCTGAGAAACCCAGTAGGGCAGAGCGGGGTCTACTGAGCCGTCGGGTCTAGTTTGACGCTATTTGATATATACGAGCCGGATACATTAGGTGAATCAGGAAGATGAGGAAGCTAATTATTTAGTAATCTTTAGTAGAAAATGACGAATGTCATCATACGACCGTTAATTAAGTATATTATGATCTCAACATGATTACTGTTAATGCCTTAAGCTTCAAAAATAAACTATTTTCAATTGATATTTAGGTTCAGAACGTCACGTGATTGGCTAGATTCACTAACCTTACAATTCGTGGTAATTCGTTAATAAATCAGGGTCACGAAGTCTGGATAGAAAGACCTATGTTAAAGATCACATTTGTTCATTTAAGTTGTAATTAATAGTGCAAATAGAGTAAGTAGTGCTAAGTAGAAGTGTTTCATTAATTCACAAGAAAGTCTAGCTGAAATCGTCAACTGTGAGCAACCAGAGCGCAAAAGGAATCAACAAATAAAAAGGCTCCAACAGCAATTCGTTACGAGAGAGAACTAATTTTCTACTAACAATTGAGTTATTTTATATATAAAAAATAATCCGAGGAAGAGGTCATTTGAGCTAAAGTGACCCATAAATTTATTATGGTGTTTGGTTCCATTGTTTTTTCTATTATATGATTTTAATGTAAAATATTTAACGTTTCTACGCTTGAATAATTATATATTTATACACAGCTACAAACACGAAGGAAAAGTAAGTCGTGCTGTTTTGACAGACACTCACTTATGCGCATGACAAACATGCGTTTACTTTAGCACACAAAACTCAAACTAGCGGGAAGATAGAAAAGCTTAAGAGAGACATTTTTAAAAGTTCCTCAGAGTCTGATGAAGAGGAATAATGAGAAATATATTAAGATATTTGATAAAAAAGTTAACAAGAAGAATGTAAATAAAAGTTAACTTCCTCCAGACGCTGAAGAGGATGTCTATTTTTATCTTGTGGGTGCCGAGTTCTATTCACGTTCCTACTAGAAAAGAGTGGGTACTATGTTATAGTTGGAGATAATGGGCATTAAATGCACCTCCAGTGTGAATGGTATTTATAAATGCATGACCTCTGAGAGTGACTAAATTAATTAAACTACTTCTTTTGCGTGTAGTACGTTTTAATGTGTAGTATAACTAAATGGCACAACAGAGCCCTTTGGGTAGTTCAATTAACATCGCCTCTTTTCATTATTAAGTAAATTTAATATAGTAAGCAAGTGATTTGATAAGGTTTTTTGATCCGATTGAATGTGCAGTCAATAAATAAACAACTAACTTAAGAATAACTCTTCTAATGTTTTCTTTGAATACACACTACGCTAATTTAAACAAAATCCTACCCAACTGTCCCTGCTCTGTCCTAAATCGATTCCGAAACAAAACTTCTGATACCTACTGATTCTTTCGTTTCACCTCGAAGTCAATAATTTTATTTTATTTTTTGCAAGGTTTCTTGTTTATTTTTAGGTCTGAGATAGCTGATATTTCGAAAAATACACAATGTCTATGTTTAGTAGCAGTAGAAATGCATATTATTGTGTTATAAGCTGTTTGAACCTGATTGAACTATTACATCTGATAGAACGTTGACTGAAATAACAATGGAGCACAAATTTATGGTGAAATTAGTTAAAATGCATTGTTATCAGTATTATTGTCCTGTCTCAAATCTGTCTGCTTGTCGCTTGTTTTCAAGTCAAAAGCATATAACCTATTTACGCAATGTTCGTTGTATATTAAATTTTTCACCCAAAATAAATTTGCTACAACCAACATGACAACATATAAAGAAAAATAGAAGATACTTTAGAAGTATAAACAATATTAACTCTGAACATCAATTAAAATCATCAAAAACTTCATACAAACACTTATCAAAGAAAGGAAACAAGTCGAAAATCAAAGAACGGAGTTAAATTAAAAATGTTTAATATAGCATTTTACCGGATTTTATTCGTTGTGACGTTGAAATTCTACCGGGATTATCTTGACCATCTAAATCGACATCAAAGCCAATTGGCAAGACGAGCGCCATCATAGGTCCGCGCCTCTAATTCGGAATTAATTAAGGAAGTGACGGTCACGTGTGGGATCGGCCCGATGGACCACCCCACCGGTCCCGCTCTTCTTACAGTTATATAATTAGATGAGTCGTGATCGCGCGGAATTAGGTCGGGTTCGTACGGCGGAAGAGCGACGGGCCCGAACCGGCCGCCACTATCATTTTTATAAATCGCCGTCACGGAATTTTAATCGAACATGTGTTCGTCTACCGCTTAAGATGACCGCCGCACGACGGTAAGCGGGGAGGGATGCGGGCGGATGAGCCCGCTGGACCTTTGGGTAACCGACGCGAGATGATCGGGCCATATGTGCGCTTAAAGGTGGATTTATGCGTGCAAAACGATCAAAATGCATGCCAACAATGGGCTCTGAGTCATAATTTTATCGAAAAGAATCATAATATGCTAAGTTTCAATCTGGGTCGTGATATAGTGTCTCCGAAAGCTTTATAATGCCAATTTAAAAACCAAAAGTTTACACATTTCGTTTTATGAAGTGTTTTTTAAATAAACCTACGTACTGCTGATAAATCTAATACCAGGTGTACCGTAAAGTCATTACCAGTAACCAGTTTAACAGATATCGCTAGGCCTAAGTATGCAATGTTGTGATATGACATATATGTCATTTTATTCTACTGACATCAAGTTTTAAAGAAAAACGTGTTACATTTTGCAAAAGTAACACCTTCATAGATTAATACCTCGTTGAAAATCCTGAAAACGAATCACGAAAGTGCCTGAAAACGTACATTTTCCGCACGCATTATTTTATTTATTTAATCAAAATAAAAAAACTGTTGAAAGTCATCGTTTGCTAGTATAAACTTAAGGTAAGTATGCTCTAATCTTAGAAACATGTGAGGCGTGGAAATAATAAAATTCAGAAGTGGTGATTTACAAGAAAAAGAAAGTTCTGGTAGACCGAAAACGCTTGAAGATGTGAAAATCCAAGAGTTATTGGATGAGGACCCAAACCAAGCTCAAAAACAATTGGCAGAAACGTTAAGTATGGCCCAAGAAACGATTATCTACCGATTACGATTAATGTGGAAATTTCAAAAGATGGGAAAATGGGACAATTGATATGGCAGGTAAATGGAAAAAGGAAAAATCGTGGTTATCGTTTGGTAAAACCGGCCGATCGACTACAAGACCAAATAGTTTTGGGCACAAGACAATTTTCTATGTTTAGTGGGACCAGAGTGGCATGGTGCATTACGAACTGTCGAAACAGTGTGAAACTGTTAACAGTGATCACTACTGACAAAAAATTATCAATTTGAACCATGTATTGATCGAAAAACGTTCAGAATGGGCTCGAAAACACGTTAAACTGATTTTACAGCAAGATAATGCGCCGTCTCATAAAGCAAAACCGATCAAGGAAGCGTTGAAAGCACTTGAACTTTTCGAATTAATGGGACAGGCGCTTGCAAAGAAACTTCGCCAATTTCGAAGATGTTAGAAAATGGCTCAAAGAAAAAATAGTTTTTTTGGAATGGTATCCATAAATTACCTGAAAAATGGACAAGATATATAGAATCAAATGGCCGATCCTTTGAATAAATAAATTCTCCATTTTCTTGAAAATTATGCAGTTTTTTCCGAAAAAAAACCGTAATAACATTCCGTTACACCTGGTATATAATATAATTAATATAGTATTAAAAGAAACGCTTTGATGACATCAGTTTGCAGCGAGGAGATTAAAATTGAACCGAAGAGGTCTTTAAAGACATTCCAGAAAACGAATTCGCAAACTGACTGGAAAAACATTGGAATAATTTAATAAATCCATGTTCATTTTATCTCTAGAGCTTACATTTGTTATCGACGTAATCTTGATTTACTGATACTATCGAAAATCATTTAGAAGTACCATTACAAAAAGAAAATACAGAACGTACATATAAGCAACATTGCGAGTAGCGCCATATATTTCCAAAGCTTACTATTAGATTTCGAAATAATTTTACAATGACGATACATTTTCATATATATATTAAATAAACTTATTTAAGTATCGGGTGAGTATTAGCCAACACTTATATGAAGAGCGCTTCAAAATATAGTAATCTTATTAGTATTACACTTAGTAGTAAATATTACAAAGATGTTAAAGTAAGAATTAAAAAAGTAGCCTTTGTAACAACAATTCTACAGCATTATGTACAGCATATAGTGACATTTTTATTGTTATATTTCTCCTAATCTTAGAGCAAAACTATACATTTTAAGGAGTTTTTTTTAAATTTAATCATGGAAAAGTTAACATTACTCATAGATCAAATAATTCAAGAGTGAAAAACTAAAACGATCAAATGGTAATGGTAATTATTTCTTGGTAATGTGGTAATGGAGTATTTATGTTATAAAGATTCTCTTGAAATTTGAAAGTAACTCTTCTCCCAAAAATCACAGCAATCGCAGTGCCGACCTCATGAACAAGAAACTGAGGATCAAAACTACTCAGAATGAGATAATAAATTCTATATGCATATTTGATTCTATATAAATAGAGAATGTCTAAATATTACTCCACTCCAACTTGTAAAATGTTACTTATACAGAGATTAGGATAGCATGTAACTCCTTGCTCAATTTCATATGAACAAGATATGAGTTAAAGAGAGAATCCACTTTAAATGTATATGTAACATCACAGCACTATATTGTTCTAATTGCTAAAATGTAATACTATTTCTATTTTTTCAGCAGGTGTTACTATTGTCCTGATGACGATTCGGCGAAATCTCATTTGCTTGTCTTGCTTCATTTTACTCTGCTTTGTCATTACTCGGATTGAAATAAGTTTTATCTTTAAACATCCATCAGTTGACCGCTGTATCTCCTGCCAACTTTATTTCAACAAATATTTCACCTTTTCTGTGACGACCAATACTCACAGATTTTATCAACAAAGTACATCCATCCATATTTATTACATCCATCAAATTCCGCAAATGATATTTTATTCACTCGTTACTTGTTGGAACTAGACAAACGGTATATTTTACACCATCGGGAGTAGAACTCAAGTCGGATAAATGACAAACAAAACACATAATAAAAGAGAGAGGATTAAGGATATTTTTAGTGAATAATCCAATATGATATAACACAATTTGCGCCATCTAACGTAAGCGCTTCAAAGCTAATTCACATACAAGCACACATATACATATATATGTAATAATTCATCTGTATCTTAATTATACTCTATCAACATATTCTAGGAAATGTCGAGTAATTATGTTGCTTAGGCCAAAGGCTGCGCAGTATGGCAGTATAAACATACATTTACAAAGACAGTAAAATATATCTTCACGATTTTTCACCATTAATCGTAGTAGTTTACAGCTCGTGTTCACGTTCCCGTTAATGACATTTTAAGGCATTTTAACTGTTCAAAAAGTGAGCGAACACGTCATAAAACGCGAACTTTAAGGCGTAATAAGTCTTCATCCGACTACTTTTTATGCCTAATATATCATTTGTTTAATGTAATATTAACAAAAAATAGCCCGTGGTTACGGGTGCTTGCCGATCTCTATGTCATCTATTAAACTGGTAGGTGTTGAGTAAATGGTATCTTTCTTAGTAATCAGTATAAAAAATAAATTGTTCATCAATGTCCAGAACATCATCGAGAAGTAAATATATGTACATGTAAAAAAATGTGTAAAAAGTACAAGTAAAACCTAACATGACAATTTATATATTTAAAACAATTTTTTTATATACTCCTTTCTTCAGTGAGATTATTTTTATGAATTACTTATTTAATATATATAGATATTCTTAATTATTACAAGAAGAAAGCTTCTTCTCTGCTTCTTTTAAACGCTTATCTTGCCAATTCTTCTATATGGCTCCGATATTTCAACTCTGTTACAGTTGGACATATGAAGCTTAAGTAAATTCTACCTATTTTTCTCCGATATCATGTTAGAAACGTAGTTATTCGTTTAAGATGCTCCAATCAGTGTACAGTTGAGGAAGAATTTCAGAGGCACAGATTAAAATGGTTTTTCCGAAGCCAGAGAAACCGGGGAGATTTGGTGAAACCAACAGCAGTGTACTGGTTGAGAAGTAGACCCTTCCCCCAAACGCCGGCTATGGATGATGATGATGATGACTCTCATGCAACACTAATGTTGGTAATTAATTTTGTACATATAGCGAGCTTTCAATAATCGATAAAATAGTTAAAATTCAGAACGAAGATGAAAGAAAAAAAAATTATATACTCATTATTCGGGCTTCAATCCGAAAAATCTTTACACATCATTGTTGCACGTTACGTTAGGTATCTCAGTAATTCACTGATATGGCCTAAAACTATTTTATAGTGGATGTTTATTTTTCTAGCAATTTCACGAGTTGATATATGACAAGTTACCTCGATATGTTTAACATTTTTCGGATTAAGCACTAGCCATCAAAACACCACACAATATTCAATGAACTCGCATTGCATATTTATGTTTTCGAAAATAAAAAGCAAAATATGACGAAATTGACATCCTGGAAATTATTTTTTCTTAATCCTTATCTATACAAAAATGACGAAGCAAATGTTATTAACACCAACACGTTCATAATTTGATCATAAAACCATATAAAATACATGTATTGCTAAAATAATGTCAAAACTCTTAATCATCCCTCCGCATCTCATCAAATATGATTTATAACTGAACAAGCTGAGCAACTATTGCTGAGCTGTCTATACTTGAAATTATTATAATATCTCATTTTTTTTCAGTGGTGGAGATTTAATACCCAAAACTCTTTCCTTTTTGTTGCTGAAATATCAGTATAACATATCATAGTATCAATTAGTTAGGAAACTAACTTGATCGAGCCTTCCATAATTCTCCAGACTTTTAGTCGAATAATTTAGATAGATCTTTAATTATTCCATTAGTTCATCATGCAACTTTATAAACCGCATTGTTCTATAAAATCAATATCACTATATCATCACAAAAATCATTTTCAAAATGCTTGCCTAGTTAGAGTATGAACGTCTACTAAAATAATGTCTTTCAGTAGTATTATCAAATACTAATACATTAAAGTAAAACTAAAAAATAGTAAAAACTCCACAAAAACATTTTATTCGGTAAAAAAAATCTGATAAATTAGACATTACTATTATTTATTCTCTAAATAATGATTTTTTTGAGGGAAATGGTTTGTTATATGAAAAGGGAACGGATTTTTAAAACGCTATAAATTAATTACACCAATTAATAATAATACAATAAAATGTTTTTAAAAAAATACCACTCCAAACAACGGAATTAAAAATGGAAATCAATAAAAAATGGAAATCATTTATAAATCGATATGTTTCTACCTATTAAAACATTTTTTATTTAATATTTAACTTTAATTATATAATATCACCCATTTATTGTTTAAATTCATTGCCGTAATTCAAGTGCTTTAAATAATATCATAATAATCAATCGAAAATAGTACCTTGTCCAGCTTAATTGTCTCCTAGGTTTTTCATCAGTCACAAGAAAAGAAACAAACAACTGTTTGTACCGCACACAAGAACGAAACTATCATAAATAACATTATAAGATTCGCCATGGTACTAATTGAAAAATTACTTAAACCTACAGCAGCGATTGTTATTGCAAGAAGAAATAAACATGTCCTCGTGAGTGTATAGTATTGCTATGACAAAAAAATTAAAATCTCAAAGTATAAAAATAAAATCACGCTAATAATTGATCCGTAATAATAAAATATACGTGATTATATTTACTGCTTTAATAATTATTATATATGTTTCACCACGCGTGGAATAAGGTTGTATCCTACGTTATATCCAATTATTAATGTAAATAAATTAACTATGGAATCTACAGGATACATCGATGTATCGTAATACCAAAATTAATGTTTTGATTTTCGATGTTTTTGCAAAGATATTTTCATTCCAGGCATACGTGTAGTAAACGAAGGGTGTAAAATAAAATAAATAAAATAAGGAATTCACTAAAATGTGAAAAGTAATCAAACTTAAATTTGTAACATAAAAAAAACGTTTTAACAATTTAGCTTAATACCTACCTAAACCTATTTATCTATTTACAATATGATTTGAACTACTACAAACTAATCAATTTGAAGCCGGTAAGAGCAACAAATAGTATAGGTTTTGTTCGTAATTTAATTTTGTGTATTTATCACAAAATATTATTATTGAAACTTATACTTATATATTTTGAAATTTGACGGTTTCCCTCGATTTTCCCGAATTCCACCATGAGATCCTGATTTAGTACCCATAGGATTACCTAATAAAAAAAGAATTTTGAAAATCGGTCCGTAATTGACGGAGAGATCGGCGAACATAAAAAATATACAGTCGAACAAAGAATCTCATCCTTTTTTGAAGTCGGTTAATGAAAATGTTCTTATTAAGGGTGTAAGTCTAAGTAGAGTGATTTAATTTTAGTAACAGTATTTCGACATTATAATAATATTTTCAAAACAATTTCTGTCACTTGTTCACAATGATTATATTAATTAGTTATTATATTAATTTCGAAAATACATTTCCAAAATCAATTAACATCATTATAACGTTAATATCTTTCTCATAACTTGTCAATGATTCTTTCAGTAAAGCAGACTATATGAAGATGACCTAACGAGATGATACCAATATACGACCGGTTTAGGTAGATTCTTTGCTTGAACACAATTTTCTTTAAATTGTCTTATTACGACTACCCCATACACTATAGAACTATGCGCCATCTTTACGATGCTCCTTTCTTGCTTTGCGTTCCCTTGCTTGCGTATCGTCCTTAAATTAGAAAGTCACCATACAGAAGACTGCTGTTCTTAATTCTAATGCTATTTATTTTTGTTTGAATTAACTAATGTTTATTAGTTTAATTAACTAATGCTTTCGGGTACATTCTATCTCATCAAAATGGTCGTATAAAGATCATTCTATTTATTAGCAATTGTCCAAGATATCTAGACCTTTGAACGCGTGGAATTACTTGAACCATTCTTTAGATCAATCTGACGAATTTAAATGTTAAATATCAAAAATCAAACATGCAAAAATCATTTCTTGGAATATGTATCAAGATAAACAAGAAATCGCGTAAATCAAAAATCTTTCTATGTTGTTAATTCTTAATATAATTGAGAATAATTTTGCTAATTTATAACTCTTACTATAAACAACACGCATCATGTAATAAATTGTTACATAATACTCCCAAATAACAGTTACTTTATTTATATAATGTTTTATATAAAGGAAAAACGATGCTATATGATTTCTATGTATTATTATCCTTGTAACGAGATTTCGCCGTAAAACATGGAAGAAGCAAAGAAAATCACAGCAAAGAGGAAGCAATACAACAACCGACATCTACCAAACCACATGAATGTACGCAAAGAGTGTAATTATCACTATTAGCTTTGGTTTAAGATAATTTAATTCAATTTTCATTTGAGAAATACATACCGCTGTATTCATCTCGAATTTGTCTTGCTTGTGAAGTAATAAAAAAAAAGAATCAAAGAAGTAGCAATAAATAAATGTAAAATTACCATATTATTGAGCTAATATAATAAAAGATGAAAAAAAATTATGTCTATATATCATTGAGAAAAATGTATTAAAATTTGATGCTAGAATGCAATGTAATGTAAGTACCCCATGTAACATTGAAAAAATCAAATCAAGTCCATTCCAAGTTTTTATGGGTATTATTGGCACGCCTAAGCTCATAAAGAGCAACGTCATACATTGAGAACTAATTATACTGAACATAAGAAATACATGCATAATGTACTTTAATGTCGAAGTATTTCGAGTTTTTAATGATAGTGATAATATAAGAAGTTCTATACGGGCGCGGATAACGATGTTTGGCGATGAAGATGTAGGTATTAATGGCGTTACAGGGAATCATTACGACGTTATCAAATGCAGTGACGTAATCTTTGTAGCAACACAGAAATCTATAATGAATTAGGAATTCTTCATTCAAATGTAAAATATATTACATTAACATATTCATACACAATATATGAGTGTGGCTTGATGTTTATTAGTTTTGCATATATCAATAAAAATATACTTTAAACTAAATTCAACAATTTATTCAACAGTACTTTCCTTCAAACGGTATTCCAAAAATTATTTCAGTTAAAATAAAAGAAGGTTTCAATCTATCTTGGAATAAAATTAAATCAAACTAATACTTATATAATAAGATATTAGAGTTTCTATAATGAAGCTGTTATGAAGAATCAAACATACAAAATACACATTCAGAAAAACCTGAAATAAAAAAAACAACCATAAACCAAAATTTTTTATTTTAAAACTTTTATTTCTACTTTAAATTGCATGTTTAACGAAGTAATTAATCAATAAATAGCAGAAATTTATACAATTATATTAAGATCAAAAAAGGATCATATTAACTGTCGTTAAATTGTATTAATTGCTCTATATAACTGCTAAAAAAGTATAGAACTAAATGATCGATTCATTATGGACGAGTGCGGGAAAGACTTAAGATCTAATAACTTTCTAATAAACCCAAAATAAGCACGCTAATCAGGCTTACTCTATTAATATACAAAATTCATATATCATAGATTTCACACATATATTTTTCACAACACAGAAAAAAACACTCATTATAAGCAAAGTGATACTGGCTCCCATTGCCCAAGGTAATAAGAATCAAAGTAAAGGCTAATGAGATCCACCAGGTGGCAAGAGTAATCAGAATAAGTATATGTAGCAAAATATAATTTTTCTAATGTGTTATAATCTAAATTTATTTTTATACAAAACGTAATTAAATTTCTTTTTGGGGCATGCAAAAGCACTATTTTTTGTTTAGTTTTGCGTAAATAAAAAAATACTGCCCAATACAAAAATCGTAAACTTGCCATAGGCCCTGTAATCCCAGCTCGTTTGAGTTTCCAGATTCATAAATCTGCACATTTTCAGATATATTAACATATCATAAGTAATGATCAACCATCATAGATATTATATAATTGACTGACTCATTTAATGAACTAGCATCGTATTGTTTTCTAATGTTTCTGCCCTTTTCTGTTTTTTAAAAAGTAGTTTCTTCTTTCCTTGTAATACAGTTGTAATTGAAAAGGCCCTCGAAAGGTTTTCAGTTTCCGAAAGGTTCATGTTTTTGTAGACATAAGAGACTAAACAGAATTTGATTCAAAAATAATTAAAAGGGATAATAAGAACAACTCCACTTCCATTGTCCGTAATACTCATTTTTAGGTTTTCATATAATTCTCAAAGTGCTGTTAATAATTTACATAAATAAACCTTTTTATCCCAATTTCTAATGATACATTTTCAGGCTGAGGGTAAAAATAGGTAAAAATCATCTTACTCGTAACACCATTCTTACCAGATGGCCCCTCACTTACAGTGCAGTCCGTAGCTAGTGCAGTACTAATCGTATAATATTACACCTCCCTCCTAAAGAAAGACCAGAGGGATGGACGTGTGGTCGTTATCTCATCTGGACAGCTTATAGTTCAAATAACTACTTATAATCAAATAATATTAATAATCACAATTGGTTCTTGGATATCGTAATAAATATGATCGATTGGCCGAAAGACCGATATACGGCCTGTTGTGCATTAAAAGTTAATAAGTAGCGATGCAATGAGGCACAGACGCTCCGTTCATATCCTTCTTGACTTCGTCAAAACAAAACAAGATCTAACTTGTTTAGGTACACGTAAACTAAGAGTAGTTCTTATTCCCCTTTTTCTCACGTCACCATAGCTAAAAATGCTAAAACCTATGACTAAAAATGCCTCTAAAATATTCTAAGAGATATTACACAAAGAAATCTAAATATCAGTTTTTATTGACTTTAACTCAATATTTAAGTATCTTTTAAGCGATTTTCTACAGAATAACCATCACAACCAAAATAACTATTTATTATATGTTTGCAATTTTGCAGGCTTCAAATATAATGTAATAAATTAAACTAAAATCTTTAAATAACTTTTGAAAGTTTTTAAGTAATTTTTCCACATATACAACTGTAGCCTGATGATCTGCTCTAAGCGATTCACAATAAAATGAGTCACGTAACATCTGCCGAAAATTGTCAAGCCAACGACATGAACTAGTGGACGGTGGCCTCTAGGACGTGCTCTCATTCAGATATAAATATGTGTAAAAAACAAATCCAAAAAACTGGACATGATGTGATGTCCAAATATTTATTTGCGGCCCACGTGAAAACGCCGAAATGCCGCCATTAATTTTATAGATAAAGCACATCACTTGGTGTTTCGTTAAATGTGTTTTGGCAAAGGACAGGCCGCAGATATAGGTCAAACATTATTAGTTTTTGTTAAATATAGTATAGGGTACGTGTACTATAAATTTTTCTGTTCCAATTTCATCCGTGTAGACGACAACCGAACAAATAGTTTAATTGTGGTACATTCTTTGATTATACTTTGAAAATAGACTTGTTCCATTTCAATCAGTCTTTTTACAATCAAATAAAAGCATAAGTTTTGTGACACATGATTGTTGTTATTGAATTATAACTATGAATAATTATTACATAGTGTCGATATATTTACCACGCTATTTAATATTTAAGTTTTGTACTACCTTCTTGATTATAGATCTCCCATAATTTACTTTGGTGAAAACTCATATAACATGACGGGTCTGATAAGCAGCTTGTAAAGCAAAACTTTAATCATTGGAGACAATTTACTTTTTCTACAGATGAGAGGGTTAAGCACTGTGGCGACCAGTGTGAACCATTGGACTGTGGCCCTTAATTGAATTTGAAGTTTTCTCTGAGAGGCATCTACAGAACGGGAACTGGTGAAGAAAGCTGTGTCATCCGCGTATTGGGAGTTTCAACATCTTTCTCACTGGAATGTCTGACATGAAGAGGTTGAATAATTCTGGGGCCAATGGAGAACCTTGGGGGACTCCTGCTTTGACTGATTTAGGACTGGAGAGTGTATTACCGATTTACTTGAAAGGATTTATCTGACAAAAAGGAACGCAGTAAAATTATCAGGTCCTCGGGTAAACCTGCTTCGATGGCTTTGTGTATTAGAGCGTCGTGCCAAACTTTGTCAAACGCTTTTGTTAGGTCTAAAAAGACCGCTCAGAGCTTGTGCTTTTTCTTCATGGCGAAGTGAATTTCTGCGGCCAATCTAGTGGTCTGATGTGCACATGAATGTTTGGGTCTGAACCCGTGTTGTTCATCTGGTATGGAATAGTTCTGCAGTGAACCGGTTGAGTGCAAAAAGGATCGCTCTTTCAGCAATCTTAGACATTGAACTAAGCAGCCTGATGGGCCTGTAGTCTGAAGGCGAATCTGCTCCTTTTTTCGGAATGACGACTATGTGTGCATGTTTCCAAATTTTTGGGAGGTGTTGCAGCCGCATGATGGAATTTATGATGTTGGTTAATTCCGAGAGCTAGTTGTGTGGAAGCTTTTTGAGTTGGAATACTGAATTTTCATCGTATCCAGGTGCCTTTTTAAGATTGCTGATGATTTTTTGTAACACCTTTGATGAAACTAAATGATTTTGGAGATAGTTTGGAGGCGCTATTTTCCCTAGAATGTTGGCCTCTCTGATGACGTTTTTGTTTCGAGTGGCGCCACTTCCCTTTTTAAAAGGTAGGCATTCCAATTGTTTTTTGAATGATTCGCCCAGGAGCTCGGCTTCTTCGCTGTGTGAGATTGCGATGTTACCTGACCCTTCAGATTTCAGGGGGAGAATGTCTTTTTTTACTTTCCCCGCTAGACTTTTCGAGATTCTCCAGATATCTGCGGGCGCGTCAAGCCTTTGATTGAAGTTATAGTTTGAGAGATTATATAAGAGATAGTTTGGGAACTAGCTGCTTTGGTGTCTTGAAGTTGGCCGGTTTGGCTGCTTCGCTGGTGCTTGGTGTGGGAGTTAGACAGGGGTTGGTTTTTACTTGGTGGATTGCTGGTGTCATTATCTGTCACAGTCGGCCTGGTTAACTTTGCTTTCTTCTCTTGGTGGCTCATTAGTGTGAGCCTCTTTTTCTTTCGGCTATTGGGCATTTGGAACCCGTCTTTGGATCTGGATTCGTCGTCTGTTATTTCGTTTTTCGCTGAGTATTTTTAACCGCTCATTGCTTTCAAGTTGATATTAGATGTTCCGGTTTTTGTTGCATCCTGTTTGTTGGGTAGTTATTGCTCATGGCCTGGATTGATTTGTCAGTACTTCTATTTGTGTGGAGAGATGGGCTACTTGTTCCTGGAGCCGTGCACTCTCCTTGCGCGACTCCTGGTACATTTGTTTCCAATTGACTTGATTATGATTATTCTGATTATCGCCGGCTACTTCCGGCAAGCCTATTTGGCTTGTCATCATTCGCCGGTGTTTTCCCTGGGTTTTTTGATTCTTTTGTTTCGAATGTTTTTTTCCACTCCACCGTTCAGTTCGAACCGTGCTCGACGCAGGTAGGGTAAATAGGTAGCGCGAAGGTCTCAACGTGTTCACGCACCGACGGTTGCTCGGGACTGAGGTGCCATTAAAATAAAGGATATCGGCCTTTTATCACACAAACTAGGCACTCATCACTTTCAGCAGACCTTCCCGATGCCGCGACCGATCGGCTCAGGTTTCTCGTGAAACCCATTGATGATGTCATCGCGACGCCTTGGATCGTAAATATTTCCTTACACTATATAATATAAACATTTTGCTGAGCTAATTTTAAATGTAATAGACACTAATATTCCGATTTATTAGAATATCCAACGCCATATTTGTCGGATGATATAACATATATACGGATGAATTGATATATCTATATTAAAATTCACAGGTGGTCATAAAAAGTAATACCGTTTGTAATAAAATGTCTGGGTTCCTCAGCTTTAGATTAGAATAGATTCAATCCATAACTTTAGATCAAAGTTCTGTGTTCTGGGATGCTGAAATTCTTTTGTAGTTGAAGCAATCTGGGAATCTATATATGCCCGTGAATTATATGTTTATTCTCAATTAAATCAATTAACATTAAAAGGCAATCGAATTATTCTTAATAATTAAGTTCATTAGGCCAAAGATCAAGAATCAAGGATCAAGTTCATTAGGCCACTGCAAAATTCCAATTCTGTTTTAGGATGCCCATTGGTAACGCCCCCATAAATCTATGAACCCATAAACGAGCCATTATTATACAAATCGCGCTAACTAACATATAAGATCATAGAGACCTTTCTTTGATTTGTCAAAATTCAATAATCCAGGCTATTATTTTCTATAATCTGACAAAACATTTAAGTAAATTGTAAATTTTTATGCATTCGAATATTCCCAAATTATTACAACCTAATAAACTTATGTAAAAGCAACTATTAGTTTATTACATTATTATATTGTTTTGTATTAACAGTTTTTAAATCATAAACTATTCAAGTTCAGCAACAAGATCTATTTGCCTTACCAATCGTTTTGGTTTTAATTAGTAATTTTTTTCCGAGTTCCTACTACGACTACTACTCAATTATTTTTCAGGTAGCTTCTACAACTACTATTCATTCAATCTACGATTTATTCACTTTTGGAATTAAAATCAAGAAAATTCTCGTTAAACAGCAAAAACTAGAAGTTTTGTTAAAAACAATAAAATACTACAATATGCCTTAAGATATTCATTTAATAATTCCAAAATAAGAAATATAGTAAACCTACTATTATTATAAATAAAAGTGAGAATAAAAGATAAAAACACCATTATAGATTAATGCAACTAAGAGTAACAACATCGATAAGAAGCAATTCGAATTATTATACGAGCAGAAATGTTCCACCGGCTGATATTTGTCAACGTTTCGCAAGATCCGCTACCAAATGACTTACGATTGGAAGCGGCGGCCATTTTTCCTCATAATTAAAACGAAATATCCGAAAGATACGCGCACTAATTAGGCTTTAATTTATCGGCAACATCCGAGACGATGCTTATTAAAAAAAAATGAGAGAAAACCCGAACCCGAAACAAAAATAAAATGAACAGAAAAAAAAGAGACGCACATTTAGTTCTGCCGTTCTGGTCATCTTCATCGTTCATCTGTTGACGGTAGCAAAGGATTATTAATATGTTTTTTAAATGTCGTATTTTCTACATTAGATTTTTCAACAAGAGTGTAAAAGTCATATTATTTTATATTTATACCTGAGCATAGTAAATACCTCTCGATGACACCTATTACGTTTTGTTTGATGAAAAGAAGTATGAAAATACAAGGTAAGTGGAGCTAACTATTGCGAATAAGCCGGACGTGTAAACATTCCGTACTTCAATTAATATACAGATTCTAGCATGTGACCAGGTCCGTTAATTTGATGCCAAATATTAGTTTATTCTATAAAACGGGGCTAATCTGACAAAGAATTGCAAAAACAATCTAAGTTTATTATATTACTAGTTTAGAGGTAAATGCACAAACAAAACTATTGTATCCCAAAAAACTAACAAAAAGCTAACACTGGCGATTTTTAACATGGACTTGATACAAAACTAAAGAACCGTTTGGTTTATGCCTTGTTATTTTATGTCGATTCGAGATCATAGTGATAGATTTAACTCTTATCCATGACTGTGATAATGAAATGAGGCTTTTTCCTTTTTTACCAATAACCCAAAAGTTATGAAATATGAAATCGAGCACAAAAACTTCAATTGAACGAAAAAGTTACATTAATACATTAACATCATTAGATAATTAGATTATTTCTTGAAGATGAATTATGTTAACGGAAAAGAGATATTTGTTATAATCCTATTTTTAACCTCGAAGAACAATAATATTGGATATGTAAAAAGTGTATTTTTTTTAATCAAACCTAATAAATGTGCCTTTTAATATGCAAGTTTTTTTTTTAAGACTAGATGTAAAATGGGCGAGACGACTTGCAATTTAAGTCAAATTATTTTATTATCGTTTTTTTTTTAATTGTGATTTGATTGTCATTGTGATATTCTATGTTTAAATTAATTCAATGGTGTTGTTTGCCAAACGGGTTAATTGGTTTAAGGTATTATAATTGCAAATAATTCCAGAATTATAACTAGGGTCGGCAGTTTAAATCTAACAGATGTTATTCCGCCTTTGGTCATTTCGTTTCAGTAATATTTGTTTTTGTTAATTAATTAATATCTCAAAATGTTCTACAATAATTTCACAGATGAATTCAAATTCATTCAAAGAAGTTAAATGTAAAAACGTCTTATTAAATATACGTCAAATTACTTATTAACACTAATATATATGTGGCAAAAAGCCGGCTTGGTTGGGGCAGTGGAAAAGGAGACAGTGGTAAAGGCGATGGGACGGTCGTCCTACTGATGCAATAGTCGCGGGTTCGGATCCTGCTGGGGCGTGGTCATAAATTTATGTTTGCAATTCCAGTTCCAGGTATTGCAGTCCAGATAAACCCTCGCAAAAAGGAGACTTTAAAAAAAATTATTTATATAAAATATATAAAAAATTTTTAAGAAAAAAGAAATGGTAAAAAAAATATTTATTATTATTTGAATTTATTGTCCTCGGAGTTCTCCCATTTTACAATGCACAATGTCTACTATATTTTAACTATGTTTAATTAACCCTTTTTAGTCAGTAAGTAAGTTTCATTTAGATATATCGATATTTTACTGCTAAAATAAAAAGCAAGAGAGTAACGACAAAAACACAGAATTCGCGGCACCTGCCTCTTCTTCATTTCAGATAATTTTAATTGTGGTCGGAGGGACGGGGGATCGGAAATATGTCGTCGTCGTCGGACAAGCCGGAGGCTTGTTAATATCAATCTGATTTGAATATTAAAAGCAGATGCCGAGACATCGTATGAGGTACTAATTGCTTCTTCGGATATTGATTGGTTTATCTCTGGTGTAACTCGTTCTTTTTTACTCGGTATTTCGATTCGGTATTTGTCAGATGATAGAGACGGTTACTGGTCGTGTCGTTGCTTGTTTGCGATTCTACTTAGTTAGGCTCATGGTTAATATCGGCCAATATTTAGTGATCAGGTGTGAATGTTCAGTCATACATCTCGTTACTCCGTCGAGAAACAGGTTTCGAGCTGGCGCTGTTTTAACGAGCCAATCAAATCCTTCATTATGGAATTCATTTTTGATTATTAGGTGGAACATTTAATAAGATTTACTTTCATTAAAATTTACTGAAAATGAAATTTATTTTGTATCATCTTTTATTTTATATTATCAAAAAATTCATATACTGAAACCAAAGAGCTGAATTTGCTTCAAAAGCATTAGCCAAATCTTTAACCGATTTTCCATGTGGCCAACTAGTAAAACATAAAACATAATACATAAAAAAGCATCTTGAAGACTCTTTTGGCATATTCAGGAGGTTTATTTTTCTTTTGTAATTCTTTGATCAATTTGATCACTTTAAAATCACTTAAGTACAGAAATATTTTTAAAAGCGTTGGTCAAAATCATTGGTACAATATACCGTATTAAGAGAACAATATTGGTTTTACAACGATCCAATTAACGATTAATTTTCGTATTTCTTCGATGGCATTACATTCCACTTTGTGTAATAGTTGGTTTTTCTTCCTTTGGATCCTTAATATCGGATATAAACCTCGGAAGACTGTTGATCCAGCAGCTGCTAAGCTCTCTGAACATGTCTTAAGAGTTTGAGCTCGGCTTGCTACCAATATGTCTTGGATTTCAGTATTTTCATATTTTTTTGACCCTCCAGGCCATTAATCGTTGAAGCCAAAACCGGCAACCGCAGTGTCTCCATTAGTTTCTAAATCTGTTTGATACGCTTCAGCAGCAGATTTATCCAAACCAAACAAGAATAATGAATATCGAAAATGTAATGTTGAACGTTTTATGACTGGCGTCTATATACACTGATGTCGAAACTACTTAATATAAAACTTATACTTTATGCACATAAATGTTAAAACCATCGAATTTAACGGTTAGGTTAGGGTGCTTATATAACTATTTACTTACATTAATACTTCACATTTTCAGCAATACAATTCGCTGATCAAAATATATGCATAAACATAATACAAATAAAGGTTGACATGGTTGCTAATGGTTGTTTTCTCAGATACTTAAAATTAAAATAAATAACCATTTTCATCCGTCACAACAAGATGTCGAACTAGCTTTAAAATTGGCTTTTATACTAATAATTTGTACGCTACAAAGGTCTTTTGATATTTATTTCAGACAGTATCAAATAAATAATTTTCCTTTTGTTTAAATCCACTTATACTTTTATCGTTCATGAGGCAAAATGGTGTTTTTTTGACTAGGTATTGATAATATTCATATTTAAGAATACTCTTTTGCTTTTTTTCTACATAAGAAAATAATATTCTAAAATGATCGACACTAAATTGGAATCCTAAAATTTAATATAAGTTTTTATTATAATTCTTATAATAAAAACAGAATGTATATAAATTGAAACAAATCAAAAGAAGATGCATACAATTTTATTAAATTTTCTTAATTCCCAATAAAATCAAAAATAATACAAAATAATACGCCAGATACATGTGCTTTATAAAAGCATGATACTGAACGACTTGAACTGATCGAAGCTCGAATATTTGTGGAGAGAAGTACTTCTGAACCGTAAAGGTTCCGTGTGAATTACAAACGAGGCGGTACCTGCTAAAAGGTTTCCCACGGAAGTGAGCTGACGATGGCTAATGGTCTCGATTGGTCTAATACAACCAAATATTTGTACGAAACTTGACAAATGCAGCGGTGAGATGACAATGTGCTTCGGATGCACTAGAGATGGTACCTATTGTACCACCTACAATCTGCACTAATGAATAAAAATATAATTGTCCGTTTGGTTGAATTTTGTCACTGACTGTAAAAAAATAAGTAATTTGGAAATAACAAGACTAAATTATACATAAAATTAATAAACTATATTAAATATTAAAAAATAATAAGGACAAAATCTATGTCGGGTATTTTTATAATTATTCCATGTTGATAGATGTTGACACCATAACATGTCAGCTTAACCAGAAGTAAAAGCAAAAGAAGTTGGATAACTTGAAAAATTATAGTAATTATGTTACAATATCGAGAATAGAAAAATCACTGTAATTAACCATGCAAAACAAATGTTTGTTATAAAATAACGCAGCCTTTTACCTCTAAATGCCCATTTAGTTTAAATTCGCATGAACAATGTTTGAGAAATGTTTCATTAATGAACGCCCAAATTGAAAAAATCTCACGAGAGGGCCTTGGAATAAAGATTTATTATGATTAAATACATACACAAAGTGTATGTGGGAACGAGATTGCTGATTGCTGATTCGGTGGTACTCTAACAATGATTTAACCCCGCAAAAGATATTGGAAAAACATTGATATTAGTGCAAACCGAAACTAATGTTACATAACATTTATATTTGAAAAGGGCTGTAAAATATGCACCTCATAAACTGACAAAAACAGAAGTTAAAAATTTGCCATTTGCCAAAAAACTTCAGTAAATTATTAGTAAGCTTGTTATTGGCAATGAAAATTTTTACTTTTAGTTTAACAAAATACAGAAATAATATGAGGAAACCCATGCGATAATGTAAAAACTTCAAATAACAGAGTTAAGCATACATCATTTATGGCAAAACAAGCCGGGAAATCCTTATAAAACTAAAAGAGCACTAGATGGTCTACCACCACTGAATTCAATAAAATTTAAATAAAATTTTATCACAGGGATGACGTTATGTTACGACATAATTCCATAAAGCCGTAAACCATCACTATTTAATTCAAAACTATGTCACAGTTACACAATATTCTCATTATTCATTAGATTTGGTAACGTGTGATTTCTGGCCATTTTTGAGCCAAAAAAATATTTCTGGGGGATACGATTCAAGTCACAAGATGAAATGAATATCGCTATTAAGTCTTATTTTGATAGTACAGATGGCTAACTAAACTTTGAACTATACTATGCTATGAAAGCTATGAAAAGTCGCATGGATTCAAACTTTTATTGCAAACTTTAATTACTTTAAATATACTTAAAATAAAATTTTCAGTATTTCTCAAAAACGGTGATTTGACCTTCGTATCTATTCCTATCAATATATATCACATATATGAAATAATCACATCGTATGAAGAAAGATGGTAACAACGAAACTGAAAATATTGGCGTATGATACATATACTATAACATAATACATAATCTAACAACATTTAATCAATAAATTTCTTAGATATTAAATTAAACATATTCTTAACAGTCCCACAATAAAACTGTACGTAATTGCCATTAAAAAAATTATACAATCTACTGATAAGTGGCAGAAAAACTACTTAAAACTATAAATAATAATGCTAAGGTAAAACAGTACTTGTATGTATCGGACAAATTGTTTTTTTTTAATCATAATTATGCATTATATTCGGACTATTCGGATTGCCTGCTTCTTTGCTGGATTCTTTCTGCATCATCCCAAATAGCAATCACATCCCAACCAAGCGTCCGGTGTAAATGTTCCTAAGAAATTTTAAAGTAATTTAAAACAAAAGGAATAATTATTATCGTTAGTTCCGCTCGTTAAATATGTTCATTAGGTGACACTAGCTTATTTTTAATGACATAGCGCCAATGCGAAGATATCAGACGAAATGGAATTCCCAAAATCGATTAAATAAAGTTAATATTACAAATATAACATTTTTTGTAACATATTTAAATACTGAAGTTATTAGATATTAATATATTTGGCATAAAATATAACTCTAAAAATAAACATTTAATTTAATAATAATAATGTACAACCCCAATCAGGAAAAGTATTTTTCAATGATCAACAACAACATCGAAAAATATTATAAGGCAAATGTAGAAATGATAAGAGGCTTAGAAGAGAAAACCCCATTCATCTAACACAAACTGGACAATGCCAACTGCGAAGAATGGATCTGAAGACTAATACTGACATATAAGACTGGATCTGGACCAAGACCAGAACCTTAAGTATATAATATAAGATCCAATGTATAATAATGACAAATGTAGGTATAGATGCAGAATAGAGAAAATATATAACGCATGATAAGCTGGATCAATATGCAAGACACTCTATGTTAGTAAACCAAGAAATGACGACCAAGACCAATGATAAACCAAGATCTCACAGAGTCATTTCAAAAAACAGTGGCAAATAAAGGACATCCACACTATCACAATCATATTATCAACAGTAGGTTTCATTACTAAAACATTGCTGACAAATATAACTGAAAACTGGGTCATGCATAAACAAAAATTACAAAAACAATACAGAACAAGAGCAAAAAATAAAAAATCTGTAAACAAGAGCATCAGGTCTTAACACTTGATATTTATGGAGTAAGTTCTCCCTTAAAGGGAATGGGAATGCCTTTTGGATAAACCATCATAATAATATAACATTATAACGAATATATTCTCAAAAAAAATACTCAATGTAACCTAAAGTTTTGCAGTTTTTATTACAATTTTTTTTCAGATATTAGAAAAATATTTCAAGTTTAATTTTATCTGACCCACTAAACAAAAAAAAATAAAAACAAATAATTCTAAATAAATAACTATTGTTCTAAATAGTTTATTTAAATCAAACATAGTTTATATTGACGCAAATTGTCAAATGTCAAACAAATAATGCTTTCAATATTCAAAAACCAATGACCATTTCTCCTCTTCCACACATCGTGCATTATGTCCCGAACCCAACGCCGTAGCCGTTTTACGTTTCCTCTTATTACAATAATTAGATCTGTTGTCGGCGCTTCGCTGTGTCATAGGCGGACGGGTCTCGAACGTGCCAATTCATCATCCAATCTCGGACAGATTTATTAAAAGTGTCACCGTGTATGGAGACTGCTGATTATCCGGCTACTGTTTTCGGCCTCTCTCGGCCTTTTGAGAACGATGATTGCATTTCTATATTGTCTGTCTGTCTTCCGCTAAGCTGTACCAACTTATACGCAAGTGAACGACACCACTATCAGTTTTCATTTTCTTTAAAGGAATTGATTAAAGAATAATCCCCATAGTGGGAACAATAATCCGGTAATACCCATGTACCATTTAATATATATCAAAAAGTATGATGTATGTCCCTTTCACATGCATTATGAATGTGAAACAATCTCCTTTATATTCATAATAGGTATTAAAAATATTAAAAAATAAGGTAAACAAATATTAAACAGTCAAATACGTACAATATGATTCAGTTAACTATAAATGCAGCAGAGAAAAAAACGTGTGTTTATTAATATTTACTGTTCTAAAACAAAACAAAAATATTCAAGCATATTGGCTTTTAAAAAATCTATTAAGTTTTATATGGCTTTTCTTTGATTTTTACTCTAAGCTTACTGATCAGAATTTTCATGAAATCCTTTCTAATATCACAGGTTCAAATTCAAGCAAAAAAAAATAAAAACAAATAATTCTAAACAAATAACTATTGTTCTAAATGGTTTATTTAAATCAAACATAGTTTATATTGACGCAAATTGCCAAATGTCAAGTTTTATATGACTTTTCTTTGATTTTTACTCTAGGCTTACTAATCAGACTTTTCATGAAATCCTTTCTAATATCACGGGTTCAAGAAGGTGTAGCGACCTTGAGGCATGTCGAATTTTACATAGTGGAAGAACGGTCTACAAATTACCGAGAAATATAATCCCAGATGTTGAACATGGGCGGGGTGCCAGTAGCGCCAACTAGAACCCGATAACGAATAGCTGGCAATCCCGAGACGTTTATCTGGGATGTTATTGAAGGGTATTTCTAATAATTCAGTACCCGACCATCGTTTGGTTTAGACGCGCCACCATCGACTGCCCAAGCCTCGTCACCAGGTAACATCGCTGCCAACCGTTTTATCTATTTTGTTAGGCAATTAGTTCAATCAAGAAAGCAAAGTAAAACCTAGTCTTCTTTCGTCATCCATGACCAACACTGTTGGGTTGTACCTTAGATTGAACTGACGCTTTTTATCAACCATATCAAAATTGCTACTTTTCTACATCTCATATTGAAATAGAAATAATGGGTCTGTCAAGTGTAAGTCCTAACAATAAGTGGAGAGTTTTATATAACACTGCGTTGCGGCGAAATGATAAAAACCTGATTATATCACTTGACGGAAGCCCGATTTTTCAAGCAAAATCGGTGGAATACATCGATACCGATCTCGACAGCAAGTAAAATTGGAAACATCATGTTAAACAAAAATCAGAACAGATCAGACCCGAAATTAAAGAACTGTACCCGTTAGTCGACAGATGCACCCAACTTGACCGAAAATCAACGAGATTGGTCTCATATCTCATGGCCTTATAGGATTCTAATATGAAGTTGTACTAAATCATCAAAACAACCTTTAACTAAACAACAATTCCAACACAAAATTCTTCGATTAATTGCCAATGCTTATTGCTACGTAACCAACGAAGAGCTGCACGATGACGTCGAAACCAAATGGGTTTACGAAGTTATTCAAGATTTCGCCTTAAAACATGAAAAACATTACAATACAGCTACTGGCCAACAGGCAAGAAATGAGAAGACGAAAGCGCACCAAGGCAGACGAACTTGTATAGTGTATAGGCGTTAAACTAAAATTTAGCTTAAGTAGTCTAATTTCAATTTAATATATGATACACATACTGATGTATTTATCCCACATTTATCCTACTTGTTAGCATATTGATGCAAATACAAATGAACAATAGTAATAAATAATGTTATAAATTAAAGTTGTACTAAGCAACGTAATCTAACATGTAAATAATTAAAATTATAAAACTGTAAATGGTTTTCAGTAGAGATTTTATATTGTCTAGTCTATATAATGCTACATATATAAGAACATAATTTTCATATTGAATAAGTAAAATAATATATATGCAATGCAAATTCAAAAGCATGCGTGAAGAGATACATATAACATTCAAAGTGATAATGTGTATATACTTTATTTTGAAAGACTGAAAATATAGAAATTATTTTTAAAAAATAATAACCCAATACATTTTAATTACTTTTAGTATGAAATAAACTTGTAACAAAGGAAAGAAACTCAATAAAGAAACTATTGCTTGGTAGAGATCTTCAGTCGGCAGCCCACCCGCGCACTCAACAAATGTCATCAGCAATTGCTAGCAGAAAAAGGCCCATGGCCAATTGTTGATCAATCGATCTCCAACATCGACCATATGTTCAAACCGTATCCAACAGTACAAGACACCAGCAAACAAAAAACACCGACATCGAAAAGAAGACGACAACGGTGACGACGAAGAGGAAGAAGAAGAAGACGAAAAAAGCACGCAGACAGACGTAGAGCGGCACGAAACGAGCGAGTCCACTTCCGAGTGCCGTACGACTCCCGAAGACGATGCGGTACCACCTAACAGTACCCGGATAATAATAATGGCCGAGAGCGCGCCAATTACGCGGTTCACGTGCACACAAAGGGCTCGATTACTACGGTCACGGCCTACCCCGGGGGGTGCGAACAACGGGAGTCGACGGTTTCGTCGGGAAAGGTAAACGAGGGGAGCAAACGGGCCGGGACGCATAGGGATGGGGCTCGGAGATCGACGGTTTCGGACAGATGCGTATCGACGCCCGATTTTTTATCGGTGAAGTTCGCGGTCGGCGGCGGCGTTGCCGGACGTCGCGGAGTTTCCCAGAAACATGTATTCTTCGAACATCTTATCGTTACTCCTCGCTATACACGCATTTTATGACAATGAAATCACCGTCGACCGATTTAAATTGATATTCTTTATTTTTATATTCAGATGAATTCGGTATTTTTTTCTATTAAGATATTATAATGAGGTTCCCCATTTCAGTTGAGGAGTTTGTCATGAAACTGTAACATTATTTGGCTTTCATAGCTTTATTATAACTGAAAATATTCTTTATTTGAAACTATACATTTAAAATGTAATACATTATTTAGGTGAACCTATATTCTGTTTATTTCTATACCTGATTTTTTCCTACATATTTTACATATTTATTTACGAATTTTATTACTATTTTTATTCTTGATTCTTGATTGTGTATAACTTGATTCATTAATTCAAGCTAAAAATATTTTACATCATTTATACTTAACACCCTATATTGTTTTTTTTTATTAATTTGTCCATACTCTAATGTCACACATAATAATACTTAAGTGAAAACTAATTTACTGAAGAAAATTAAGAACAAAATATATAAAATCTAATCTAATAATAAGATAGACAATATCTAAGAACTGCCAACACAATACACTAATAGTCCGTATACGCATTTTTACAAATTCTTCTATTTTAACTTAAAGTGTTCTTCGCCAAACAATTTGAACTTTCAAATTTGAGAAAATATTTGGTTACATTTCATACAAATTGTATAACAGAATTGAATGTCTCTGATATTTATAAGTACAATACGCATTATTCTTTCAGCAGTTTTCAAAAGAGTAAAAAGCAATATGGCTGAAAATTACACATAATTTCTGGAAATATTTGCCATATTAGAGCAAAAAATCATCATCCAATTGGATCACACAATCCATGAAGTTTTAAAATTGCTATTTTTTACACATATGCAAACACATCATATATATATTCAAAACTACCTGTTTACTAAATGTGAACTTTTCGACCTATAATAATTAAAATATTTAAAAAATCAAATACTCATTCGTTCTGATCTCTGTATACTAAAATTAAATGGAATTTTGTCACGGGAACAACGAAGATGGAGATGATGAAGTGTTAATAGAAGATAACGTATTCTTTTAAAGAGCCCAATAAGTTGTCTTACTATATATTAAGCAACATACATTATATCCAAAATACTGCATATTTAACTTTTTTCACTAATAAGGTCGTATTTATATACTCCGCTACGATTTTGCGGTATTAAATCAATTGCATAACAAATGTGAACAGTACTTTCAAATTGACATCCATATACGTTTCCATATGACACCGATATCAATAATAATTATCTCAACCATCAACTTTAATAAAGCTTAAGATAGAGAGCTCTCTTTAAGATAGATATTCGACATTCTTTAGGTTCAGTGTTTTCCACAATCATATATTTTTCTAGTAATTTCTCAAGTAGTATACTCATTGAGATGACCTGCGCAATGTTTATCAAAGAGCTGATATTGCTATGATTGAATCAATTATTATATTGTTAATATAACATATATTCACATAGACCTGTGTTTTATTAATATTCTCTTTTTTCCCATTGTATGAAATATGATTTTAAATACTTATCATTTATATTTAGAGAAAATATAACTTAGAAACTAGCACAGCTCTATAATAAACAAATTTGTTGTTGATAAACAAACGATGGTTAGTCAACATTAAGTTGAAAAATAATCTAACAATATTTTTGAAGTCAGAAAATAAATGAAAAATCCTATTAATGGAAAAAACCAAATATTATTTTAGTACTACCATTATTTTTGAGAGATGATCATTATTGAAATAAAAATATGTTAAAGAAAAAATATTTTTCGTGTTCCATTTGTCTCTAAATAAATGAAAGAAACTTGAGTGCTATAATTCAACATATCCTAGATATCCTAGAAAACTTTTTTACAGCGTTCTTGTGTTCCTTTCATTAGCAAATATATACACATACATACAATACAAATATAAACTCAAATGGTACAGATTACACAGTATTAAACCAGCAGACACTGCGAATTCGGAATAATAATCAAAGTAAAATTTTTGGTTTGGCCAGTTGTCAGTCAAGAATAAAAAAATTGTTTCCCGTGGAATAATCCTTTCAAACACACTAAAATTTAACAAATGGACATTTTTGAGATATTAAGTCTCATTAATGATAATTTGAATGAAAATACACATATTTGATGGCAACCAAAAAATAAAGCAGTTTTTGTACTGATTCAAAAAATGCACTATTACGACAACGCCACAACTCAACGTCTACACTTTTGATCAACGGATTCTGTAGTAACAGATATACCTTAAAACGCAAACGACCATCCATGGGCGGTATTCCTAGAATATGTTTCCAACGAATACGATAAAAATGAATTCTCTGTTTTCAGAAACTGTAATAAGATTTAGATTGAGATCAAATTTCATAAAATACAACACGGAATAAATTTAAATATTAAAATATCCCCGAATATATAAATAGAAACAGCTAAATGAGGACCACAACGTTTTACAATTTACATTTTTTTGATTATAATGTTATTTCATAGTTATTACGACAATTATAGTTAGCATTAGTTTTATTAGCAGTGTTTATAAATACAATACCAACTTATAAAATGAGAAATAAAATCTTTTAGTTTGGAATATGATTATATGATATGTTTATTTACTGGCGATATGTGAGTAATTAAAATTGTATCGTAGTCAAGTTGTTAGATTGGATAAACAAATCAAAATTAATTTAATTATCTCCTAACTGTTAAGAAAAAGCGTGTCGTAACATCCAGATACGTAATCAATATTAAGTGAATAATGTGGCTAAAATATAATAAATATACTGTGTTTTTTAACATTACAATAAATGTTATAGTGTGTTACTATTCTCCACAGTACTAAAATAAGTTAGACATTATTATCTATTTTTATGTGTTAAGGACTGTTACAAGAACTTTTGAAATATGGAAAGTAATATGAGTAGAAAACATTCAAACCCGATTGACTATAACAGCATCTTAAATACGATACATAAAAATAGGATTTTTAATAAATGGCAACATTGAGTAAGATATGGTATAGAATTCAGAAATGAAGTTATGTTGTCAGTTAAGTTATAAATGCCTTATCACATTCTATTATATTAATATTTTACAAAATCGATTGATCAATCAATAACTGTAGCTCAACACACCTACTTAAATTGGATAACCTGGTTAGAAAAGCTTGAGTATCAAAATTCCCGTTCTTAAAAAGCAATGTGTAATGATCGTGAAACGTAGGTTAGTTTTAGTCAATAAACGCTGCTCCAATCCGACAGCCAATAATTCATTCATAAGACATAAACTGCAACGTAAATTTCAAGTCTAAATGATGCTTTAATACTTCGGCAAAAAAAGCTGCGACTGAAAGAGGTGCCGCATTTGTAAGTGTATAATGGATACTTTGCTAGGAAGTCCTACTTCATCAATCACATTCTCAGCTCCTTCTAACTATCTTTTGAATGAATAGTGCCTAAACCTATTTACATAGCACTATAAGTCCCATTAAGTCAAATAATATGTCTAATCCTACATAAATTTGAAGGAATTTGATATTTTCATGGAATCATATAACAGATACTTTTGTATAAACCATAGGAAAATTAGAATTAAATAGCATATGTAATATTCAACCTGGGTTCAACTTTATTCATAAAATTCAACCTAATGAACTCCAAATACTAACTGAGTGACCGACCATAATGTCCAATCGAAAAAAAATATGATAAAGAATTTCATGAAAATCATATTAATCGAATGTATTTCATCCAAATTTAGCAACTGATCTTGTGTGATATCCAAAATATACTGGAATTGCTCTGAAAATTAAACCAGAAATAGACCGATGGCTTCCAGATAATCCGATTGACGTTTTGAGAAGCTTTCACTGCATTAAAGGCACTCTAAGCAGTTTATTTATGCTGTCATTTACTTATTAGGATCAAAAAGAAACTTAAAAAACGTTAAATATAAAAAACTAAAAGCATTTTTTCATAGTCTGAATATTTGGAAACAGACCTGCCTGCATATATGGTAATAAATTGTTGAAATGCTATTAGTTACATATAAATAAATATATATATAAAGTAATAAAGTATAAAATTTACTTAGGCTTCTTTTTCTTTGATATTCAAATAAAACCATCAATATTAATCGAAATCAATAACACGTCGCAGTATTAGTCACCAATCAAAAAAAAAAACATCAGTAACAAAATATGGTAATATCTAATATCGCAACAAACAAACAAAATTACAAAGTTGAGTTATATCCAAAAAACCATACAGCAGAGTGTCCATAATTATAAATCATTAAGGTACTCATGATTGAATAAAACCATGTAAAAATTAACCTACAAAACCGAACTTCCTGTTACAGAAAAGATCGCGACGCAAATTTCCACATATCCTACACGAAATCTTGCAAAGAGAAAAGACCAATTCCACATTAGTCATCTTTATCTAAATCGTCGTTTCGACACGTACGGTGAAGCCATATTTTTCCGATTTATCGACGTCTTATCCGGAAAAACCACAGGAACCGGTCTATTATCGGCATTTTTCCCGATGGTCTATCGCATAGTTCGCTCCAAATCCCGATCTGGACCGCATTAATACAGATATTTGCCCATTAAAGACGCATATTGTTGATGCTAGTTAATATTTATCAATTGGTGGCAACGCAGCAACAGACGGCCGCGGGTGCGCGCGCATTCTCTCACATGTGGATCGTGTTGCCATACCGTGTCGAGAATATACAATGGAAATATTTACCCCGTTATAAATATCGGCAAATTTACTTTTAATTAAAATTAACCAATAATAATTGTTGTTATGAAATACAGATGAAAACTGTAGCTTGTTTCAAGTGTGTATAACACCAAGAAACCGGGAATAACCAACGAGGAAAACAAGAAAGTACGGCAACGTTGGAGAGGGGACTCGACTGTCAAAAATTGAGGTTATAGCTGACCTTTTTCATTATTCCTGTTTTTCGCTTCGAAAATGTTGTGTACCGCCTCAGTTTATTTTCGATGTATTCCATCTTGATCTTGACACGTCCCTTGGTCTTCTTCCCGTTACTGGGCGGTGATTTCTTCGCCTGCATGGAGCCGTAGGGTTCGTCGCCTATGTCGTTGACGCCGCAGGCTTCCAGGCCCATAGCCTGCTGACCGGGTGTCATGCCGCGGTCATCATAGCAGACATCCGATTTGGCGAGGGTGGTCCTCGTGCCACAGGCGCTGGTCACCATGGTGTGCCGCGGCGACAACTGTTGCAGGCTGGTGGACGGTCTACCCAACGAGCTGCCGTAGATCTCAGGCGCTGGCTCGCCGCTCAGCAGGTTCATGTTGTAGCCGAGATTGAACCGGGAATCTCTCCCGCCGGGGGGTTCCATCGCGCACCACAGCTTGGGAATTGTAAACAAAACTAAACACGCGCCGCGAAAGTCGGTGACAGCTCAGATCGACGACACGCGATACGAGAGTGGACGACGTCGGCGAACAGGTTCGTCGAGCAACGATACAAGCACCAACGGAATCTGGTCAGCGACTGACGGGCCGTGCGCCGCCCAGCGCGCTCTCCCACGGCCAATACTCGCACTATGGATGTGCGCAGGCGTCTAGCTCAGACGTGCCGACCATCGTTTATCGCCGTCGTATTGTCACAACACGCACGTCGTGTAGTTACCGTTAGAAACTTCAAAAACATTTCCTACTTTTAAAACTTCTGTCCCATTTAATTTTTGTAATCATTTTATTTTAAACTAGATTTTATAATAGTATCTAGCAATAAAAACCTGGTGATTAAAGTACTAGTCACTATAAAATTATTCAGATCTATTTAGGGGAAATATTGCAAGCCCCTAATTATCTCATGTATGTAGCTAATGTTTTTACAGCCTTTAATGGACAAGAGATAGATATTCAAATCATTGTTATTAAAGATAAAAAACCTTTTTAAACCTCCTCGAAAATTTTGTAGGGCTTGAGACTCAACGAACTATTTTATCGACATAAAAATATTTAAAATAAAACGCAAGTCTACTTTAACCTACTAAGTTAAAATCAAAGAGTCTTAACTTTGATACTATGAATGTAAAAGTGCCATGTTAAGAAAATGATAAGCAACGTCAGTCATATAACTGTAATCTTTTGTTCAAGAAATTATGCTGTTGGTCTGAGTGTCATCTTGTAAAATTATAGACAAAATCATATACACCTGACATATTTTCTAAAATTTTGTTAGATATCATAATAATTATTAAATCTGATACAGAAAGGCTGTTCTCTTTGAAGTTATCAACTGACTCGTGACTTCTATCAGTTTGTACATAGGACAAAATATCTCACATGCCTCTCTTTCGCCACCACCATTACTTCTTTCGATCAGGACCATTTTGCCCCTTTTACTACGCCTTCGGATGGTTTGAAGTGATAGGTCGCTTTCAGTTTCCATTCCAGAATCAGTGAGGTTGTCAACTGCCCTTCTTAATTCAATCTTTGAAAACAAAAATAAGATTTATTACAAACTATATAATTTTCAAAATAAAATTTTGAAATAGATGAGCGAAATCAGATCTGACGTACAAAGAAGTTACAAATATAAATTGGGCTCTGCAGTTCAAAAGGATTTGACTGGGCATTTTCATATTAAAGATCCTGCGAATTTTCAAAATCTGGTTGTAGCTGATTTAAATAATATACGGTGATAATTTACAACAAGGAATATCAAGAGGCTTAGCCTAGGTAGGACTTTTTTTAAAACATGAGAAAAACTCGCTATCGAACAATCAAGTATTTCAATCACAAAGTCACAGAGGCATTTAATACCACTTATTAGTGCATTTTTTGCCAGAAACACTATTCTAAATGAACAACTCTTTCCATCATCATTGGTAAATAAATAGTTCTCGGTCCAGCAGTGTCATGGTCGGTAGTGTATCTGTTTTAGCTTTTTGGAGCTGTTCGCTGCATATTCCTTACTGAAGATCGATTTCGCTACAAAAATCTGGAAGAAATTCGTTCTCTTTTCATTCAACAAATGGTCCAATTATCCCTATTTCTTATCAATGAAATATATTTAACTCCATCTTGGCGAAAACTCTCAAAACTTAATTTAAATTTGTTTTTGAAAGACTTCAAATTTAAATATGTCGAGCTATAACAGTGTCCAAGATTCAAAGCCATACAAAGGCATTCAGAAAATATGTGTTGGAAGGGCGACATTTTAATTTTGATTTTAGTTGATCTTTTCTTTCATACGCAGCCTCTTGGCCGATGCGACTTCAGACATAATTGCTACTTTCTTCTTCCGTTACTAGTTCCAAATACTTGAACTCCTGCACTTGTTCTAACTGGATGCTGGTATAACTGGATTGGTCACTTATCAGAATTTTAGTATTTAATTTATTAATTTTTTGTCCATATAGTTATAAATATAGTCCATATGTTTTAAACTTTAATATTTAAATGAGCAAACAAATATAGCGCTTCCTCATCAGCATTAGATCGTTCAAGAGCTTTATGACATAATATTAGACTCAATCTGAAGCACTGAAGAGACTATATCGGCGATCAGTGGCTTGGAACGGTTTCTAAACATACCATATTACAAAGAGCTCTCTTCAGTTACTGACGGCAAAAATAACCTGGTATAACTTGGGTGACACCTGCTCTAGAATGATAAACTTTATTTTGTTAAGAAGATCTTGTTTCCTTCGCTAGGTAAGAGCGAATAATGCGCTAAATGATAAAAGTCAAATAAATTACAAAATGGGAATTTTTTATTCACAATATTCCCCATTTTCCACATTTTGTCTATTTTAAGCAATTTTTTGTTTATTATTACTCTCGATTTGCATAATTTACTAAAAAATACCAATTTGGCTGTATTATCTGTAAGGCTTTTTACTTGACACTGTAACGGTTTTCCATTTATATTAATAAGGATTATAAGTAATATTTTTCTTTTAAACTATTTTAAGTTTGCATGAACAATTTTTTAAATTGTTTTTATTGATTTTATTAGGGTTTGTATTTTTAATCTTGAAATATTGTTTGAATTCAATTATTATTATCAAAAGTAATACCTCTCGAGATGTAATGTTCTTTGATAGTTTTCAACTGTCACAGTCAATGTCACAGCTAAGAAATATATTCATGTGGAATCTTGAAATCTTCATTAACAATAATAAAATATAGGAAACATAAGAACCTGATGACGCAGCAGAATGGACATAAGATAAATATCCAAAAGAAGTCAAAATACAATAGAGTGAATGGAGTTGTCAATTCAATAGGATTTAGATATGAGTTATGGTATTAGATATGAGAAACTAATGTGTAATTTATCAAAACAAAAACTGAAACCAAAATCAGTGTTGTGAGAATTTTCTGCAATACTATATTTTAGAGCATCAAAACTGAATGTTTCTATATAATATATAAATGTATAATAAATAAAAAAGAAAAAGTTTTATTTGCTCAAAAAAATTATTGCCTTAGTTTTTTCTTCATGTGAAATAATTTTCGTTGATTGGCTTTTAATTTCATAATAATTCACTAAGATATTGCGCCAGTTTACGCCTTATTTATTAAAGTGGTTATAACAATGAGCTAATATTTAAATTGAAATTGACAAGATTATAATAAAATTTGCTTTTCCCAATATAAACATTGAATAGAGACTTGAAGATTGAAATTGTAATCTAGCTAAACCGACACTATGTTGGACTAAGCTATTATTCCTAAATGCTATTTTCATACTTCATTGAGATAAGACATACTCTTCATGAAGTTTTTTTTTATATAAGCCAACACTTTATCTCACTAATGTGATTTTACATAACCATCTATAAGACGTTTACAACTTGCCAGACAACTTTACTTATCTTTCCTGTTGCCGTTATATTTACAAATATTACACTGTTGCTAATAAATCTGCATAGAGAATCTAGTATTAGACTGATATGTTACTAAATATATATTTATAATTGTTATTGATATATTGATAAATAAATATAAAAGGATTTGTGGATGTTTCATCCCACTAAGTTATGTATCTTGTTATATATTTATATCACTGAGTTAATATTTATAAATTTAATTGCCGTGATATATTGTTTATAAAACATTATATTGTTTAAGTTAAGTATACTGTTAGGTTATTTTCAGGTTACATATATCTCTACATTAATATTTACCAATCTTATATTGTTTATAGAATATTATATGTTTCCATGATGTAAATGCTAGATGACATTTTAAATTCTTTTCTATCTCTGTGACAAAACTACTCAAATATATATATTATATATTCATTAACAATCATTTTCAAGATTCTATAAATTCATTAATTATGATACTTGGTATTTAATACTATTACATAATATATTTTTAAATAAAATATGACTGTCTATTAAAGCATTTAAAATATTGATTAAACGTTTTTGTACAGTCAGAATTCAATTCAATATTATAATATATTAAAGTATTATAAGATGTTCCAAATGATATTAAAAAAAAAAAAATAAATATATATATATATATATATATATATATATATATATATTGTAAAATTGTATAAAATATTGTATCTATTGTATTGTATTGTATATAAAATCTATTGTAGTTAAAAATACCTGTTAAAATAATGTATTAATTTACATAGGCATACCTTCACATAATTTACATACTTAATTAACAATATTCTTAGACAGAAAATTAGCCAGGAAACAGGAAAAAATCATTGGGAACAATATTGGAATTAAAGGTTGGAAATGTTAAAGATTTTAACAATTAATAAATAAAGCTTATAAGAGGGCAAATATTAAAGTTTTAACTTCTTGGGAATTTGTTGATTCTATAATTATTTTTATTTTTTTTTTAATAATTTAGGTAAACAAGTAAATTAAACTGCTGCTTTTCTTGAACTTAATTACGAGGTTGAAAATATCAATTAGTAAATAGTTTAATAGTGAAAACACGAAATATATAGAACTTACACAAAATGAGTTAACCCTGCATGTACCTCGAAAACAAGAACTTTCACTCAGAAAAATTCATCAAATTTCGACAGTTTACATTTATATGGATAATATGACACTACCGATGAAATATTTTCACTTTTTAGGAAGCTCAAGCAATCACACTAACACAAACATATATAGCTGATCTGAATAACATTACAAGCCACCAACATTCAACATTACTCCAATAAATTCCAGTACCAATATGAATACCAATTTAGGAGGTTTGGAGTTGACGATTTTAATACGGAAAATAAAAACGTCTTACTATCTTTTGTTTGAACCAATAGTATGTAAAATTTTATATAGTAGTTTGTTATTTACTATAATATTTTACTTTAAAAAAGGCCACTATAGAAGGGTATATATAAAAGAAGTTCTAAGTGTCCTTAGATAATAACCATTAAAATATGCTCGCTTCATAATTCGGACACCGATGATACTTCAGACGACAAAAACCGAAAGGTTTATTTAATATATAATTCGAAATAATTAAAACAAAATGGGGATTTTTTATTCACAATATTCCCTAATATTTTCCACATTTGGTCTATTTTAAGCAATTTTTTGTTTATTATTGCGCTCGATTTGCATAATTTACTAAAAAATACCAATTTGGTTGAATTATCTGAAAGGCCTTTTACTTTACATTGCAACAATTTTCCCTTTATTTTAATAAGTTTTTTTTCTTTTAAACTATTATAAACTATTATAATTTTATATGATTTTTTTTTGAAAATATGTTTATAGATTTTATATTTTTATAGAGCTCTTAGCTCTTTTAACTTTTTATAGAGCTCACCATGACCAGTTACATCATTACATAACTTTATTATTATTTAACTTCTTAGGACTTGTATTGTTAATCTTGAAATATTGTTTAAATTAAATTACTGTTATCATGAGTAATACGTCTCGAGATGTAATGTTCTTTGATAGTGTTCAACTGTCACAGTTTATACACCCAGCTAAGAAATATATTTATATGGAACCTTTTATATGAAATCTTCATTAACAATAATAAAACAACAAAACCCGAAAGGTTTATTTAATATATAATTCGAAATAATTAAAGTAAATTTGTAAATCCTCAATAGCCAAACAAACATAAGAAATAAACAATACTAATATTAGTTCATATTATGTATAAACACATGATTGATGATGTTAACAGAGAGTAAGAGATCATGATTTAAAGATCATAAACCATAACAAACTATAAACTTGCGTTGCTTTTTAGTAAAAATATATAATTCTTTCATTTTGGTGGAATTGTAAAGGTCTTCAATTTTGAATTCATCAAGTTTACCAAGGATCGGTAATACTCTACTGATAATACTGCCAGCATGTACAAAAGTAATAATTATTTCAACATTGAAAGCAAACCGTAGTAAGAATAATACAAACTTTTGAAAAATACGTCTCCTATCAGTTGCTAGAAAAGTATTGATAAAAATCATACGAATGAGACTTCTCAGAAAGATCTCGCAAAGAAACAAGCCGAGGAGGACAGATATTTTTGCCCTCCCCTCAGTTTATGGAGAAAAAACGCCAAAATATTGACAACTTACAACAATTTGTATCCACAATGTAACTCGAGGTACTTTACTTCACCCGACTATATTTTTCCGATATCGGTAAAACTCTTTTAATATTGCAAAGCAGGCTTCAAAATTGGTTTGTGAAAACAATCGTCAATCATTTTTTAGTGTTTATGAATCCATTTACTGTGAATAAACATGAGAAAAGTAAAATTCATTTTTATCCAATACACATTTACAAGATTTAATAGTGAAATAGAGGCACGATAGTTAACTAGGTACATTTAAAAACTGTATTGCTTTGCTAGTAAAATGTCGCTGAATCGAATCCCGTTGTACCTTGTACCTTACTGTGCCTGTTCTAGTATCAGTAATAGTCGAGAAGAAATTGACATCTACTACAGAAATTATATGTCGAATTGGCCAAGTTACAGGATCTTCTCTAAAATATTTCGTATAGAAGAGAGGAAATATGACAACCAATCAGCAATTCTTTTGTATGGCTCTGTCACTTAGATACTGTTACAATCTGACGTCTATAAGCTTGGCGTCTTTCAAATATGATGATTCAGGTATATTCTACGTGTTTCTCTCTGATATCTTGACAAAAATGTCGGTTGAATGGAAGGTAGACCGATTCTTCAGAGTCTTCTGTGACGGAATCAGCCATATGGTTGGAAGTTGCAGCATCAAAAAATACATGAACCAAGCCCAACAAAAGCGATCCGAAAAATAGAAGACTAATGTTGTCCGAGGTCAAATTTGACGAAGTTTGGTCAAGAAGATTCGAGGGCTTGGGGCACCAACAGCAGCGTATTGGCTGAGAAGTTTAACAATCTCCCCAAGTTTCACCTATAGATTGGACATGATGAAAATGAATGGATATTTTTAATATAATATAAATCAAGTTCAGAATATAATCGCTGCTGGCACTCCGCCCGTGTTCAACATCTGGGATTATATTTCTGGGTAGTTAGTTTGTAAGGATGTTTCTTTGCAGACCGTTATTCCGCTATGTAAAATTCTACATGCCTCAAGGTCGCTACAATACTCCCCTGCCAGAATTTTACATACAATTATTTTAAGCAAATAAAGATACAAAAATGTATTAAAAAAATCAAATACAAAATACTGATATACCAAACAAAATGTGCTACATGAAAAGGGCTTTGAAACATATGATAAATCGAAACGGTGGTGGTTGGTACGGTTGCGATCTGGTACGGCAGTTGATATCTTCCCGTCCTACAGATACCGTGGCTTCATCGTCGCTTTGGCACTTGAATGAGACGCTGATGATTAAACAGTGATGTAAAAATCTCTAAGAGTTCAAAAGATTGTGAAAGAAATAAAATTTGGACAAAATATTAAATAAAAATGAATTTGAAATAATGAAATGAAATTTAAGGTTCATTGTTCCAGCACTAAAATAAAATTTAATGAGGAACAAATGTTTAAATGAATGTAATGTTGAAGGAATAACGGGAAAATCGAAAACGAATCGAAATTAAAAATGTTGAAAATGTTGGAACAAAAAATATAACGGCCACGTAAAATACAACATGTTGCACGTACCCTCCATTAACGAGTCCAACCCAATTTTGCGAAAGATCACGTCGGGGTCACCACTTTAGAGTAAATTAGATGACTCGATGAATGGAGGTAAAACGAAATGAAACAGTGGTGTTTACATTATGTGACCTTTATTTATTGAAGTAATATAAAAATACAAATAATAAAACGGATAACAGCGGTGTTACCTGGAGACGAGGCTTGGGCAGTCGATGGTGGCACGTCTAAACCAAACGATGGTTGAGCACTCAACGAATGGAAATACCCTTCATAACATCCCAGATAAACGTCTCGGGGTTGCCAGCTATTCGGTATCGGGTTCTAGTTGGCGCTGCTGGCACCCCGCCCGTGTTCAACATCTGGGATTATATTTCTGGGTAGTTAGTTTGTAAGGGTGTCTCAAGGTCGCTACAGTATAATATACCGAGAAGCTTTAACCCTTTAGTTTTTTTATATCTGATTTCTTACTACAATTTACATAGACTGCATCTTTTAAAGAAAAAATGTAAAATGTTGAGGAGACAAACCACAATATTAGTCAATCCACCATAAAAACAAATAAAGCAATAAAGTAAAATTATTTACCAAGCCTAAAATAATTAATTATCTAAATAATCTAAATAACAAAAGTACAATCTAGATAACATAAAAAAGAACTGATCCTAACGTTAATTTAAACCGAAACGGCAATAATTAAAAATATATATTCAGGCAAACTGTTAATATCCATTACGGTTTTGTTATTTTACAGTATACTCTGGCCAATATATCATAATTATAATTGAAGAAATGAATAGTGTTACTTCCGGTCATGTACCATTAGTTTATTTCCTCTTGTTCAGTTATTTGGTGAACGTGTATCAAATGCAAAAAGGGATATGAGCAGTGATAGAAAGTTGCTAAAAAATCACGACATAAAAATAAACGGGACACTCTACCGAATTATATAATATATTCTGGTTGTACCACCGATCAACTTGCTTCTGCTTTAATAACTCTTCTAGAAAGGCAAATTGTATATTTTGCCATGAAAAAGATTTGCCATGGAACTTTTAAAGACGTTTTACTATCTAATATTTTATGTCACAGAAAATAATTAAGCAAACTTAAAATGTTCTAGTGCCCTTTAATAGTTACATACGTTTAGTAATTAAAGGAGATTTATTTAATATAATAAATCAACAATAAAAATACTGGATAGCGACAAAATTGATGCTCTCCCGTCAAACATCACTGATAAGGAAAAATGGTTGCACCAAAACTGCGATGAATGCGATCATGAACTTCAATATTTAACGATTATACTCCGTCGTGACAATTTAAATCTTTGCTAAGCAGTTAATGGATGTTGATTATGAATTTGTCTCGAATGTTGATGCTGCGTTATCGGAAATAACAAAAATACACATATTTTCTTCAATATTTTTGCCTGAAATGCTTCGATGGAAGCTTGTTGTATGATTCCAATACAGAATTATTGTCTGTGAAAGCTGCTTTTCAGAGCACCATTGTCATAGCATATTATTCTAAAATACTGAACGCATTCGAAATTTTACCAACTTGACTGATTACTTCAGCCACCGATGTCCACTTTCTTGAGCAATATTAATGATTCAAAGTACTTAAACACTCGTGCTTGATCTAACTAGATGCAACTGATATTCACATTTGCTAGTGTCTTTCTATTGTCTGCATATTCTCATCATACGGAGAAATTGCAGCTATGTACAAGTTATATTGGAAAATTTTCAAGTCTCAATAAGCTGCTGTAATATATATAAGTAATCTGAGTCAGAAATAGTTAATGTACGTTATAATAATGATTTTCTGTATCTGTTTGAAATAATAGCATGAATATCAGCAGATATCAAGACTCGTTAAAAATAAAAGTTAACTATAACTTTAGCTATATTTAAAAACAGAAAATTTATTGAAAATTGTATAAACAAACAGTAGAAGCATTACTATTTTTTTTTATAACCTAATAATACAATTATTTAATTTAAAGACTTATTTAGGCCTTTATCTTAAAGTTGAATATTATAAATTATATTGCTATATTGTGAATAATTAGCTATTATTTTATAGATGATGTCCTAAACTGGTTTAAATATAGCTTAAAATTGGTGATATAAAGTCAAATGAATTATTATTCAAGAAACATTAAAATTAATAACCAAATATAATAATACTTAATCAATATTGGTTAGATTGCCCACTTAGTTACCAAGAATGTCGCGGGTTCGAATCTAATAATACCAAATTTAGCAACAAAATATTGCAGTATCTTCTGTTGACAATATCCATGTATATAGAAAATGCATTTGATCATACGCCTATTGGCACGGTTTGTCATTTGGGTTTAATTAAAATGTTTTGCCTGCAAATTTTGGAGTTTTAATCCCATAGTATACTTCATCATTTTCATCAACCCATGATAAGTACTTGGCAGATTATCTACCAAATCGAACTAATGCGTTTCTGTTGGTGCACCAACTTACTTCGTCAAATCTCACTCTTAATCAAGATTTTTCTGACCGCCTTCTATGATCTTTACTCTTCTGAGGCCACTTCACCTTCCATTCTAGACTTTCTGACTTTGTTTCTCCATTGTGTAGTATCACATCTCAAAATAACAACTTTAGTTTCAGAAACAATCAGAATTGATGTGTCTTTTCAGGTAATGACAACCGACGAATAACCTTCTATTCTAAAACTCAACTTCATGTCACGCTGTTGAAGCGTATATTAGAATTCAAATATCTGGAATCAGTAATACATTCAGAGAAGAAAATAGCATACACTGCTAAAATAATTTGCCTAATTAGAGTTGTGGGAGATTTCGCTTCTCAAATATAAGATGTATGGAACAGGGGAAATACTGGAGTTCGTAAACACATCAAATGTGATCAAATGTGAACACTATATGATCGCCTATAATACATGTGATTGGTCAATTTTGAAAATGAGAAACTATCTCCGTTGGCCGTTTAATATTTTTTGGGTAATTTATAGCTAACAAATAACTGAAGTCTATACTAAGGGTAATTTATATAAACTCATTTGAATGTAAATATCAAGAAACTTTCAGTGGAAGATAAAACTACACTTATAAGTTTTAATTTTATAACAGGAATTAATTACACTTACTAATTTAGTACGTGCTCGATATTTGATGTCCTATATTAATACGCCTCAAAACCATGATATTGATAATTTATTTTTGGAGGTAAAATATATAGAAACAATTCAAAAACTAAAAGATGGAATCATTCGAATCACTGGTGAGGAAATCCATAAATTAAGTAGAAAACTGTTCAAATTTATGGAGCTACAAAAACAGTTGTTTGGCAGATATTGAATTTCGTGTTTAAAAATTTGCTTGTTCTAGAAATAAGTCGCTTTCTTTCACCAACACTAATACATGGTGTTACAAGTTGATGAAAACGATGATAATTTTGAATAAATTGCTTCGTTACCTATCAATAATCCAAATATGGTCACCAAATAGAGGAACGTTGTATTGAACATATCACTGTTGAAGAAGCGAAGGGAGAAGCTACTGTGGATCATACTCGTTAAAGGTTCCAAGGAGATATTGAGATCACTTTATTTTAAAGATTCTGAATAATGGTTACATGTGACAAATAAGAATTGGCTTATTTTTTCAATACCTTGACATATAAGGATAATATCGATTTACGTCCTATAATCAGTTTTTAGTTCAAGCCCAAATTTACGTTTTATTAATATATATTTCACAAGCTAAGCTAATCCAAATACTTCTTTCTATGTAGAATGAACGTTACGTGGGTACATTTTGTTTCATTCTCTATGATTTCAACCACAAATTGATATTGTTATGATGCCATGACTCATAAACCAAAAGTAAAGCGCAGATTACAATAATTTGTATAAGACCATAGAGAGAATCGAAGATGAGTCTGAAGAATAAAAGTTCAATAGTATCTGTGATCCCAACAATGTTGGCCTATCAACCAAACTGCAGCGTATTGATTGTGAAGTAGATGATATACTCCAGCGTCGTTATGAACTGATGACGGCGATGATGATTTCAATTATCAATAAAAAGTTTTTGTAATTATCATAAGTAAGTATCAACATGTCTATTCTTTCCAAGGAATAAAACAAACATCCAATTTATGACTTATAACAATGATAATATCAATAAACCTTTGATTTAGCGTTAAACATAGTTCCTTGCATATAATTGAAGTGGTACACGTCCATCCAACGGGAACAGAAAATCGGTCTGTTCGTCGAGTTGAACGCAGGCCTGGACTCGCCCATTCGTCTCCCTGGGCCAGCCCCACGCCATAAACGGACTAGCACTTTGACCCTATATGGAGCGGTGTCCTTATATAGCCAAGTCGAAATCCCTCCTTCGTCGCGAACGACGACCGTGCGTACCGTACCATCGCCGATCCCACGGGGTCGCTCCGAGCGCACCGAAGCCCGCGAAGCGTCGCTTACGTGGTACCGCGATTGCGACTGTCGTCCCCATACCTATTCGTTTGATCGGTGGGCGGTAAGTAAATACGCCGCGATTGTCAAGGTTCAGTCCTCTGTAATTGTTGCGTTTTTATTATTGCTGGCTGCCTGATATTGTACATTAGCATATGTTGTGAAATGTTGCTTGTTATAGTTGCAAATTATTCTTAGATATGCCGTTTGTAAACAAAAAGTATCGATTCTGTGTCTCTAGAGTACAATGGTAATTAGACTAAGTCTAACTGCGATTACGATGGGTAATTAATCTAAATTTTAATAGTGATTTTCAAAATTTTCGTTTGTTTCTACAGTCTCCCTTTATGGGTTTTTTGTTCTTTAATTCTTATTTCCCTCCACTGTTGGATCTCTAAATTCGCGCACCTCTTGCTCATCTTCATTTGTTGCAGTTGACTGTTTTTTTGTTTGTTTAAAATAACCACGCGGTGACTTATTATTATATCATACAAAAGGATGTTGGTGAATAATGTTTCATCAGCTTGTGATGTAACCATTACATATGAGGCTGAATCAGTTAATTTTATTAACGGGCAAAATATATTTTATTAGTTTATTCTTAATTTATTTACTACTACAAAGTTTTAAGATTATACTTTTTTGTTTATATAGTGATTACTATCAAATATGCTCTCACTTACATTTGTAACTGCACCTTTTAATTAAATTGTTCAGTAAGTCTAATATTGTTAATATAATTTCGATATGCCTTATCACTTAGGAGACACTTCATTTAACTTCAATGATACCCCACAGATGCCAACTGGTGATCCATAAGGTTCATTAGGTGCTCTTTAGAAAACACGAGTGTATTATCAAGTTTTTCTTTCTTTTCTTTTCATTTCTTTCAACCACATACAGTAACATTCTTGGCGAATAATGAGTGGTTTATCTGGGTAGCGCCTCAAATTTTAGATACCATAAGAATTACATCATGCTTTTACATTAACTAAATTATGATCCAAAATCTGAAAATATTGAAAAAGTGTTTTATAACTTTCCTTATTATTATTTTGCTAACAAGCCCTTTTTTAGTATACTTTTTATAAATTCATGCCTTATTTTCGTTTATATGCAGAACTTGTTCCACTATTTGCACTATTCTAATTGTGCCCCATTATTATACCTTCTTTATGAACTTTAAACTGTTTAAACGGCTTATAAATGTTCATATATAATAGTGTAACTTGCTTATAATAACTCAGATACCAAAAAAATTCGTTGATATTGTAACTTACCTGTATTGTCTGTATTAAACATTATATTTATAAACTTGAAAATAAATATCTGAAATGTAGCATAATGCCTCCCTTTTGAAGAAAAAATGTAACCATTACAATACATACAAATACAACCATTAAATGGAGTATTGATAATACCTTGGTGCAGTATCAATATCCTATAAGCAAATTAACAAAGTATTGGGTCTTAGGGGCATCAGGAACAACACGAAAACAAATTGCAAGCACATGAAAATTAAGGATATTTGACATTCCGTGTTCTTATGGATAGGGGGCCCATAGGCGTGCAATACTTGGGGCATGGAGTAGTATTAATTCGGTACTGCCATAGCCTCCAGCTCGCCCTTGATGATTTCCGAAATTTTTCAATATTTCTACCCAAATTACCCAGATTATAGCGACCCTGCAACATTTCGATACCATTTTTGTAGCACGATTTGACCTTTGCTTCAAAATAGGCCTGTTTTGGCAATCACCTCTTCATTCGACGAAAATTTCTTCCCAGGGAGCATACTTTTGAGATATGAGAACACGAAATAGACGCTGGGGGCCAAATCTGGAGAATACGGTGGATGAGAAAGCAATTCGAAGCCCACTTCCTGGATTTTTGTCATCCTTTTCAGTGACTTGTGACACGGTGCATTGCCTTGGTGAAGCAGCACTTTATTTTTCTGCAAATGCAGCCGATTTTTTGGCGGTTTCGTCCTTCAAATGACCCAATAACGCTATGTAATAGTCGCTGTAGATGGTCCTTTCTTTTTCAAGGTAGTTGATGAAAATTATTCCATGCGCATCCCAAAATACAGACGCCATAACCTTGCATAGTAGACTGTTGCGTTCCCACGCTTTGGAGCAGATTCAGCGTGTGTAGTCTACTCGGATGACTGTCGATTGGACTTCGGAGTGAAATTATGGAGCCATATTTCATCCATTGTCACATATCAACCGAAAAATTCTGGTTTATTATGCTTGATAATCTTCAAACACTGCTCCGAATCATCAATTCGTCGTTGTTTTTGGTCAAAAGTGAGCTCGCGCGGCATCCACTTTGCACAGAGCTTTCTCATACCCAAATATTCGTGAATGATATGATCTACATGTTCAGTTGATATCTTTAGAGTGTCTGCCATTTTACTTACAATCAATTTACGGGATTTTTTTAATGTTTTCGTCGGTAACAACCTCTTTTGGGCGTCCACTACATTCACCGTTTTCGGTGCTGATTTCACCACATCTAAACTTAGCATACCAATCCTTGATGCTTGGTTTTCCTGGGACAGTGTCCGGAAACACGGCATCAAGCCAAGTATTTGCTTCAACTGTATTTTTTCCCTTCAAAAACCAATATTTTATCAACACGCGAAATTCCTTTTTATCCATTTTTTTTTCACAATAGGAAAAGCTTGCTTCTAAAATGCTATAATTCACATACTAATGATCCGACAGCTGTCAAATTTATACACGCATCCTTTGAGGGTTAGGGCTAATTATAAAGGTAGCGCCATCTATGTGTCAGGCCGGGGAATTTTCAATTGACCTGTTATGCAATTTGAGATCAAAAATTATTACATTTGGACTAAATTTAGATTAACTATCTTTCCCAATAGGACAAGTGTAGGTAGCTTTTTACACGTTTAACATAGAGAACAACAAAAAAAATAGGTAAAAAACATTTGTGTAAAATAGTTTATATAACCCATTATAGTACTTACGCATACTGGGTATAGCTGATCTTTTTATATATAATTTTTCAATTTATCAATGAATTTGTGTGATTAAGAATAGTTTAGATTCACAACTGGACTCGGTAGGTGGCACTGCGGTAAGGTTCCATCTTTTTTATCAACAAAATCACTGATTGGATATTATTATTATCATAGTATTTATTTTATTGTCAAAAATGCCTTTGAAACTATAAAGGTATGTTCCTATGGTCTTAGATGTAATACAAATCTTTGATAGCATAACAGCCTTGTTCATAAGCTACAGAAAATGTTACAGCCAACAATGCAGTATAAAAGAAACTAAAGGAGATATACCAAGAGAAAGTATCGGAGTCAATTCTTAATCTAGTTCACAGATGTAATATACCTCAAATGGAAAATATTACCATGGCCACATTTGTTGATGATACTTCTATACTAGCTGTAGGAAGCAATTACAAAAAGCCACACGAAAATTAGAACAGACTACTAACAATATAAATAATTTGACCCAAACTTGGGAAATAATATTTAACGAAAGTAAATGTGCATGTGCAGCATATATAATCAGATTGCAGAAGCACCAGTAACAATAAATAATACTATAATTCCATATAGTAACAACGCTAAGTATCACGGAATGAAACTTAATTCAAAACTTCGCTGAGTGGAAAATGTAAAAAAGGGGAAATAATTGGAGTTAAAATATAGGAGAATATATCAATTAAGTGGAAGAAAATCACAATTATCGATACATAATAAAGTGCTATTATTCAAGCAAGTATTAAAAGTTATATTGACATATGGAATGGACATATGGCCAATTATGGGGATATTGCGCGAATAGTAATATAAATGCAAAACTAGGTTTTTGGGAACAAAGTTCTTAGGAGTATTGTAGGTGACCCCAGTTACTACAGTATTAATTACTTACACCGAAACCTCCAGATACCGATTATGACTCAGAAAATCAAGAACATTTCTAGGAGATTCTCCATTCCGTATTCTTCCATTGTCATATCAATATCAAAATAATACCACTCTTGGATAACATCAGAACAGGAAACAGAATCAAAACCTTTGATCTTCTGCAGTGTAATGTAGAGTAACAGGTGCATTTAATAGAAAAACAGCAGTGTTAGAGACGTAAACATTATTACATCAGAGATAGAAGATAGGGCCGATGAGTCCTTCTAGATAATAGGTCAATTGAAAAGTCCCCGGCCTGACATATAGATGGCGCTACTAAAATTAAATCCATATGTTTTTACTTAGCCCTAACTCTCAAAAATGCGTGTCAGCTCATTTTGACAGCTATCGGATCATTAGTTTGTGAATTATAGCATTTTGAGTGAAGCAACTTTTGCTATTGTGAAAAAAAATGGATGAACAGGAATTTCGCGTGTTGGAAAAATATTGCTTTTTGAAGAAAAAAAATACGGTTGAAGCAAAAACTTGGCTTGATGCCGTGTTTCCGGACACTGTCCCAGGAAAATCAACCATCAAGGATTAGTATGTTTAACGCAGTGGACGCCCAAAAGAGCTTGTTACCGACGAAAACATTTAAAAAATCCACAAAGGAATTTTAATGACCGTAAATTAAAATTTAATAAAATAGCAGACACTCTAAAGATATCAATTGAACGTGTACCTCATCATTCACGAATATTTGGCTATGCGAAAGCTCTGTGCAAAGTGGGTGCCGCGCGAGCTCACTTTCTTAACTCACAACAGCAAGGTTATGGCGTCTATATTTTGGGATGCGAATGGAATAATTTTCATTGACTACTTCGGAAAACGAAGGACCATCAACAGCGACTATTACATACCGTTATTGGGTCGTTTGAACCGCCGCATTTGAAGAAAAAGAAAGTGCTGCTTCACCAAGATAATGCACCGTGTCACAAGTCAATGAATGCGATAGCAAAAACCCATGAATTGCGCTTCGAATTGCATCCTCATCCACCATATTCTCCAGATCTGGCCCGCAGCGGCTATTTCCTGTTCTCAGATCTCAAAAGAATGCTCGCTGGGAAGAAATTTTCGTCAAATAAAGAGGTGATCGCCGAAATTGGGGCCTATTTTGAAGCAAAGGATAAATCGTACTACAAAAATGGTATCGAAAAGTTGGAGGGTCGCTATAATCAGTGTATTAACCTTGAAGCGAATTATGTATTATGACTAATTTTGCCAAAAAATATGTTTTACTATGGTAAGCTGGGGACTTCTCAATTGATCTGTTATATATCCATATTTAAGTTATTGTAAAAGCATATTGTAGGTTAGACGGTCACGACTAGTAGCGGTGTAATACATTTTAAATAGTTGTCAAAATAAATTATTCCAACCAAACAAACAGCCAATGTTGGTGCGAAACAATATCCGTTGGATCCGCTAGTTTTTTTTTATAATTAATTGTGGTCTAAAAATAAGTATCAGTAACTTTTTAAATTTAAGTGAACACTGAAGATATGAAAAGAAAATGAATTTTTTTATCGTTCTCTATATTCTCATTGCTGAGAAAATTTTCAGGAAAATAAAATGAATGAGCAAAAATGTTCGCAGTTGTCGCGAAAGAGAAGGTGGTGTTCCTTCGCAGCGCGTCAGTGCACCGCTCCGCGGTTTGTTCCATATGTATCGCGTACATCGTTCGCCGTTCGCAAATTCATTAATCTATCAGATAAAATGGCGGTAATTGGTGGTCGTAAACAGCGATGCCGTGCGCCATAAAGCAACTGGCCCGAGGAGGACTACAATGGATAAAGCGGTAGCCGCACTAACTAGAGACCGCCACTTCTTTTTGTTGGTACCGATGCGTGGGCGCGACATTCGCCTTTGCCCCCTCTGACTCCACCCCACCCACATAGTTCTTTACATTTTATAAATACTTATACGCACAAATATTTTCTCAATTTTTATGATAACAGGAATATAGTTTAGGTAAAATAATATTAATTTTGAGGATATTTATTAATCTATTTCCAAATTTTTGCAATATTTTGGAATACTATATCATCTAGACTGATAAATATCCATGTTTCATTAAACCAAAATTTACCTTAATTCCACGATGCTGATGTAGATTTACTGATGATACTGCGATTCTTGCTGTCGAAAACAATGGCGAAGATGCAACTCGAATATTATAACAAGTGAGTAACAATATAAATAATTGGACCCAATCCTGGAAAATTAAAATTAACCAAAGTAAATGTGTACACACGTCCTAGATCTCCTTTATATATCTAGGACGTGTACTAGATGTATACCTATGTATACTTATTCTTTAGGTTACTAGAGTTTAGGAACAATCTAATAAATAATTAAAAACATTAAACTGGAAAAGATAAAATCAAAAGAAAATTTCAAATCAATTATAGAGAAACCATTAATCTGAGGACTATTAGAAGTGATTCCTTATATATTACACCTTTTGATTTTGACTCTTTATTCATGCAAAAATGAAGCTATTGATTCCCTCAGCTTCTTAAAGCATGAGCTTGTGACTGTGGAACACATACTTTTAATTATCATAGTATTTGATTTTAATACCAAATATATAAACCAATGAAAATTTCTTATTTTTCGAGATTATCAGATAACTTTTATTGCAGCCAATTATCTTCATTTAAAACCATTTCCATACAATAAAACCATTTATTAACTGTTGATTCGATTCTAGCTAGTTCAAAAGATTTTTATTTATACTCGGCTTAAACCCAATTGCTTACTATTCAATGTTTTGTAATATGTTTTAGTACCTGGGTACCTGGGGCGTTCTTTATGCATAAAATTAACATAAGCTTTAAATTTATTAAAAAGCTCTCACAAGTTTTGTGGGCCTCCGTATTTGCTGCCCATCAGGAAAAGATTCACTTCCATTATTAAATAGGTCAGCAGAACCATTCAAAATACTATTAGCTTAAGCCACATTTCAATCGAAATTCTTTTACGTAAAATTCGTAAATTCAATTCTTACTTCCAAATTGCGTCATTGTAATTTATTACATCGTAATTTTGAATCAACATCAAGATTCAAGGATAAGTATACAGTCAAATTGGTTCTTTGTTTTCAATATATTTTATGAGTGACGGAGGGTAAATATTAACGCACGCTGTCTATACTATTACATCGAGCAGATTGAGAAGAGAGATATTGTGGCAACCTTGGGGATGTGTTTACAAACTCATAACCAATTGGTCGCTTTGTTCAACACCGGTTCTAATAGATTACAAAATGACAACTACGTTACCATTAACTCAGACAAACTTCCATATAGGGAGCACTTAGGAGGATACAATATGCCAACTGTTAAAAAATTTGCAATTCTTATGTTTGGCAACTTACATAAACGTCGAGATATATGTATCCCATACAGAGACAACATGTGTATCCAAGACGATTATCGTTCTTATGATGCTTTTTAATATCTATATAAGTAGAAAGGAGATATCTATATCATTTAAATATTAAATAAAAAAAATTAGTGACAGGTACTATGCAAAGCGGTTGATGATCCGGGATAATCAAGATAATAACATTCCCGACGTCGCCAGCTGTTTTATCAATACATTATGTGCGAAATACTACGATTCATTAAGTTTAATCAAGTAAAGCTCATCATCATATACTGGTAGATCGAGTCAGGAAATATTTTCCTTCTCATTTTATTCCATTTAAAAAAGATAATGTGCTGTCTAATAAACCCGAACATTTAACCAAATCAGCCTGTTAAAGTCGCCCGGTTATCAAACGTCTGCAAAATTCTTCAAAATATTAATTATAATAACTACAGATTATAAACCTCCAAACGTTGTATTAACGCTTTACTTATTTTAACAAATTTTAAATCGCGCCTAATATTACACTGATTGAAACTGTCGAGGCCAGAAGGAACAGATTGCGTCTCTAATCAGTTACTTCAAACAGGAACGAGATAATGGAGTAAAAAAATTCCAGTAAAATTTAAGGTAAACATTAAGTTGCTGCGGTTTTTATTGAAGATATTTTTAGCGTGTTGCAGCTGCGCTGAATATTAGTATGGAGATAATCACTGAAAAATCTAAAAAAATTAAAAATATATTCTTGGATTCACCGAAATGAGACCGTCCTTATCCCGAAGAAAGAGATGACGAATCAAGAACAGCTTGATATTAGCTGTATCAAAGATCAAATGATATGAGATGTTAAAAACAGTGAGTAGTGTTTTCAACATAAACATAATTTACTACTATTACATAGGTAGCTTGGTAATATGCAGCTCTTTGAGAGATGTAGAGCATCCTTTCATAGACTGTTACGTAATATTGAATTTAAATGGCGTAAAGATAAAACACGAAAAAGTCTAATAGAACTTCCAGACATTGCTTTTAAAAGAACACAATTTTTAAAAGCTTATAATATAATCAGGGGAATTTAATATTTCAATATGCTTATTTAGATAAGTGACTAGTGAATGGTTACCCATGGCAAAGGTGATAATAAAAATAGTGTTAAGACAAAAAAAGTTGATGGAAAAAGGTGAACGTTCGAATAAAAATTGAACTTGAAAAATTTAATTAGGTTTTATAAGTCCTCACATTTATTAATAACTAATTGCAGATATATTGTTCTTCATACTAGAAACAGGAATGGTGACAATTTCCAAGAAAGAATGATGAGAGTCGAAACAACTAAAGATGATTATATAATTCATTAGCGACCCTCCCCGGCTTCGCACGGGTGCAATGCTGATACTAAATTAAATACACTACAGAAAAAATATGAACGTTGTATATAAAAACATAGCGGCCCGCTCCGACTTTGCACGGGCATAAAATATATATGCCTATGTCACTCAATGAAAACATGATTAAAATCGATCCAGTATTTTTGGTTCATTCATTACTGCCCTTGGCCTGCACGCATTAAATTTGGAGTAAAACAATTCCTCTTCCCCTATACTTACTATGAAGATTTCCTGCTATCTTTGGAATATCTAAATTCATACAATTTTTATTACATTACACATTTTTAAACGCAAATTTTAAATTTGTAATATCTCCGAAAATATTTGTTTAATTTACATGCTGTAAGGAACCATATTGATCTATATTAATTGCACACTGTATTTAAGGTACTTAATTCGATAAGGATTAATGCCGTATTGCTTAAAATAGCTTCGTAAATAAGCCATTTTCTCACGTAAAAAGTAAACAATAAAAATGGTTAATGTGGGTTATCCCTAAAAGATAAACATATACCATCGCGGACTTTTTTGTAAACCTTTTTATGGTGTACAATACTGTAGTACATTAATTTGATCTAACTCGTAGGGTTAGGCAGCGTTTTTGCTAATTGCTAAATAAGCCTAAAAAAATAGGTTAATTTACGACATCACGTTAGAAACCTCTAAAATTAGCAATGTTGCCTTAGTATATTATGCATGTATTATACATATAAACCTTCCTCTTGAATCACTCTATCTATTGAAAAAAACCGCATCAAAATCCGTTGCGTAGTTTTAAAGATTTAAGCGCACATAGGGATATAGGGACAGAAAAGGCGACTTTGTTTTATACTATGTAGTGATATACGATAACTGTAGGAAATCTTATTGTCGAGATTGATAGATTTGTGTGTAATTGTTTTCAGAATATACATGAGAATAGATACTAATAAGAGAAAGAATACTAACTGTTTTGCAGATATGGCAAATACATTAGAGAGAATGCAATGATTAAATCTAGTTTTATAAAATCATTCAATCACAGTTGCCTCCAGGGGATATTACTACATAAAAGCGCTCCTAGAACACGACTCTAACCTACAAACTATTATAACTGTATAATTAATTGTAGTTTTATGTACTTACATTTCACAATAGTATTTTTGTTTAATTAGATTTATTTAGATTAGAATTTTGTTGATGAGAAATCAACTCAGAGATGATGCGGGAACATCGCGGTGTTTTGACGTCATCAATTCAGATGACGTGAGTTCACTGTTTTATTGAACGGACTGTATGTAGTTGTTCCTAATATTTGGCTAATTTAGATTTGGTTGAGAAAAATTATGTAACAAAACCGTATCATGTTTTCAGTGGGGAATGGTTGCTTGATAAAGAGCTACTTATTCCTTTATAGTAGTTTAGAGATATTTGAAGTTAATCTTGTTGTTGTTGTACTTAAAATGATGAGGACGACGTAACGGAGGAATGGTTGACCCCCCAAGACATTCAGTATTTCGGGCACGTAGCGAGTGGCGGCGACAGCGGCGGTGGCGGCGGCGGCTACCGCATCGGTGGCGGCAAAAAAAGCCCAGAAAATATCCAATTAGTCCCGTACGGCGTGCGGGAGCGGCCGCTCAGCTGAAGTCGGCTTTTTTCGTCGTTCCGGAGTGGTCACCGGCCGCGGTCAAAAGTCCCTCGCGACCATTGTCTTCGCGCCGGTTGCATAAATAACGAGGACCTGTTCGGTGACTCAGCCGACGGCCTTTTTTGCCCGGGCGCCATCTACTACCAGTAAATGTACCAAATAGTTGCTGGATATGTACAGATAAAGTCATAAAATTATCATCTGTCCGGTATATACTTTGATACCTCAGTGTACATTCAAAAGTTGCTGTTAATTCAAAATTACAACGCTTGTAATATTCGATCTAGTTTATAAAAAATACTTTCTTCTGTTCATATGAAAAAGACTGAAAGTTGTTGGCGTTCAGTATGATGGTACAAACTCCTTGACCGATCTGATGTTCGCTGATAACATCAGTATATTCCCTGGGAGAATAGTTGAGGCTTCTATTAATATTTAAGATAGAATATGCAATGCAGAAACTTTTCGTTTGAGAGTTAATAAAGTTAATAGAAAGCATTAATAACTGACAGATGGCCTGTGTTGCGTTTACATATTTAAATGTAGATCAGATGCCCTCGACATAATTAGAAATAACGTTTGACATATATAAAAAAGAGGTTAAAAATAGAGTATTAAGAAATGTGTAAAAACGGAACAAGTACTGTGTACAAAATAATAATTAAGTCGTCTAGCATAACATGTAGAATTAAAAATATTGAATAAAGTTCATAAAGAGTTAAAAACATAGTTTATGATTTGATACACCTAAAGAGCTCATTAAAAGCAAATTGGCCCTTTGAGCTTGATAATATGTCTAATTTCTATATAGTTAAATATTTGGTGAACTGAAATCGCGAGTTAAAAGCCTCAACAACTTGCTATTGTACATTTAAGTGGAGACGAGTTAGAGCAAATGCAGGAGTTCAGTGGATCAATATTTGGGATCAGTAACATAGAAGAATATAGTTGAATCTACTGCTAAAGTAATAAGCCGAATCGGCCAAGCTACAGGAGTTTTTGCTTTTTTGCGGTGGTGGAAGATGGTGCGTATATTTTCTTGCGTTACAGTTTAACATATGTTGACTTAAGAAAGTATTTTAAATGCGATTGATGCGAGATTATTCCTCGATTTCTTCGTTCTTCAAGACGTAAATCGCCCTTCCAAAATTCGATTCTTTGACGAATTAGGCCCCCACCATCGTCCGGTCTTTCTCAAACTCGGGAACTGCGCCACCTCTCACAAGATTCAAGAAAAAGACCGTCTGGCAGAACTACCAATCTCTTTTCCTGGAATCCGATATAATTCCGAAAATTAACACTACAAAACAGCTCGAGGAAGCCGTACTCAAGCTAACTCGCGATATTCAATCTGCTCACGAATCTGCCTCAGTGGAAATTTCATCACAACCTCAACCGTAGAGAAACAACCTTCCTGTTTCTGTTAAACGTGAAATTCGCATCAAAGATTGTCTATGCTGTACTCGATGTTGCAGACAAAAGGCAGGCCAACAGAGCATGCAAGGGGGTCATGGAGGCCGTCTCGACCTGGCAAGCAATGATATAGAATTCACAATGTCATCCCTCCCACTGCAGTCAGCGGTTACATGATATTTCACTGACCAAGAAAAAGTAGAGCTTCTCGCAAAAACCTACGAGGCCCAAATGAAATACCTCCATCTCGCAGAAAACACCAAACCTAAAGACAACGACACTGTGTCATCAACGAATCTAGCTCCATCAAAAGCCCGCGCTCGAGGGTATCATTCAAGGACGTTTACACAAGCAGCTCGATCATGCGGCCAAGTGGTTAAAATTTTGGAGGTTGCAAATCAACCCTCAGAAAACCCAGATCATCATTTTGTTATATTTGTTATATAATACTGCACTAACTATCCGGTTATCTGTTGTAAAACTACCTGAATGGTGAGCGACTGAGACGGGTTGGCCTGTTTTCTAGTAGAAAAGAATCCACAGCGTTGATTTGTATCGTCGTTCAATCAGTCGCCTCTTCTTTCCGTTAAATAAAACAGTTTTTAAATTTATATAGAAATTCATATTAATTATAGTGTCGAATGTGCTGATATTAGTTCCCATCATAAACTATACTATTTTAAGGAGAGCTTTCAAAACAAAAAAAATCGGAAATATCTCTATCTTATGTATAATTTTAAGACCTAATATAGACAAGGATTGAAATTAAATATCACTGAGCGGTCTTCGTTAACGCAGTGGTCAAGGTGACAGGACGGTCCTCCTACTATTGCGATAGCCGCGGGTTCGAATCCTGCTGATGCTTTGATGTATTTTATGTTTGTGACTGTAATTGTAAATATCTTTATAGGCAACAGTGAATAATTTGACAAGGAACAATTCTTCCCAGTCAAGCCAGTAACCAGGGTGGGTTAGACCGAATGTCTAACTAAATCATATACATTTCAAGAACGTTATACGCTTTTTCAGATATAACGACTCAAATTAAGCCATAGCAGCAATTAGTTGTGAGTTTTCTCTAGACATTTTTCTGTCGTATTAAAGTAAAACTATAACAAAATTTGGATTTTTACTATATTAAAAGACATGTAATAAAATGGTAAAAATATTTCTCGTTTCCTCGAACAAACATAATTTGGCGAAAAATATGTTTTTTTACTTTTGTAATATAGCAGCATTTCTCTAAATTAGAACTCTAGAAAAGAACACAGTAGAAACTGCATGAAGACACGAAACTAATGCCTTAAATCGTTTTCTATAGAAATTGGACACGGAAATTTTAACAAATGTTTAAACAAAATTTTTATAACCCTGCGTGGAAACACTTAAACGCTTTCTAAGACAATTCCAAGTGAATTTTAAGATACGTTTCGAGCGAATTATGGGTCTTAGAAAAAAGTAAAAAAATGAATCAATCATTTTGAACGAGGAATGGTGAATGTCAAAATATAGTTATAGGTTTGAGAAATAAATGAATAATTAGTTTTAAAAAATCATCAGATTTAAAAAAATTACGGAAGTCAATTTACAGTTCTTTTTTTATTCCTTGTGTGTTATATAATCATTAAAGAACAATTTCTCCGTTTCAAGTATCTTAAGAATAGTTAGAGTTTTAAAGATACGAGACTACCCAACAAAAACCTGTTTAGACTATAGATGTACATAAATAAGTATCAAATTAATGCAGAAAAACGGTTAAAAATAATGAACAAATGAAATGTGACCGCACCGTCGACAGGTATTCGCACTTAATTTCAATTCCATCGCCGCCATTAACTAATTGGACGAAAAATCTATATAAATCATCGCGAACACCTTTAATCGGCAACGCGTTAGACTGCATCCAGCGATCGGATTTGGATTTAATCACTCGCCCGACACTCGCCGATGCCATTTTTAATAAACTCATCCGTTCGATTTTCCGGTCGACATCGTAGATGGCCATTTTTAGTGGCAGGGCTCCGCGAATGGCCATCTGCACCCGGACAGCGTTGTGACAAAAATGCATCAATTAAACACTGATGGCGCGATTAAGCCGACCGGCTCTAGAATTAGACTTATCGAAGACTGTAACGATTGTTCGTTTGTTTTTACGTGCTTTTAATAATATTATATACAATATTATCATATTTATTGTTATTTTTACATATTTCTTTTTATGAGCTTAAATTATATTTAGAATAAAACTATTATACGGTCTTTATTACGGCATTGAAATGATAACATATAAAGCTTTAGAACACTGATGAACATACAAGCGTTTCAAACGTATGTTATTAAACATATTCGACAATGTATATATTCTATACGAATTCCAACAAAGAGAAATGATTCTACTGCACCAAAATCAACTTGCACTCCTGTTGGTATCTTTGTAGTGTCCTATAAAATGTGTATTTATTAGTATACACGGTTTATAATCTATTATTTTGATCTTAGTGGACATGTACAAGCTCTAAGGTACTGTGAAATTTAACGAAACCCTAGTAATATAAGACTTTAATCTAAACAGCTATTTCCAAGAGTTTGCATCAAATTGGAAAAAAAACACTAGTTCCCAAACCTTTAAACCTTACCAAGAAATTCTTTATTTTGGAAAATTGACGAAATTTTAATATTAGGTGCTCTATTAAAGTTTGATTATTTTTAAATTTTTAGTGAGTTCCTTATTTATTTATATAAGTCGGTTCAATTTTTTTATTGTACTATTTTTAGTGTCAGATATATACTCAATAAATTACGCAGTTATTTTATTTAATATTATAAGGGGTAGGCCAAGCATGAGGAAAAATAGGAATAAAGAAGGAATGATTGAAAATAACGAGCGCTTCAGGCCCCAGGACCCGCTACGCTTAGATGATTTGACAATCTAAATAAATCAGAACAACAAAAAGTTATTAACCGCGCCAGGAATCGTTACAATTTAGAATCAGGTGTCCTCAATATTTCTAGGGCTTCACATATGGCATGGTTAGTGCTTAAAAAGCTAATTGAACGGCTTTTGCACTGAACGACTTCCGATTTTCGGTGACATCAGCTCAGCAATAACATTATACACAAATATTTGATGATTTTAGATAAAAATATGTGAAAACATTGTACGTGCGTTTGAAATTTGAGCGTTTCTTTCGACTACCTCCCTTCCCCCATCAGATCCTGACTTGCTTCCTGAAAAAATAATTTTGAAAATCGGTCCAGAAACATAGAACCTCCTTCTTTTTTGAAGTCGGTTCTATAACTAGAACCAATGTTGACATACGGATTGAATATCTGAAATCAGACATTTACATAATATTAAGAATCTTTCGCATCTACTTGAGTTCAAATGTTGACCCGAATTTGAAAACTTGTGTTATTATACAACCTGTACAGCTATACAGGTAGCTTCAAAAATTATTATTTTTTAACATTATATCTATCTAGTCATCATATTATTCTACTTGTTTACTATACTTGTGTACCCTATTTATTTACAGCCTGTTTACCTTGAAATGGGGATTCGATGGAAACTAACTTGATCCGTTTTCATATCTCGATCCCCTGAATCGGAGTTATGACAAACGAAAATCTATCGATTTAGTGCGCGGCCTGAAGTCGTACCTATTGCACAGGTGTGCGTTGTGGTCCGGTATCCATGCGAGGCCCAAAAAGGGAAAAATGCTGGCATTATTCAAACGGCCGGCAAACGAGTAGATAAATTCCGTTTTGTTTAATGAAACGGCTGAAAGAAAGAAGTTTTATCGGGTACGCGATAGAATCTGGCAGGGGCCGTAATGCGCGCTGCGGGCAACCAGCGGCCGCCACTTTTTGCCGGCCGTTCTCACGAGACGACGCTTCGCGACGACCGTAAACTATGCGGGACGCTGCGTAATGGCGCAGAGCCAGGCAGTCTGGTCCGCCGGAGCGGTCCCATCATGTGGCCAATAACCGCCGTCATTATCGATCGATCGATTCTAGGAGACGTGCTCCATCCAGATCGTCGTTCGCGAAAAATCAAACAAGAAACAATGAGCATTTTTTTCACCCGTCTATGCAACAAAGGCAAGATGTTTTCAGTGTTCATCTCTTCTAAAAATATTATGGTGAGGACTTGAACAAAGCGAACGTTCGGTGTCCGCGAGAAGATTCGGCATGGATTCGGGGTTTGATTCCTCTCGGAAAGTGTCAATCTCCAAAAATCATTTGACGGTTTTCATCGTTTCATTCGGCATGTATTATTCTGTTTATAACCACACATTTCACAAAAATAACATATCTTGTGAATCGATTCGAATTCGATGGTACGTGTAGTGTTCTTTTTCTTCTTTTTGCTAAAGTAATATGTACGGTCTACGCGTTTATAAAAGAATATGAAATTATTGTAATTCTGGCCGATAACATAATAAACAAAGTTATGATAAGGAAGAAAATATGAATATGAATATGTCATAAAACTATTATGTTTATACCACTGTAGTATTTTATTTATAGATCCCTCAGCTCAAGTTTTTCTGAAAACGCGCTTGTTCGCGAGCTGGTCGACATGCTGGGAGCTTAACACCGCGTCACCGCCAAGCTCCCCCCTTTTCCAGGCTGAAACGACCTCATCCGTCGCTACAGTCATAACTTTTGCCCCCATACAACAGTATCCAGTTGTGTGTTAACTCAGGTTCGCGAATCAATAGAATCACCTGGCCCTCGTGCCCAATAACGGCTGCCTGATCAGTGGGTACCATATCCCCAAATTTAATGCAGTAGCAGTAGTGATCCACAGGGATCAACTGTGAGGCGGTTTCGGTTTAGTGCATTGGTAAGCCCAGAGGCAGCCCCACATAACCGGGTCCAACTTGTCACTTCAGGGCAAGTCTTCGCGACCAGGTATACGTCATGCATTCCACCGCTTGGTTTTTAGGCCAGAACAAAAAAAAGCTAGTGTCTTTTCAAATTATAAAGTAAGATATAAACTTTCTAACAAGCACATTTGAGAATATCTTGGAAAAAATTAAGGAGTAACACCTTGAAGCTGCTGGCTAAAGGATAACATGAGTAAGTGACTCTTTTATAAAATTACTGTGTTGAATGAGTTTTACTTTATATTTTAGGTCGAAGGTCTTTTTGGACAGAAGCTAAAAGCCATTGTTGAATATAGTGCGATTGATTGGTGGTTATTTTTACATGTTGATGTTTTCGTCAGATTTTAAAATGTTTGCATTGTTCTACGATTTAAATAAAATTAGTAGTAATATGATATTGTATTTTTTCAATTGCTATTTCTAGTATTTACACAACTTTCATATATGCTCTGAACACTAATATATCGACAAACAATATTCCAACAACCCTTGGCAAACATACTATTTTTATGTTGTTAATAATTATTTTATATGGGATTATTATTAAACATATTTTCTCTCACCAGTTGCGAAATATTTTTCCGTATTATTTGACAAATATTGTACCATGGAGAGTATTAATAAATGTAATTTCCTTCAATGAAAAATAAGAAAAACAAATCATATTTTTATGACACGTTTTTTTGCAATTACCATTGGCAAAATAGAAATCAAGAAGAATCAAGCTTTCTTGTTTTTATGAGGTTTTTATATAATTATATATATTATTATTAATAATTAATAGATATTAAACACATATTTATCATTAGAAAACATCTTTATAGTAATAATTAAGTTACAAGGAAAAAAGGTTTATTTTCTCGAAACCAAAACATATGTCATTCGTAATCCCGCCAATTTTATCCACGTTCGCTCAAATTTGTTGGCCCGATCCGCGGCTCCTAGAACTAAGTTTTGTTCGTTGTCAAGCGCTGAGTCATGTGGCAACCACTGGAACTAGGCAAAGCGCATGCGCACTACGACTTTGAACCAATGTTGAAACCTGTTCGGCATGAATGTTCGCCGAATTCAGTTCTGCTCATGCGCATTTTCAATTTTCTTACGAAATTTTCTTCAAATGCTCAGGTCTGTACCCACCATTACAGTTACAGTGCCGTCATTTGTTTATTATTTTATTAGGACATTCTAGTCTATACATTTAAAAAAAAATGGCTATTTAAAAGTAAAATTCAAATCAGTTAGTCATACAGCGCTGTCAAAACAAGGTTCTTCGATTGATTACCAATGCCTATCGCTATGTAACCAATGAAGAACTGCACGATGACCTGGAAATCAAATGGATTTGCGAAGTTGTGCAGGATTTCGCCTTGAAACACGAAAGAAGATTACGAAATCATACTAACGTGGAAGCATTACAACTGCTGGACAGCGCGCAGGATGTCAGGAGATTGAAACGAACAGAACCATACGAACTTGTGTGAACATTTAGTGTGTATTATTAGTGTAAACTATAGCTATAAGTTAATAATTAATAAATAATTATAATTTTATAATTGAGGAATACATACTGATGTATTTTCTCGCACTCGTTTTGCTTGTTAATTAATCCAAGCACATAGGAAAAGTAGTAATAAATTAATTGTAATAATAATAATAATTAAGATTGTACTAAGCGTATCTAATAAAGATGTTATAAAAAAAATTAAAATATTTTCAAAGCTTGACCCTTTAAAAACATGCCCTTAAGAGGACATTTCAAAATAAAGTGACATGGTGACGTATCGAAATCGGTTCGTATTTTTTTCTTTTTCTCTCTTCTGTCTCATGATCATATGTTTCAGAACAATAAGCTACTGTATTGTTCATCTTTTAAAATATTTGTATTGTTTTTTTTTATAAGATAACTTCAATCTGTGAGCGCGGTTGCAATCCCTCTATATGAATCTGTTGAGAGTGGGATTTACATATCTTGAGCTTTACGTCTTCTCCCACTGACCGCCCAACAGTTCCAATATTTCGATGTTGTTGTTACTTGCTGTGCCTCATAGTTAATTGCTTGTTTGTACTCATTGTTTAAATGCGAGTAGTGACCTATTAACCAATTCACACTAATGGCCCTGCTGTCGAGTTGTTTACGCTTAGTTCAAATGGGCTTCTGATAAGTTAACTTGTTTAAATATCCATGTTTAAAGCCCAAGTATTTTGCACGTTCGTTTATACGATTTTACCGATTGACAGGTTTCTCTTCTACCAGGTCTAACTTCTGGCACGACTTTATTTAGACCCGGTTCCTAAACTCTCATTATCCGGAACACTTGACAACGAGCCCATGAGACATCCCTTTTGATAGATAAGTGTTTCTAGCAGACTTTTGTTACAATGCGATATTTTATATTGTTTCAAATCATAATTCTTTTCCCTGTCACAAATCTAAACAATTTTCCTAAATGTAAATAACCATAATTCCGTCGCAAAATATCTTTCCGTGTATTATCCAATTAGTGCTATTTATTTGGTGCACTCCTTATCCCCTTCGTGGTTTGAGATATTAGAGAGAGCCCAGAACCACATGGCGCCTAATGAGCAAAACCCCCCAAAAGAAACGTCAACCCAAGACACACGGATTTCTCCGACGAAGAGCGTCGTACGAGTAGCCTACTTGAGATGTATAGAAATTTGAGTTTGAAGAAAAGTAAGCTACAAAAAAATGGCGGCCAACGTAGAGCAGGCTACTAAGGTGTATAGTCATTCCTCGACTTCCTCGAGACTTGGATTGGATGTACCATCTAAATTATGTACCAACTAAACGAGGGAAAATAGAAGTAACCTGAAAAGAAATCTTAAAATCCGCATATTTCCGATCACTCATACACGCGCGGGAAAAAATTTAAACTATCGTCTTTGATGTACGACGTCAACTGAATAAGAAACGAAAACGCTATCAGAATCCGGTCGAGACAAAAGGTAAGTTGAGCGCGAGGAAGACTGTCCGCTCTCGAGCAACGATGGCACCCTGGTAGGTGCCATTAGAAAATATATGTCAGCGCACATAAATACGGTTTTTGTCTGTGCCAGATGTCGACAGCCGGTGCCGCACCATCAATTATTCATCGATCGGCCTGGGAAAGGCCTTTTATCGATCGGAGGCCGAACTGGACGACCAGCGACCATTGTTTTTGTCTGGGAGCCGACCAGCTGCATCTGGTTTGACCGCTGATCTACGCCGGAGACATAATTGGCCGTAAAAGGCCTGGTCGCAAGCAATAATTACGCGTGAGCTATCTAGACACGAACAGTCCGCTCACCAACCCCGATTCAACACGATTTCGCTAATATTGAACTAGCCACTTACTTCAGCTCATTGTTAAATCTTAAGCCATCTTATATTACAATCATGATCTAATCCATTTCCGAAGATCCGAACATCTTTGGCTTTATTTTGATACGATTTAGGATGAAAAGTTCACATACCATATATTATTATATATATATATGGTACATGGTTATATATATATATATATATATATATATATATGTATATATATACGGTATAATTATAATTATACAATCGATGCTATTTGTAATCTGTATAAGTGACTGTAAGTCTTTAGCTGGTCATACTTGTAGCGACCGCTACAATCCTTTAGGCCACCACGCATTCACCTACATCAAAGTTAAAGGTTGGCAACACTGGTGGATTGGCACCATGCGGTTCTCGGATATAAAAGACTACTACTACTATACAAGAAATAAACAAGTTTTTATTCAACTAGTGTTTTCAGTTCCCGTGCGAATTTTTTCCACAAAAATGTACTGAGTCTTCGGACAAACAATCGTTATCGACAGCCACACATTCCGACCGACCAGACAAACAGTCCTACATATTGAAAAAAATCATTAACGGTTTTGTGATTTTAAGTAAGATTAACAATTATGGTTTTTCCGAGCTTATAACCATGGCACAGTATATACGCATATAAGTTATAAAATGATAAAGGGTTTTACTTCCAAAAACTATTAATTCATATACATATAATTTTTCATAACTTGAAAAGTATTTTATTTTGCGGGAAGGAAAGAGGTGACTAATCGCACGGCGATACAAAGCGACACTGAAGATTTTTATCTACTATAAAACAGATCAACTAATTTCACCTGTTAACCATTCAAGTAGTTTTAAAGGTGATGGCCCTTGCACATGGTCGAGATATTCAGGGCCAGCATGAATATGTAACCAGCATTATATAACCCTCCTCCTGTCATTCTCTAAAGAAACGGCCACAGGGATGTACGTGGTCATTGTTCCGTCAGGTTAGCTTATAGTTTTTATGAAAATTGTTTTCTGAGTATCGATTGTAACTTCGTGCGACTGCTTGCCTTTAAGAATATTCGAAATAGCACTCTTTCTACTCAAACTTCCATGATGTCCCTCTATGGAATAGTTTTACAAATTTTGAGAATTTTTAATCTTTAATCTACCTTTTGTGACCTTACAGCTTCAGCTACGATACTTTTACCCGAACTCCACTTGACAACATCTAGGAATGCTTTGAGTGATTGTGGAAAGATTGTCAAAACTACGTCAACCTGTTTTTATTTCTTATTAAATAATTAATGTTGTTGTAAAACGTGTTAATAAAACTATAACTAAAAATACCGGATTCCCAGTGCAAATTTTGAAATCACCACTCAACAGTTGACCAAATGAATAGAGTAGCAGCTGCAGAATTGAAAAAGCGTCGAAATTAATTCACAGTTATTCCCTATATTTACGTCACCAATAAACTAATTCAGCGCGATTTCGCCTTAGAACCCATAACGAGTGTGATTTAAAGTGTTTATGCAAAGTACGTCTCTAGTCCGGTCTCTAAGTCTCTAGAATAAGATTTTAATTATAATTTTGTACAGCAGATCACTTACTGAAGCGACCTTCTACATGTCGTTATAGTTATACTGTATAAAGGAAATAATTAAAAAATACTTAGTGCCCATGGGCAGGTTGTTGAAGTTCTAACAGATTAATAAAAATATATTACGTATATTGACGAGTAAACAAAAAATTACCAATAAGTCTCTTTATCATCTATGTCAAAAACATTTTTAACATATGTATATATTTTAATAGCGTTTAAAAAATATATGGTGTGAAAGATGTTTTAAAAATTTCTCGGTTTCATCACGACACTAAGCAAAAACCTCCCTCGCTCGGCTACCGTACCATTCTAATGTGGGTGGATTTTACCTTTTATCTTGGTGCACCTACGTGACATTCATTTAACGGCCATTTTAATCCTTCTACGGTGTAATTCATTCGAAACGGACTCGCTCGTGGAGTTACCATTAAGGCAGTAGCCGAACAAATCGAAACAACATACTTAATTGGCGATGGGTGAGCTCGACACCCCACCACAAAACTTTCATTTCCACTTATCGGTAATCCTAGAATAATTAGTGATGCGTGTGGTCTATCGTCGTTTTGCACGAAAAAGAAAAAAACCGATACGCGATCAGGATAATTGGTGTTTCACGAAGTGACGTGCTCGTCTTCGACTCGCCTTTATTTTGTATTCCTCAATACATTCATGTACATCATCATAAAAAAAATCACGTTGAAATGTATCGTAAATAATTTTAAATTGACTTATTCTCAAATAGCACAGTCGATGTTTTTGGTGATTACCTGCTAGAAAAGCATAATAATATTTAACATATAATATCAATAATTTTCCATAAGTCAATAATCTTTGGAAATGATGTCCCAACAATGGCTCACATTGATATTGATCAAGGTTAAGTATACAGTTCAAAATCCCTTGAATATTAGAACCAGAAGATGAAAAGTTGGTTGTGAAATGCAGAAATTTGCAAAAATGCACAGAATTGCCATACAAAATAATCATAGTGTAAGGTCATACCTTCTGTAGATACATATCATACCGCAGGTAACAGAGTGTCGGGGTCTTCGAAACTAGTTGCCTTCTTGGAAAACACAACTCCAAATAGTTGGCCAAGTAAATTATTTTAAAGAATCAACTATAATTGCAGTTTGAAAATATAAAAAAGAAAAATAGAACACTTTATATAATATAGTGCATCAGAAACTTTTACAGAGCCACATGATTCTACTCTTTGCAAGATCTAGCACCAAATCTAGTGACTAACATTTCAAGAAGTTGGCGTGGCTAAAGTGCAAATGTAGCCTACTCAAAATAGCAGTGAACTCACGTCATCTTAATTAATAACACTAGAACGTCGCAATGTTGCTGCATTAACTCTTTTCGAGTTTTAGTTTATTTTTATATTGATGTACAATAAAATTATTTATTGAGGAACTTAAACTAAATTAAGTTGATTAGTACACTGCTAGGAAAAAATTGCAAAAAAAACAACCGCTAATGAATATTAGCTTCCGGATTGGAGCTGTATTTATTAACTAAAACTTGACTACGCTTCGCAATCTTTACAGACTGCATTCATCTTCTTTACAGAGTTTTAATTAGTAAACACGGTTCCAATTCGAAAACCAATAATCTACGAACGACCGCTAAGTCTAGAATCAAGAGTCAGATTGTAATATTAAAAGATATATTTAAACAAAAACTCAAAAGAAGTATAAACCAAACTGTATATAAAAAAGGGTAAACTTCTTTAATCAGTATGTTATTTTATAAAGTAATTGGAAATTTAGTTCTTGGCTCATTACCTAGGCCATTTATAATAATTCTGTATTCCATTAACTCTTCTTCTGAGACTGAATAGCTTTGGTGAATTTTCCGAAATATTTTGAGCCCAAAAAATAATAAAAACCTTCAAAACGAATTCTATTAAAAGCCATGATAATTTTAAAAGGCAGGATGGACGTCTGGACGGACAATGTGGTTAACACATTGTGAGGCAGACAAGAGAAAAGTAGTGAGATTAAAGATAATCTTATTAAAAAAATTAAAATTCCCTATACAAATTAAATACAGATTTATTTACATTTATTGCATATTATACCAAATTACAACATTTTGTTAGATTTAAATAAGAATTTCTTACTTAAAACTTCAACATATATATATATATATATATATATATATATATATATATATATATATATATATATATATATATATATATATATATATATAAACCAACTATATTCTCGCGGTTTTAATTACGTTTAAACGTAAACGCGGTTTTTTAACTATATGCTGAAAAGATATTAATCGTTATTAATAATTTAATAATGTTATCAAGCAGGCAAAGTAATAAAAGGAAGCGTGTAATCAAAAATTAAACAACTACATATATTGGTCAGATATGATGAATATAATATACATCATAGTTAAGACTCAGGATAAGGCTAATAATTTTAATTTCATATATAGTTGAAAGTTCCTTTCTAATGCCTGCTTTAAATATCTCTCATCAAATAATCATCATCAATCCATAGCGGTCACCCAAAAATTATGTCTGCATCTCAACCAATTGAGATTACCTATTCTTTACTAACTCTTGACACAGTTGGAACAGTCATAGTGGCCGACAGCTGTTCTGGTCTCGGCTATTGTCAATTTTCACTTTGTTAGATGGTTTTTTATGATAATAATCCGTGAATTTTTCCGCGCTGTTGGCTGCGTCTGTCACCTAAAAAGCTGATTTCGTCACAGACGTTTGTAGAGAATTTATTCACCTTTCATGCAAAAGATATGCCCAAATCATTGTAATCTGCATCTCTGGATGTTTTCCTCAGCTGTGCACTGATTGTCGCATCTTAAAGTAATAACTTTATTTAAAATACGGATAAGAATATGTAGAATTTGCTTTTGGCATAGGTATTCCACATTTTTAATGCCTTTGAAAGTGCCTAAGTCTCAGAACCATGCAGTATTGCCAAGATAAGCGTTCGCAACTTGAATTCTTGCATTTGCTCTAACATGATCCCATTAATATTTCCAATAATAGGTAATCCGTCAATTATCTATATTTCAGTCTTTTCTCTCAGACATATAAATTAGCTTTAAAATAATTATTTTAAATTTGAAACTCTATTGTAAAAAAAACGGTACAATGTTTTATTCAAAGTATTGTCCATAGATAGTTGCTAGTTTTTCCCACCTTTCAGTCAATTTATGGATTCCATTTCGAAAGAACGATCTTTTGATGTTCTCCATAAATCGACATATCTTATGGTGTATTAATAAGAAGTGAATCGCTACTCAGACAGGATCGAAAATAAAGAGCATTCTGGAGAGCCAACAAAAATTGAAGAGGAGGATTTGAAAGTTGAATTAAGTAATTACTTGATGGAATTATTAGTTACTTGAACGCTAAATCAGCTGTTAATCTTACATTTATTAATTTTATCAGATCTTCAAAAACATTAACACCGACTTTTCGATTGATCTTCGATTAACCTTCGAAACTAAATCTTAATGAAATTAAATGAATTCTTTGATTCTTTGATTCTCCACTCTTATCAAGGCTAAAATAAGCATCCAACAGGATGCTCGACAAGAATACTACTAAAACACATTTTTCTACTTTAGCTTTACAATATCTTCTTGAGACATTCGATCAAAATATGGTGATTCAATAATTAAAAAGTATATAATGTGAAGAATACTTCCAAAGAGGCATAATTATCGTATTTTCAGTTATAAACTTATATTTGACTTCTTAAATAGTCAAATAATTGATATTTTGTGCCTCAATAATGTTTATAGATATTAAAAAATACCTTCGATATAAGTAATATAGTAAAAGGAAAGTTGAATGATATCATAAGAGATTATATCAAGCATGATCTGAATAGACAAGGAATTACAGTTTCGGTACCAGCGAGAACTTATTGACTAAAAAACATTCTTTTGAATGCTGACTGCATAATGATTAATTTAGAGCTTAAGATTGTCAAGGTTATATGAAGGTGTTATAAAATTGCAATAATCTGATTTTTTTTATTCGAATATGTCTACCTAACCAGTGGCAAAAATTCCTCTGTAACCAACCAGATTACCCTTCCCGTATAAATTCAGCATTTCCAGTCATAAACAAGTCTGTTAATAAGTAGCAGCATTCGACCAGTAGCGCCATCTTCCGTACAGAGCCGCACAATCAATTATATAAATCGCCGAATGGCATCGGTAATAGTCGACGAACAACGATGGATAGATTTACCAGGCCACATTGTAGGAGCCAGGCCGTCTGGCCGATCACAGAAGGCGGCGTTCACAATAATTAGAAGCGCAAAAAAAGGAACGCTCTTTACTCTGTTACAGGTGTTCGGGGGAGACAGAAAAAGGCCATTTTTCTGCGTTGCCCTTCTAGGGGCATATTGTTCTGTCCCACGACGACCAATCGCATTCGCGTTTAAGAACGTGACGGGTTTTTGTCGTCGCTGCCATTTCGATTGGTCAATATGTCATTGGTCGACGATTGCGTTTTGTTTTAAATCAACAATTACCGCGATTGATTATTCGTTTTGTTGGACGTGTCGGGCCTTGTACGGCGGTAGCGAGCCATGTTGCGACTGCTGCTCGTTTAGACAAATTGTAATATATTTCATGTTATTTATCCATCACGAACAAACGATATGGTAATAGGAGACATTGTTAGGGTGATATAAGAGCGGTGTTTATTTTTCAGCGTACATTAATCTCCAGTAAAAGATTCTGGTAAGAAAAAATCAGGTTTTAATCAGCCTTGTTTTGAATAAATCTGTCATTGTCATTATATTTGATGAACCATATAGCTTAAGAATTAATGAAAATTAATATCAGACCTGTAAATTTATTTAAAATGTTGTAGCGACCTTGAGGCATGTCGAATTTTACATCGTGGAATAACGGTTAACAAAGTACCTAGAAATATAATCCCAGGTGTTGAACACGGGCGGGGTGCCAGCAGCGACAACTAGAACAGGATAACGAATAGCTGGGCAACCCCGAGACGTTCATCTAAAATGTTTTCCAGTAGATGGTTTTACCGTGTATTAAATCGCATCAGGAATATTTGAAAACAACTTTATGTTGAAGCCTCACTGATAAGAGTCACTTTTCAGTATAAGCCATTTCATCGAATTGTAAACAAATAATTTTTTCGGTGCATTGAAAATGTCTGTATTTGTATCGAGTAAATCGCATTTGCGGAAACTTTATACATTCTTGCTTCAATTTGTAGAAAATCATCAGCTCATCCAGTGCTGTGTGGAGCTTTATGAAAAACATGCTACATCGATTTCAATATGTGAATACTTGTTTCTGTATTTAAAATGTGGTGATTTTGGCATCGAAAATAAAGAGCGTTCTGGAGAGCCAACAAAAATTGAAGAGGAGGATTTGAAAGTTGAAAGAAGAAATTACTTGATGGAACCATTAATGGGGATCCATATCTACTACAATTGCATGCTATGACATATGCTCTACATATGCAATAGCATGACAATGCTCTACCCCATGTTACAAATCCGGTAAAACCTTACTGGAAAACATGGGAGGTGCTACCCCACCCCGTTGTATCCTCCAAACCCTCCTCCTTCTGATGACTACTTGTTGCGACAGTAATCGGTGACCAGCCTGAGTAGCGATTCACTTCTTATGAATACACCATAAAATAGGTCGATTTATGGAGAACATCAAAAGATGCATCGTTCTTTCGAAATGGAATCCATAAATTCCCTGAAAGGTGGAAAAAACTAGCGACTATCTATGGACAATACTTTGAATAAAACATTGTACCGTTTTTTACAATAGAGTTTCAAATTTAAAATAATTCTTTTAAAGCTAATTTATATGTCTGAGAGAAAAGACTGAAATATTGATAATTGACGGTTTACCTATTATTGGAAATCTTAATGGGATCATGTTAGAGCAAATGCAAGAATTCAAGTTGCGAACGCTTATTTTGGCAATACTGCATGGTTCTGAGACTTAGGCACTTTCAAAAGCATTAAAAATGTGGGATACCTATGCTAAAGGCAAATTCTACATATTCTTATCCGTATTTTAAATGAAGTTATTACTTTAAGATGCGACAATCAGTGCACAGCTGAGGAAAACATCCAGAGATGCAGATTACAATGATTTGGGCAGGTCTTTCGCATGAAAGGTGAACAAATTCTCTACAAACGTCTGTGACGAAATCAGCTTTTTAGGTGGCAGACGCAGCCAACAGCGCGGAAAAATTCACGGATCATTATCATAAAAAATCATCTAACAAAGTGAAAATTAACAATAGCCGAGACCAGCCAGAACAGCTGTCGGCCACTCCGACTGTTCCAACTGTAACAAGATTTAGTAAAGAATAGATAATCTCAATTGGTTGAGAAGCAGACATAATTTCTGGGTGACCGCTATGGATTGATGATGATTATTTGATGAGAGATATTTAAACGCAGGCATTAGAAAGGAACTGTTAACATATGAAATTAAAATTAATTAAAATCTAATATCATCTATCAGCCTTATCCTGAGTCTTAACTATGGTGTATATATTCATCATATCTGATCAATATAGGTAGTTGTTTAGTAGTTGCCTGCTTGATTGAAACAAATCGCGTTCTCTATTTGGTAAATATATAAATAGTTAAATAGTTTTAAAAAAGCTCCACCCGAAAAGAAAGGTTCAGCATTAAAAAATCCGACTAATGAATAATATGTATATAGATTACTAAGCTAGGCAGTTGTAGAATTATGATCAGTAACAAAACTTAAGGACTTATCTCTACAGTGTATGATCAAGAACTTCATTTCCTTTTGATGAAAACGTATGATAAAACTATTGAACTAAGCCATAGATCAAAGAAAAATGCATCGTCGTTTGTATTCGGTATAAATAAGACTAGATTAGGTAGATTGTTGTTATTGACTTGGAACCGCTTTGGGAACTGTTAAATATATGTGTTATTAAGCTGTTTTATACATTTTTTTTGGATGTTTGCATGTATTCTGATAATTTTTTCAATTTAAAAACATTTTTATTGAAAAAATGGTTTCAATTATATTTTTAGACAGTTTCTTCCAAAGTTTTGGCGATACTGTGTCAAAAAGACGATGTTGATTAAATAGTGACTCATTTTCGCACATTTTCAGCATTTCGATGCTATGCGCTAATCCAAGCTATATCGGCTCGTAATACTCTACATCTTCCTGATCATACTTTATGACCATGAATATTTGGCAACTATGTCAATACAGCTGGATGAATGTCTCTCCTGTCATAGCAAGTTAGATTTTTATCGCCTATTACAATACGCCACAGAACACTTTTTGAAACGGTTCTAAATTGCATTCCTGTTCAATTTGTGTCGTAGCTATTTTCCATCCGTTTGAGTTTAATCGCATATAAACCTTTAAAAGGAGTTGATTCATCAATAGCTGAACTATCGAAAAATTTATTGAGAATTTAAGCTATGTTTCCATCCAACAAGACTTGTTTTATCCTCTACGCCTTTCTTAGACATTGACATTAAAATCACCACTTTTAAATCGTTGAAACCAAAAGCGACAATTGAGATATGACGGAGCTTGATGTGAGATGATAATAATGATATAATGAGAGGATGGATATATGATGATAAGTCATGTAGAGTACTTTGACAGCAGATTTCTTCGAAGCAAATTACAAATAAAATATAGGCCGAAAATTCAATTTTGATTAATAGCGCCTATATAACAGGTCAATTAAAAAGTCCCCGGCATACCATAGTAAAACACATTTTTTTGGCAAAATTAGTTTTTTTATTCAACATAAAATGTTAAAATTCAACATATATGTTAGAGTCACTGTTGATGGTCCTTCCTTTTTCAAGGTAATCAATGAAAATTATTCCATGCGCATCCCAAAATTCAGACTCCAAAACCTTGCCAGCAGCAAATAGACGCAAAAACTCGGATTTATTATGCTTGATCATCTTCAAATACTGCTCCGAATCATCAACTCGTCGTTGTTTTTGGTTAAAAGTGAGCTCGGGCGGCACCCACTTTGCACAGAGCTTTCTCGTACCCAAATATTTGTGAATGATATGATGTACACGTTCAGTTGATATATTTAGAGTGTCTGCTATTTCATTGAATTTCAAGTTACGGTTTCAAGTTATACATTTAAAATCATTTTGTGGATTTTTTAAAATGTTTTCGTGGGTAACAACCTCTTTTGGGCATGAACGGCGTTCTCCGTCTTCGGTGCTCATTTCACCGCGCTTAAACTTAGCATACCAATCCTTGTTGGTAGATTTTCTTAGGGCAGTATCCCAGAAACTCGGCAAGAATATTATATCAACACGCGAATTTCCTTTTTATCAAGTTTTTTGACATTAACAAAAGTTGTTTCACTCAAAATGCTATTATTCACAAACTAATGATCAGACAGCTGTCAAATTTATACACGCATCTTTTGAGAGTTAGGGCTAACTAAAAAAAGTCCATTAGAAGGTTAGGTTGTTTAAGAGTTGTTTATATTGATACTTAAATTATATATAACTAAATATTAATATAGTAATATTGATTATATTTTAACAGATAGATATCGCTGATTACAAAATACACACAAGCATTTATTATAAACAAAGGTTACGTTCGAGCAAAAGTTATGGGTTAATTACAATTCACATTACTTTAAATAGTTCGCATTGCTTTGTCACATACCTCAAGATAAATGAATGCCAAACTATTGATTACGTAAAGATCTGCAATAAATCTCTAAGACATCTGATTAAAGCAAATAAATATTACTGCAAGTACTTAATTCTCTTTTGAATTATTATTCTCAAAGAAATATATCTTCAGTTCATGTCGAGAGAACTTTTTTTTAAATGATGCGCATAGAAGAAAAGTAAATATTTCAATTAAAACAATACATGATTTTCCAAAGGCTTGTTTAGCTAATACTAAAACATGGATTTAAGACTTTCAGGCAGTTACAGTCTGACATCTGCAAGTTCAAAGTATTCCATTTTCAATACTTAAAGGAACTCTACTCTACTACTTAAAGGAACTATGTATGGTCAGTATACACCCTAAACACACGTGCTCTCTGACTGTTTAGAGCAGAATTTGGACTGACGCCTTCATTAATGCACACTTCTTCGAAAAAAGCCGGTTTATTTCTTTCATCCTATTATCATCAGATCATCAATTAAGCCAAGTTAATATTATAAATATATACGATATTTATTTCTAGCAGAATAGCTTTACATGTGGCGTCTGACTATCATTAGATTAGAGTTAGACCTCTTTGGGGTTTTCTAAAGTCATAACTCAACATAAGCCAGATTATCACTCAAATTTCCTCCAAATCCTAGATATATTACATTGAGAGAAATTTCATTCTAAAGAATGTTCTGTTCAAGATATCATATTTGAATTTTTCAGAATATTTTTCAATACCTACACACAGCTTCTTTCCATGTCAACCGGCCTTTATCGAAAAATACCTTGTACTTGAAGACTCATTAAAGATTCACTTGACCTCAATTGAATATTACTTATTTTAAATATCATACTAACTAGAACAATTTTACTACTTATATTGACTTAAATTGGTCATCTCTCGCTAAAATTTGAAATAAAGAAGATCTCTTGTCAGAAAGATGATAAAATATTATCACACAATGTAAATAGATCAACGTTCTTTGTTATTATAGGTCCAATAGTTTCTTTCTATAGAAATGAAACCACTTATCTCTAATTAACAAATAACGATAAAACCTTAATGACGACGTAAGCCAAACGCGGCCGAGGCGGCATTTGCTCGATCTGGTGGCGACAAATGTTCAATTACTAAAAAACGAAGAAGCGCTAGGTGGTAGAGTCCGAATTGGGAAATAAGAAAAAGATCACGAAAATGGCGGAGGTGGGATAAAAGAGGAAGAACAGTTGATCGCTATTCTTTGTACCCGATAAGGAATCGTCCGCCTCCTCTCTTTGTTCTTCGATTGTGGATTACTGACAGAATCAGAATGTACAGTAAGAATTTGAATAAAACAATAAATTTTATTCAAACCGATGAAAAGAATTGTTGAAAACGAGAAATTTTTAGAATCTGATATGAACCTGGCCTTTAGAACCTAGAATGTTGAGATAAATGATTTTTATCATGTCATTTCAAAAAGAATAAAAGATGAAATTTAAACATTCCATTCATTACAAATTTTGTTCATCGCTAGCTACGACTTTTCTCTATCTTTCGAACAGATCCCATAGGATCCAAAAATCCACTCAATCGACAGTCTGTAGAGACAATATCTGACGATAGGATAATTCAGACTGAACATACCTTTGACTACATTTTTTATTTACATAGCCGCAATTTGTATTCAGCGCATTAATTTAAATGTAGAGCTAGCTCACCTGATGATTTAATTTGGCCTAAAATTCCATTTCCATAGCTTCATACATTTTGAGTCTTCTCTTATTCTTTTGTAATTTAAACTTTAGAAAGAACTGCTGAGAATTTAATGAGAATCAGAATTATTACGTATGTATTTCTAAAATTATCGAATGTATCCCATTTGCAGATTCCTTCAAATTAAAAAAGTAAAGCAAAAGTTTCTGGTAAGGAAGGAAAATTATACGATACTAATAGAATCCAAGAAACCAAGTCATATCCTAATGTATAAATATAAGCCATGGAAGATGAAGGGTCAACAACAAAAACTTTTAGTTTACTAGAAAACTACTATCTTAACTGAAAGAAGTTTTTAAAATGTATGGACAATATTACCGATCTAATGAAGCAACACCATTCTGAAAGGCCAAATAAAATACATACGTGGTCATTGTCCCGTCTAAATAGCTTGCAGCAGTAGCACAATTATTTTCGCCGCCTTTTGAAGACCTTATGAATTTTATTCCTTTTACCTAAATTTTCGTGGTATAGCCTGTATATAATAGTTTCACAGGTTTTTATAGGTTCAGATCGTTCTTATAGCCTACGACCGAGCAACTGGCCTACTGCAATCTTACTTAGGTACATCCAGAACTACAAGTATGTGTTCACAGTCTAGTAGACTAGTTTAATTCCATGCAACTTTATCATTAAAACCCGTCTTTGTTAGACTTAGATCGTGAACTGCGATGTTTGTGTTAGGAATGTTTTTCAAAACATGGATTCTAATTCCTAATTTTAGAGAAGAAGCTAGAGAACTTCAACTGAGATAGTTTTTCTCAAATCTCCTGGTTGCTTGACTTGGGCGTATTTCGTTTTATTGGAATTTACTTATTTCTAGAGCATATTATACAAACATGTTAGGCTAGAATGTTTTCATCCATATAACTTTTAATCGTTCCAAAGTCCTAGCCTCCCGATAGTCTTATTTTCCTCAAAAAGGGAGGCAAAATGTTCGCTAAGCCGATTAATATATAGAAGAAGCTTAAAAATGTAATGTAACAATATCAGAAATCTCAGGACGCGTAAATTTAATTTTTAAAAGTATTGTTTCATATATTATTGATAAATATCAAAGGAACTTCTTGATTGATTAGTACTAGAATTTTTGTTATTAGAAAAGTGCTACTTAATGGATTGTGAGTTTTTATTTTGTGAATCTTAACAGATTTTCCAAATTAGTTATCATACCTATTCTGAATATATTTCAGTCTTGGCTTTGCTATAAAAAACATGAGTAATGTAAATAATGCGGCATATCTAAAAGAAGTTTAATTAATATTCCACAAAAAACAACAATGTTACTGAAATAAACTTCACTCTATTAAAACAGAAATAAAACATGGAAGCAGGTGAATAAAATTTAAATCAATAAAGACTCAGAAAATATTGATCGACGCGATTTCTAAATGAAAGCTATAGAAAAAATGGAAATCCCATTAGCTGTCAACACAAAAAGCAACAATCACCCATAGCTATATACAATCGAACGGCCTGCTGGCGCCTTCACGCCATTTACTGGACTTCGACCTCCATCGACCTGATCCACGCGTATGGAAATCCATCAAGGGTCGTGCCTCCCACTTCCCCAGCCCTCCATATGCATACACACACAATGAATAGTTAACGAAGGCGTCAATCATCTCCATTGAATGTAAACAAATGACTGTCTTCAGAATATTGGAGCGCATGTGCCGTGTAAGGGAAATTTTTCAATTTAGTTGCCACGTTTAGAAGTCCAAAGTGCGTTTGAAGCTTTCCAGTATTGATGTCAAGTGAACGTTTGTACAAGTAAGTTCATAGTTATTTATATTTGAGCTTTGTATTTTTTATTTTTATTTTTTAGCTTTCTTTAATACAGAGAATCAATAATACATAAAGTTTTGATAAGAAAAATCGTCCTCTAGTGTTGTTTATTAAAAAAAAATTGGATGATCTCCTCAGTATCATAATCTCCTAAATAATATATGTATGAATTATAATAACAATATATAATATATCACCTCATCATTGTCATTATTAATATAGTGAATTATTCGTTCTTGATTCAGGCTGCAATTACTTATAGTCTTCCAAAGTCTATTTCCAAATATGTGCTGATCATTTTCATTGGAGTGCCAGAATACCTTGCCAATGTTCTTTAGTATATTTATCTAAAGTTTGTTAACTAATAGTACATTACTATTTCGGAACATCTTCACAAATTATTTTTGTTTCCGATCAAATTATTTTTACATCCAAAATATTTTTATTTGATGTTTAATTCTTCCAGTTTCTTTACATGGAAATCAAGTATTTTTTAGTATCTCCCCAAGCTTGATTTAAATTAGCTATAAATGATTTTTTTTTCTAAATTCAACGCCTAGCTATAAATGTCTATACATTTAACATATGCAAATCATGTATTTTCTACAAATGTGTGCATTGTGCAATGATGTATAATTGGGTATGTTTTTATCTTCTAAAACAGTCAATATTTGAATTTCATGTCGCAAACAAGACTTGTTATTAACAGGTCAGTTGAAAAGCCCCCGCTCTGACACATAAATGGCACTACTAGAATTAAATCCGTATGTTTTTTAGTTGGCCCTAATCCTCAAAAGATGTGTGTATAAATTTGACAGCTGCCGGATCATTAGTTTGTGAATTATAGGATTTGAGTGAAGCAACTTTTGTTATTGTGAAAAAAATTAATAAAAAGGAATTTCGCGTATTGATAAAATATTGCTTTTTGAAGCGAAAAAATACAGTTGAAGCAAAAAATTGGCTTGATGCCGAGTTTTCGGACACTGCCCCAGGAAAATCAACTATCAAGGGTTGCTATGTTAAGTTTAGACATGGTGAAATGAAAAGAGGTTGTTACCGACGAAAACATTTAAAAATGATTTTGAATAACCGTAAATTGAAACTGAATGAAATAGCAGACACTCTAAAGATATCAACTGAACGTTTACATCATTATCAAATCACTCACGAATGGTTGGGTATGACAAAATTTTGTGTAAAGTGGGTGCCGCGTGAGCTCACTTTTGACCAAAAACAACGACAACTTGATGATCCGGAGCTGTGTTTGAAGATGATCAAGCGTGGACAAGCCATCCGAGGGGACTGCACACGATGAACCCGCTCCAAAGCGTGGGAAAACGCAAAAATCGGCTGGCAAGGTTATGGCGTCTGTATTTTGGGATGCACATGGAATAATTTTCATTAACTACCTTGAAAAAGGAAGGACCATCAACAGCGAGTATTATATAGCATTATTGGATCGTTTGAAGGACAAAATCGCCGAAAAACGACCGCATTTGAAGAAAAACAAAGTGCTGCTTCACCAAGACAATACACCGTATCAAAAATCTATGAATTGGGCTTCGAATTGCTTCCTTATCCACCGTATTCTCCAGATCTCGCACCCAGTGATTATTTCCTGTTCTCAAAAGAATTCTCGCTGGGAAAAAATTTTCGTCAAACGAAGAGGTGATTGACGAAACTGAGGCCTATTTTGAAGCAAAGGACAAATCGTACTACAAAAATGGTATCTAAAAGTTGAAGGGCCGCTATAATTAGTGTATCACCCTTGAAGGGAATTATGCTGAATAAAAAAAACTAATTTTGGCAAAAAAAATTGTTTTACTATGGTAGGCCGGGGACTTTTCAATTCACCTGTTATATAAGAGCACTAAACCAAATTATGTGTTATTTGTTGTAATGAGAGATTATGTATAAGCATTATTTCTCCCGTAAAAATTCCTTTTTGGTTAAGATTGAAATGTTGATCATCATACTTTTATTGTCAACCTGACTGTTCTATGTTTGTAGTTGACTACAAATAACTAATTATTCCGTCTTATTGAACAGAGAAAAAAATCTTCTCCTTTATTAGTAAATTTGGATTTTTTTGCAGTTGCATTATTTTACTGTTTTAATTATTCTATAATTTTGTATTGTTTCCATTATTGTTTTCAAAAATTCTCTTGATTTTGTTAGGCTTCAAAATTAACGGATATAGGTGCTTGCATGTATTGTGATCAGCGATATATATTTGGAAAAATGTGTAGTATCAATGTAAAAACTTTTAAATACCTAGCCTAACTATTAAAGTTAATGGTTTTAATATTTCTATAAATACAGTAACACTCAACATTTTTCTCAACTTTACTAAACACATTTAGAAACCTAGGGCGATGCGGCACCGCTAAATCTCAATTATCAATCATATCCAATTTGGTTTTAGCTTCAGCGATTTAAAATTGGAGCTTTTGATATCAATAATAAAATGCAGCCTAGAGGACTAAAAATCGAAGGCAATTGCAGAATTGCAACATTTATTTGACAAAACCCCAGCTCAAATAATTTATTACGAATACGTATTATACGGCCGAAGAATTACGAATTATCTGAAAATGTTATTTTGAATAGTTTCTACATCGCGATTTTATTATCTACCTGGCGAAAGGACGAGTTTTCTGTGGCGTATTGTAGTGATAAAAAGTGGATACACTACAATAATTCCAAGAGCAGAAACTCATGAGTTGTACATATGGTGCTGTGCGATGGTGCTATTATATAGGGTGCCCTGCATACCTGTTGTACGGTGGAATCATCAAAGTGTAGTATAATACCAATTGCTAAAACCACACGTAGCTGTTATTTTAGATATCTACTGATGTCAATTAAACAAAGTATTATTTCGACAAAAAGAAACAGCGACAGACGTTTGGGGAATTGTTTATATGGCTCGGTGAATAGAGGTAAAAACGAAATGAAATAATGGTGTTTACATTATGTGATTGTATTTTGTACACAGTTATTCCACGATATAAAATTAGACATGCCTCAAGGTCGCTACAGACGCAAATAGACACAAATGAATCCTCTTACATGACAACATTTGACCCACACGTTGCAAGAATTTTTAACGATTGTAGTGCGAATGGAATATTCTACCGCACCCAGAATACTCACTAAACTAGTGTCTTCTGATTACCACTTGTTCAAATCCATATAGCAAAGCTTGGCTAGCACGACTACGAAATGCTGAAGATATGCAAATATGAATTAATGATTGCTGCTAAACCAACATCGTTTTTTTATGTTGCAATTGGAATTACAGGAAAAACTGTAAAAATTATTTGGGCTTACAATTGCAATAATTAATAAATATATATATTGTAAAAATTTTGCTCCATAAATGTTTTAAGGTGAAATAATAATTACAAAACGTGCAAGCACCTATCATAATATAGATACTTCTATGTGTAATATTGTAAGTGTAATATTTTTTCTATGTTTCTGAAGTTTAAGCTTTTTATTGATATCTGGATATTTGTCCTTTCACTTATACTTTTAGATTGGAAAACTTTTATTTCATTATTTTTCATGTTAATAGTGTGTCTATTGCTAATTTATAATGTCCATATATCTTCTTCTTATTAAATTCCAATATCCATTTATTTAAAGCTTGTTTTCAGTGGTTGATTCTCATAGAGCTTTCCCTGCCTCCCCTAACTATATATGTATCCTATTTAAGTTCGTACTTTACAGGCCATAACAAGCATTTTTTTGGAATACTATTTAAGGAGGTATTTAAGGACAAAATATAATCAAATGGTTTCAATATTACAATCCATGAAAGAATAAAATATGGTTTAGTTCTATATATTTGAGTCTGAGTATCTGGCATTGAAGATTGTTATTAGCAAAGATTTAAAAAAATCTAGAAAATATCTAGCGGGGTCAGATCAATTGTTCATGAAAATTGTCCATCATGGCAACCGCTGTATAGCACTTAATGTTGTTCTGGAACGGCGTGCTATCCATATTCTTTTAAGTACAAGTTAAGTTAAATAAATACTATAAGTTAGGTTAAAATTCAATTTGGATTGAAAGAAATGAGCTATTATCGTTTTGGAATATTCGTCGTTGACGGAGATATTATTTAGACCCTGTATTTTGAAAAGTTCAGATCAATGACACTGTCAGCCTATCAAACAATATCTTTTTGTACATGCAATGCCACTTAGTAGACTTCCTATGGATTAACGCCGTTTCATAAACAGCAATTATGTTGTTAACTTTAAGATAAAAGATATAATAATAGTTAAAAGATATTCATCCAAAATTTTCCATGTCAAGCAGCAAATGCCGTTGCTTGTTGTCACTAACTTTAAACTCCAGAGTCAACTGTACCTTGTTCCCGAGTCCACAAAACAGTTTGAAGCCTAGGTTGTCATGAATATTTTGCTAAGACATCAATGAAACTGAATAATGAAATAAAAATACATTCATATGTTAGTTTCAACATCATTTCAAATACTGCATGCCTCGTTTCACCACTATGGAGGAGTCTCTAGTTTACCGCCATAATTCTGAACTAAAATAAGGCTAAGGAATAATATGGAACGGATATATCAGCTTCGAAGCTAATTGGTATTCAGAAATCGGCTAAAAAGTGTTTTGAATAAAAAGGGGCTTTTGTTGTTAGCATTAAACTAGTAAAACAATAGACTCAGATTATTATTACGACCTCTTTAACAAGTTGAAAAATAATGTTCTGCAACTATAAATCTAGTTTTCATATCTCTTTAATTTCCGTGAATTGATTGAAAACACTAGAGTTATAATAAATTAAACGCATTCCATATCAGTTTTAATAGGTCCCACCTATTAATTGTTACTTCATCGAAATTCTAACTACCAGCTAATTAATTTGTTTGACTAAGTTAAAACCGAGAAACACAGAATAAAAACGTTTCACCGTTTTATTATTATACTTCGGCCTTGGTTTGCGGCCTCCTTATCCACAAACAAATTGCATACATTCCTAATCGCAATTGAATTTTTAATTGTTAACTGTCATCGCCAGCTTAGATACCCGGAAGGTCTGGAGTTCGAGGAACGCGTCAGGTTTCTCGGAAAAAATCAGCGAGTCTAACAACAAAAAAAATCGCCACCATTAACAACTATTTGACGCCGGTCATATAATGGGAATCGATCAATCGCCTGTATCAATAGAATCGCCGGCGACATTCATGGAAAGTGTGGAAAGCGGCCACGTTTAGTTGGGTCGGTAACACGAGTCGGTCGCTTATCCATTACATGGAAGGATGGGTTGTAGTGCGGCCAAGAACGTCACCGTGGAACAAATGGAGAACGGCACCGATAACAACACCAACCGCGGACGCGAAACCAGGTATGACTATACATTTTTTAAGTTGTTAAATTGTTAAATGTTAATCTGACAATTTAAAAACTGTTAAATTTGTACAGTAATTTTGTTCGTTTTAAACTATCGTGTCGTGTCAATAAGCCAATATATATTTTGTGTAAGTTTAAACGAAATGTAATTTCAGTTTTGTGTTATAAAATATTGTTTAATCATTCGCCATCTATCTGGAAATTTCATAAGTCCATAGATACTGAATAAATATTTTCATGACTATTAGTTTAAATCAACAAGATTTTGCTCTTTTTGGAAAATGTCTTAAAAATGTCTATCGATCTTTACTCATTATCTTTTACTATATTTTGAAATTATTTGTTTATTTATTAAGTGAAATTAATTTAACTGACCGTTATTGGATGGTTGATAAGATTCAAAGTATTCATAAGTTAATTAACTAATTATTACGGAAAACAGTATTTTTCGTCCGAAACGTTTTCATTGGTTTTCAACAATATGACTGAGCATTACAACCTTATAAAATCAGACTTTGGGCACCAGTCACGATATGATATAAATAATCTATCATCGAAAGTTGAAGCAGCTATTTCTACGTAAAAATAATGTAAATGTACATAAATTGTGGAACAGCAGTATTCATTTTGTTACGAACAGTCAACAATTATTACAACAGTCTAGGGATAATTTGAATAACTTGAAAGCAATTGCAATTAGAGCAATGAGTTTCTTGCATCAATTCGCTATTTTCGCCCTTTTTTTTTGAATCACATTCAAATAATCTACAAGGCGAAGATTCCTTTATTACGGCGAATCAATTAAATGAGGAAAAAAAGAGTCTCGCTGGAATAATCCAGTCGGCTACGCCAGCATTAATATACCTATTATTGATGGAAATATCCTTTTTCCAAAAACAACCGTATATTATCTATATATTTTAGTCATCCCATAGTAACAATAACATTTGAAAATACTTTATCATCTCCGTGAAATAATTGAATATAGCTACTTTATAGCTAAATTCCTCTTGTATCACCACCCCAATTTGTTAAAAATTAACTGTATATTAAACATTTTCGAAATTGTTTGTTTACTTCTTGTTTCGGAAAAAAAATCATTGTTGCCTAGTAACATAACATTCGGAGAATAACATGATGTAACTACAATTACAATTTAATATGCTGCAGTATTATTTTAAGGTCTTATTTATAGTATTTCGTTAACAATATCAAAAACTCACTCTTTATATTATCATCATCAACATCAATCCATTCGATAATTTTGATCCATGTCTTTTTCGGAGCTGCTTGCTCTACATCATCCACTCGAAACATGGGTTTTGCCACAGAAGTTGTCACTTTTTTGCAATACTTCTTCTCTTCCTCACTTACCATCTTAAAGAAACAAAAGCTACTATAGCTTGGTCAATTCGGATTATTCGATAGTAGAGCCATCTTTTCCTCCTATATTATTTTAATCACAAGTACTTGAACTCCCAATATCAATCGATGGACAAGCGATCCATCAGTTATTCTGTGATGCCATCTATATCATAAAAAATTCTAAAAACCTCAACGTCTATATCAGCGAATAGAGTGCTATCATCAGTGAACATCAGATAAGTCAAGGAATTTATATATTTGTATTGCATTGGTTTGATTGGGTGTCGAACCCTGTTCTTCTCAGCTTTTTACATTGAAAGATTTTTAAAATCTTGTTTATACAATCTTCATAAACACATAAAACATTCTAGACAATTGATAGGATACTTATATCTCGATAGTTCTTACAGTATCTACAGTCGCCTTTTTCCAGAATAGAAACAATTGTCGTTTTCTTCCATGGTGATGGTGCTCACTCCGACTGCCAAATTTGTGTGACTAGAACATGACATGTTGAAGCAACGTTTTCCCACAAGCCTTGATCATTTTTGTCGTCATTTGATCGAGTCCGTCGTTACGGTGAGTCACTCGTTATCAGGAAATAAAAATTCTGGAACGTCAATTGCTCGACGATTAATTCTGATTAGGAACTCTGTGGAGCATGATTGTAATGCGGCATCTCCAAAAAATCAAATCTCAAAATCTCGGCAAAATCTCCCTCCATCGTTCAAGATATTGTTATACGAAGGTTCCAGCTGCTTTTTGAATGTTGTTGTTGGTAGATTTACTCCTGCCACTCAGTTTCTTAACGTAAGTGTTTGGTACAACGTTCGATATTCAAGTTTCAACGCAGTAAATTCCAAATCGCCCACTGATTCTCACACTCTCACTGACTCGCACACAATTCTCGCAAGCTTTCCTTTCTAATTTTAGTTTTGCTAACATCCATTCATTTTGCCTATTTTCGATCTTCTACCATTTGTAGATATTCGTCGGATAGCCAGAGCTGTATTTGGTCAGCATAGTTAGATCCAAATCCACAAATCCAAGTAGTCTGACTGTAAATAATTTTGCCATTTAGATCCGGCTGAGATTGAACTAATGCTATAATATCCATCTTGGTGTCTAAGAATCGTAGAATACGTGAAAAACCATCCCTCCGCTACTGCATATCATTTATGGAAAACCTTAAATAAATAAATTTAAAATTCTCGTTTAGATCCGCAAATGCGTCCAACAAAATCGACAGCTCGCAACTCGAAGATTTGGAGAACGCCAACGTCAATAATATCCAAAAAGGAGGTAAATATCGAAAAATCAAAATATCGAAAATAACAAGCTAATTTAAAAACATCTTTCAGCTAATGGTTTAGCCTTTGAAATAACATTTGACGAAAACGACAACAATGACGATAACAATACCTCCAAACAACTACCCAAACGCATATTACAATTACAGGAAACCCAAAGCAGTCCGGTCAATTTGCAGAAAATACAAGAGAAGCTAGATGAGGCCGAAACCCGAAGACAACAGGTATGTCTGCTTCCATTATTTTTCAATAAACTTAACTAATACCCTATTTTTATGTTCCAGATCTTGCAACAGCGCATTCAATCAGCTAAGCTCAAGAGCAGACCCAGAACACAGGAGACATTACGCTCTATCACTCCAGAAAATAGAGAAGAAACTTCAGCACCTAATCCATTGACAGTAACGCCAAGTCATACGTCTGCATCACCGGAACCTCTTTAGTACATGCTCGCCATTTATTTTGGCAAATACGACTTCCAAATTATTTGTTTTATACAGCTTTTAGAAAAAAGGAAAAATGATAACTTAAAATAGTGCCATTACAAATAGTTAAGCCGTGACAAATATGAACTTCACTAGCAACATACAAGTACAAAACTACCATTAAATAACAGTGCACGAATTATTATTATTACTTAATTATTGTAACAAATAATTCTTTTTAAATACATACCATTAAGATTACTTAAAACATTTGTTTTTATAAATTATCACACTTTTGTGTCGTATCAAATAAACTTTTTAATTTTGTAGAACAAAACTTCCTCAATGATTTAGAAACACCTGTTTAAAATGTTAATAGAAACTATTCAAACTGTTACATTCGACAGTCTTAACATTTCTTTCCTAAAGTAACTACATTTTTCATTTAGTATTCAGTGTACCAAAACTCAAATTATGGGACGATCAAAATTGCATTTTAGATATTTATTACTTTTGTTGTTTTGATTTGAACATATCAATTATCAACATTTGAAAGTAAATCAAAATGAATGTCAATGTCAATGAAAAAAGTTCGAAGATATTGAATAGCAAGACTCGTTGGACAACAAACCAGTTTAAACTCTCAAACAACATTCATAGAGTGTAGAAGCAATTGAAGAATGATGTGAAAGTGTTTCAATATCGCGCTTTCATTGCTGGCCAGGCAAAAATAGAAAAGAAATTAAAAGTGGCGCTAGTAGGACAGTTCCAAGCACAAAAAGTCATGGGTTAGACCAGAAGCACTATCCGCCTAGATACCGAAATAAAATATTTATGGCGATAAAGTGTTGCTGTGAATATAGTAGGATCAGCAAAGCGTAGTGTATTATGAACTGTTAAAACCGAATTAAATTGTTACTGCAGATGTCTACCGATTTCATTTGAATAAATTCAATAAATTATTATTACAAAAAATTAAAAATAGCCCGTAACAGACGCAGAATCAGACATGCAAGAGAATTCACTCGTTACAAAATGTGTGGAGAATACACTGTTACAGCTGGAATAAAATGTTCAAGCGCAGCAGAGTACTCACCAAATATGGCGCCTTCGGATTACAATTTGTTCATATCAATTCAACATGGCTTGGTTGGCACACGGTTTCTAAATGCTAAAGAACCTCGAAAATAGATTACTTCATCATCGCCAGACCAACATCGATACGGTGTCGACGTGTTACCAGAGAGAAAAGAAAAAGTTGTAGAAAATGATGAAATATTTTAACTCATATGTCTATATATTGTCTTTCAATACCAATTTTCCTTAATAATTGCCCTTTTAAGTACATATTAGTAGATATGTTGAACTGACCCAAATTAACATAATTTATTCAATATTAAAACTTATACGAACAATAAACTTTAATGTTTTTTAAGATAGGTAGTTTTTTAATATATTTATAATTAATGATAAAAATAATAAAACTAATCAAATATAATAATATAATAAAAATGTTTACGACTTAGTAAAATATTATATACAAGTGTCCTAACTATCTTTAGTTGTTATGACTTAACTAAGGTATTATTTAGAGAAACACATTATTAATAATAAAAAATGCTTTTTGCAGTTTTTTTGGAAACGAGTATTTTTTTGGAGGACACCAATTATTTGTTATGTTATCTATAATAAATATATTACTGATTTGATTCTATAAAGATTATTATTTCCTAAAAAAATGTGTTTTTGTATAATTGTTTGACGAGACAGTTTCAGAATATGAAATACGTTGATATAATAAAAGAATTCACTTATCTTTAAAATGATTCACAGCAATTGAAGTATTCTGAAACAAGAAAACAAGTAGAAAGAATATTGTGAATTTGTGAATGAAAATAAATTTTAACTAAACATATCTACATTATTTTAATATGTACCAAATATTTCTTTCACATCGAAATCCTTATAACCTCTTTTCAGACATTTTAAATTTTAAGTATGTCTATCTTAGGTCTTCCCAAAAATGGGAAAACCTTCTTTCTTCTAAAATGGCTGTCAAATTGTTTCACATTCAAGTTACATTTTTTTCTTACAATATTTTTGAGACCACCAGTAGAACACAATTCGCATAAAACTAACACAAAATAAAATGTTTGTCCTCCAACTGTTGTGATAGCCGCGGATTCGAATCCTACTGGGGGCATAGTCGTAAATTTATGTTTGTGATTGTCCTAGGCAAGAGTGTAAAACCTGGCAAGGAAAATGATCCCAGTCACGCCAATAACCAGGCTGGGTAAGACCGGATGTCTTCTTCGAGGTTATTTCTAAAGTTGATCACTCGCCAGTCGGTAGGCTTAATGCTGAGGACCGTGGTTCGGAGCCCACGTTAAACTTTAGGCCCAGTCCAGATAAACCCATAGTTGGTAAAAAGAGATAAAAAAATATACATAAAAAAATAAAACTTATTCCTTAATAATTAAAAAAGTTATTTCTTCAAATATTTTCTAATTGAAACCCGGATATTAAAAATTTGACGTGAACGTAATTTTTTATTGATTTAAATTCCGCACCCCTGTGAAGTAACCATCTCTTGTTTTGAAACGCTGTCAATTATATGTTTTAAAAAATATCATTAATATGAGTTTCCTTCTGATTTGTAAAATAATGACGTAAAATAAGAAATAAAATTACAATTAAAGTTTACTTTAAGAAACATAAAATATTTGCGTTTCATTAGGTGCCCACACAAAACAGAATTCAGCTTTTGAAATTTAATTGTTACAAAATGTCAATCACTTTAATTAATTTCATTTACAACATACTTGAATTTTTAAAAAAATAGTATAATAAGCCATATTTGTAGGGTAAGTAAATAAAACTAATATTTAATTATATTTTTTAATAATTCCAATAACTTTGTTGTATAATAGTTTATTAATGTCTCTATTGAGTATGAAATCCGCATGGTTAAAATTATCATTAGGAACTTTATATTTTAGGACGACATTTGGCATCTTCTTCAGCTCGTTATATAAAGTCTGAAAAAAGTTTCTGTATTAAAATAATTTTCATCCATTATTGTTTCTAATATGTCTATATTAAGGACATTTTTGATTCATGGCGCCATCTGTTATTACTTTGCATAAATTATATAAAGTTATAGTAAAGATATTTATATAGAGTATTACTAGTTGTCTAATGTCAGATTTACCTCCACGTTTAAGAAATCATCTCCTCGACTAAAATAAACCGCTACAGGTGCCGTCGACTTTGATATATCATATAGGGGTGGAGTTAGGCTGTTGTAAATTATTGGATTTTGGTCATAGTAATTATAATGGCTAAAATTACCTTAAAAGTATAATTTAGTAATATTATATTTAATTGAATAATACAGTAAGTTATATATTCTTTTCTGTATTATGTTTTATTTAATCATATAATTTATGGATATGGTAGTTTTTGACATATATTTGTGATTGTTAAATTATCTCTGGATATATGTGATGACAGATTTGATGACAGGTTTTGTTTAAATTTTGCAATAATAATTGATTAGTTACCAGATATTTTGCTTTGGAGAAAGTGAAGTAATTGTTTCACAGAAGTCCCAGATGGATAGTTGTAAAATGTATTTGGGAATATATCCTGAAAGAAATATTTTAGTTTTCGTTTTATTGTAATGATGATCAAAAATAACCTACATAATCTATTTCATCTCCATTCATTCCTGACAGAATTTTACCCACTTGTTTCGTACATATCCAGTTGGCTATTTTGTGAGGCCCGACACAGAGATACGCCAGAAGTTGGGATGTGATGTGGTCTCTTCTTAAAATTTCGTGGATCTCAAAGAAGTTAAACAACGGCTAAAACGTTAATATTTAATATTAAAAATATACTAGCAAGTGACTGTACTGGTAAATACTAACTGAACTAATTATTAATTAATCACCAATAATAATGACCAATTTCGTAAATTATTAAATAACATTTAATTATAATTATTGATTGTCTTATTTAGTAATTTCCATCAACTACTGAGCATATAAGGAAATCTACGTCATATTTCATCAAGAGGTAATGTCTGTTGAATTATGATTGATTATTGCCTACGCTAATTTTTAATCGACAATTGATCGCATTCTGTTTTTGTAACAATTCGACTGAAATACATTAATTATAAACTAACTAGTAATCCGATAGTGAGTTTATTTGATTACAAAATCACACCTTTATAAACTTTCAGCCATCCGTTATCTACTTTAATAATTTTGCGTCTGTTGCTTACTATTACTGCTTTTGTTGATACACTGCGTCATTCAGTTCATTCAACTGACGTCGACAGAGATCTGCAGTAACAGTTTTAACTGCTCGTAATGCTCTACTAATTATCTTGCTGATCCCACCATATGCGCAGCAAACTTTATAGCTATAAATATTCTTCTTCGGTGTCAATGTAGATGGCTACCCTGAACCCAACTTATGACTTTTTAATCTTAGAGTTAGTAGTACATATACTTCTCATCGCCAGTTACATCGCTATGTATCCTCTTTTTAGATCTTTCTCATCATATGTAAACATGTAGAATCAGTTGATTGAACTACTAAGTTGTTCTTTTAAACCTTGAACTGGGTTTTTCTGTCCTTCAAACCAAAGGTATCAATATGCTTATGACAGATCAGCATCAGTACTTCTTTTTAAAAGTATTTGATAGGCTTTGGATTTCTGCAAATCAAATAACAAAAGTATTGAATGTTGAAAATTAATTTCTGAATTATTTCCTTCCGTGATTAGCTTATGTATAATAGATGATCTGAAAAGTCCCGGCCGTAACAAAGACCTTTCCAGCTGATTGTTGTGCTTTCGGGAGCTTTGGATAAGATTCACGAGTTGCTATCCACTTAGATGACGATCGTTTGGAAAACGCGGTTTTTTAATTCAAAATTAGCCTCCGTAGCAACGTAATTTCCATCAAGAGCCACACAATCATTCCAGAGCCGCTTTAAGATGTCATTACCACTTATTTAGAGGTTCGTCCATCGATCGATGGACGAACCTACAATTTAAATTTTGTCTCAAAATAGGCCTCAGTTTTAGCGATAGCCTGTTCATTCGAGCGAGATTTCTTACCGGTGAGTATTTTTTTGATTTCTGCGAAATGTCAGTAGTAGGAGCCAAATCTGGCGAGTACGATGGATGTGGGAGCAATTCGAAGTTCAATTCATGTAGTTTTGCAATGTTTTGATTGACTTGTGAGACGGTGCCTTGTCTTGATGAACCAATTTTTTTTTGCGGTCGTTTCTGTAATTTCAGCCTTCAAACGCTCCATAACGCTATATAATATTTACTGTTCTTTCCTTCACAAAATAGTCGATGAATATTACACCACGAACATCCCAAAATGTCGAGGCTATGACCTTTCCAGCCGATTGTTGTGCTTCCGGGCGCTTTGGACAATGTTCATCAGTTGCTATCCACTTAGATGACGATAGTTTTGATACCGGAGTGACGTTATAGATCCATGATTCATCCATTGTGACATATCGACGCTAAAAATTGATGTTTGTTAGGTTTAAATATGGCCTAACACTGCTCAGAATTATTGACATAGTCTTGTTTTTGGTCAACAGTGAGCAAACGCACCATCCGCTTTGAACAGAGACTTCTTTTTCAACAACGACAACTTCACTTTTTGATCATTCAAAACGATTTTGTGATTTTTTTTTTGATATTTTCTGGTGTTACCATCTCAATTAGGCGTCCACTGCATCATCAATGTGTCTACGACTACGTGTGAAATCAGCAAACCAACGTTTTATTGTTGTTTTTGATGGAACGGAGTCCTTATGATATTTTTCAAGGTATTGTTTCGCTTGAACGATATTTTTTCCCACCAAGAAGCAGTGTAAAATTAAAACACGAAATCATTTTTGGTCCATTGCTTTAAAAATAACAAAAACAGTGTCACTCTTAGCACAATAACTCACAAACTTATGAGTAGAAATTCATAAAATTTTAACAATTTTTTTGAAGTATTAACTGGAAAAGCGGTGATTGCAATAAAACTAGCGCCATCTATGTGTTAAGCCCGAGACTTTTCAAGCCATATGTTAAATATAGAGTTCTGTTAGGTTCTTTTCACCTATCGATATCGCTAATCATAATACATGCAAGCAACTAATAGATATTATATTTATCTTTGTTATTTTTTAAACCACACACTACAAGACCTTTGCTCTAAATTGGAGTGAGTTTAAAGGTGTAAATTTATATTAAAAAATCTCGTAAATTCAAGATTTAATCGGCTGAAAACATAACATTTTTTACAAGAAAAAATATAAGTATCAACAGAATCAGTACTACGTAGTATCACACTATATAAGACACTACAGACGAATGTGTAATTTAACCCTTATTGATTACGACTTTTGTCAAATAGCGGAATATTTACTTGGGCACGTAAAATTCTAACAATTGATAATTAATTAATAATTATTTTTATAACTATATTTAGCTATAAATTTATTATTTAGTAACTGTAATAATTTAATTAATTACTAATTGACTTCGAACTAAAATCTTCGAATAAATACATTTGAGATTTCCAAAATTCTCAAACTAAAATTCGAATTTAATAACAAATATAAACAATTTGCCGTTTCTTTGCATTATCACTCAAATTTACCTCTACAATAAAATTGGTGTATTGCCACAGCTTAAATAGGATATTTCTGTTGTTGTATAAACTAATAGCCGGTGCCATCAAATTCGCCACCAATATCTTATTGTTATATTGTGGTTTTAGAGAAGTCATCACCAAATATGCCGTACAGCCCTGAGATAGTCCCACATAGGTTAGTTTCGTCTGGTTGGTCGTTTTTATAACGTGATCGATCATAGCTGGTAGATCATATAACCCTATTTCATGATAGCTAAAAAAGAAATAATTGGTTAGCCAATCAATTTATCTGAAGTTTTATATCATTCCGAAAAAAAATTATGTAAAGCTAATTCACAAAAGTGAAATGATGGTGTGAGATATTGGTGAGCTTGTGCCACATACGATAAATGTAAAATGAAATATAAGAACGAATAGGAGGTATGAATAGATATCAAAGTTGATGATAGGTTTTACTATTTTAAAAACGTCACTAGGATCAGGGACCTTTTATATTTAGAATTGCATAGCTAGGGAACTATGGGTTGAACCGGAAGAGTTGAACTATTATTATATGTATAAATATGATTACACCCTTAACCTCATATTAGGTACTTGTATATATTTTAATCACTTTAAAAAAACACTTATTGTGTCGAATGAACGATGTTGAACTGGCAGCGATTCAATCATCGATCATTTTTTGCATTTATTTATTTCAAAACCTGTACCAGTCAAACTATATTACGTCGATCTAAACAGGTGATCAAAAGGTGTTATGCCTGGTGAACAGACTGGGTACGGTGGAATTCCTATCGAACTACAACATATGTGAAATATATATCTTCATATCTGTTGCAACGCGTGGCCGAGATTTATCATACAAGAGGATGACTTTGCATCTTTTAGTCGACATTGTTTTTTTGTAGCAACACAATGTTCGGTCTTTCAATTGGCGTCGATAGACATCTACTATCACAATTTTATCGGTTTTAGCAACTCGTAATACATTAAAGCTAGCTGGTCCCATCATATGTAAAATAAGACTTTATGGTCTGGGTATTCTGTTTAAATGCCAATATAAATGGGTCTATTTTACTAACACATGCTTTTTGGCACTTAAAATTATCGTAGTATATAACTTCTCATCACCAGACGCAATACGCCGAAGAAAACTCTTTTTTTTTCTGGCAATCAATGAAACCGCGATGTTGAAATGGTTGTATATGGAATGTTTAGTCAATTATCGTCTCTTTCGTCTTTTTCGATCTTTCCTTTCGAATATAAGCGCCTTGAACAATTAATTCATCAAATTCTAAGCTATAATATGTGTTAATAAAATTTGTTCTCCTGTCGATACTGGAGAACCTCATGGGTAGCCCCATTGGAGCCTTTTGGTTTATATTATTTGCACCAGCAATTCACAGACAGAACTTCAAATTTCCTTGACGATTTCAATTAGACTATATTATCACTCACTGTACTATTGTACTAATTTATTAATCAACTATATACACCGACGTGAATCAAGGCGATGGTTTGTCGAAGTATTCCCAACGCAATGTCTTGTACATGAGTCTTTTATATGATGCTTTCTGGAAGCATCGTAACATAGTGGACACACAACTCGATCCTGAGATAATACTATATTTTCCAAGAACTTTATCCCATCAACAGATTTACGAATCCTCCCAGTAAATGTGCAAAAACCTGGTGTTTCTCTACACTTGAGTCCTTCCCGTGAAATAGTTAAGATTCAGAGGATGGTGGTTGTGGTAGAAACATCCCAAAAAAGGGTACTCTACGCCGTATATATAAATTGACAAGACGTGACTAACAATGACTATTGGTATATTAAAAAAAGTCTCTAATAATGTGATGGAGCAGCATTACCACTAATTTCTAAAATAGTTTTATGGACTTTATTCGTCCTCCTATAAGGACCTAATAATTAATATGCATTACATCAGTAACAGACTTCACTTCACTTTCAAAAATAATTTTACAAAACGAAATAGCAATGTTTCTAACTAAAATTGTCACTGAATAAACATATATAGTATTCATAAGTAAATTTATACCTGAAGTCCCAAAAAGATTGGTCAAAGTCGGCGTCCAACATGATGTGCCTTCGAGAGTAAAAGTTACCACGTTGGTTTCCTATCCATACATCGAAACCTTGGTCAACTAATTGAAACGCCAGAGATTTTCCAACTCCTTGTACGATAAAATCAGCTGAACTACCTATATTATGTAATTTTACATAATGTTTTTATTCACACTTTAGGTTTTGAGTTTCATTAAACGTAACAAAAAGAACGAATTTAAGTAACTGATGAATTCCTAGATAAAATAGAGGGCACTGTTCGTACCTGTTATTCCATGCATCATCAAAACCACAGGACGTTGATCTGGACATGATTTTTTATATCTGGGGCATCGAATTCTGTGTACTGTTATCACATAACCATCTTCTGTGGTAAGATCTACCGCCTCCAAAGAGTAGTTGTACTTCTCGCAAAATTGAAACTAAAAACATTTGATATTGTTTTATGGATTCCATCAGATACATTTGCCGTTAATACAGAAACTTATAAGTAATGTTTCGTTTTAGTATCTATTACAGCAGAAATTAAATTCAATGTTTTTCTATAACCTATCCAAATATTTTAAAAAATTATTTTACTTGACGGATTTATTGGTGAGTTTTGCATGGTAAGTATTTGGTTTTGACAAGAAAATACATTATTTTATGTCTGACTTTTTACTTATATGATTTTGAAGTTTCAACAAATAATTATTTAAAAATATTCCTGTTTAACGATAAATAAAATTATTAATTTATTTAAAAAGGGCGAAGCAGTCAAATAGTTGACAAAGATTGATTGAGAACATACGATAAAAAATTGGGATCCTTATTCCATTCCTCTTTACAAGCAAATAAAATATATTATGAAGTATAAGAATAATTTTACATCATTTAAAATGAAGCTGCTGCTTGGAACGTAATGGAATTGAGCAATTGCCTCCATTCTTTCCTCTCTCAAAAATAACACAGAAAGGAATTCGTACACCTTCTGTTATTGCGAATAGAAGAAACCATCGATGCACGCTTCTTTGACTGAAATAATAATTATAATCTATTCAAAGTTTTTTTATACATACGTCATCAAGATGTTTAATGTAGTGCCTGTCTATTTGTCTTCTCATTTTATTGTAGTTAAAAAAGGACATAATGCTGTATGATAAGTTTGAACGTGAAACCGAATTAACCTGTCAAAGTCGTCCGGTTGTCAAACGTACGCAAAATTATTCAAAATGTTAGTTATAATTACTACTGGTTATAAATCGGCATACGTTATTTTAGTGCTTTGATTATTTTTAAAAATTTTAGATCTCTGTCTAATACACCATATTACTTTCTTTGAAAATGCCGAAAACAACAAATAGTCAGGGTCTTAAACTGATTGGGTCTTTAATAAATTTCTTGCTCGTAAATACCGTTAGAAAGGTGAATATTGATGATATTAAATATTATAAGTTGCTGTAATTTTATTGAAAATGTTTTTAGCGCGTTGCTGCTGCCCTGAATATTAGTGTGAGTACTGTGATTAACATCGCTTACAAAATCAATAACAATATGTTAGATTCAACCAAGTAAACCCGTCTACATACGAAGTGGGTGACGAATCTTAACCATCTTGACAGTAGCTCTATTCGAGATCAAATATACGAAATGTATAAGAACAGAGAGTACACAAACAATCTTATCGATATAAACATAATTTAATAAAACTATTTCAGAGAATATTGTTAGTCTGGAAAGTATACAAAAGTATACAAAATGTAAAAGAGTTAGGGACATGCAGCTTTTTGAGGGATATAAGACATCCCTTCATACACTACAGACATTGCTTTAAAAGAAATCAATTTTTAAGCGTAGAATAAAATCAAGGAAGATAAATTATTTGACTTTGTGTATCTTGATAAAACTTGGATATTTCAAAATGGTTCATTGGGGCTACAAGACAGTAACAAAAGAAAGTGTAAAGACAACAAAAATTGGTGGAAAAGGTAAAAGTTACAATAGAATTTGATTAGGTTTTGTTGGTCACAATATTTATTAATAATTAATTGCAGGTATATTGTTATTCATGCAGGGAAAAAGAATGGTTTTATTTCAGGCCCAAGGTTTGGTCCAAGGCTAATAACATGGAGAAATGAACAACAACATGTGTCTGTTATGGTTTGAAAATCAATTGTTAAGAACCTGGAGAAATAAGCCTGAAAAAGATATATAGTAGATCAGATGGCTCAACAGTATGGTCACATAATATTATGACTTCCTTCCTATCACTGTATATTCAATTCAATCGAGTTGATATGGGGGATAGCAACGAATATAAATATAAATTATAATAAATTATAATAGAGGTGCTGGTCAAAAAAGATATTCCAACAATTATTTAGATATGTGGAAGGAAGAATTGTCGACAATAATACCTTCGGTTTGGATGAACTCGATTAAACATACAAAGGAAGAAATTGATAAATGGTGGAATCGTGAACATGTCTTAGACAGATTGGAAGTTAACAGTTTAGTGATTGACTAGAACAGAGACTCGGAAAGTGATAGAGACTAAAGGAAACGTTCAGGATATGTGATAATGCTGTACAATTCTGGACATTTCTGAAACTGAGTAATAAGAGTGGAAAGAACTAAAGCTGTGCACATAATTAATAGAGTATAACTGTAGAAAATGGTATTGTACGGTCTGAAAGATATACGTGCATAGATATGATTGTAATTGTTCAGAATTAAACATGAGCATTAGGTTAGAATGTATGAGGACAGGATGAATACTATTTTATAGATATGGTAAATGCATTAATTAAAATTCAATGATTAATTTTATCAAGAATGATGTACACAGGTAGTAGCAGAACAAATAAAAAATACAGTGATATCAAGATGACTTGACAAGTAAACACATCATCGAAAGAAAAAAGAACTAAACATAAAAATGTAAATATGCTCTCTAATGAAAGTAAAATACATTACTTTTATATGATACATTACTTGATATATATTTGATATAAGAGTTCAATGTAAATACAATAAAACAACTCTAACCTATTAAACTATTACACCTGTGTTCTTAATTTTAGTTTAAAGTCATTCGTTAATATATGTATTAAATATACTATAAAGTTCAAATAAACTATATTTGTTTGCTAACAGTTTTCTTTCGTTATTTTATTTAAACTAGAATTTTGTTGTATGTCAAAGCCAAAGTGAACTAAAACTCAGAGTTGATGCGGCAACATTGCGACGTGTTGACGTCACAAATTTAGATGACGTATGTACAAAATAACTTTGAATAGACTATACTATTTTTCGTCGAATACTTATTTGTCTATCGACTAGTTCGATTGTTTTGCGACTATTGGGCGATTCCACTGTTTTCAATCGATAATTCCCAACGCTACTAAATACATTAGAGTATTATAAAATTATTCTTCGATATTACTCATCATGTTAATACTTATGTCTATTTTCATAATATAAATCAATATAGATTAGAGTTTCTATATCATCATCGAATGCAGTAAACAACCGAACAAAAATATTGCATATTTGTTATGAAATACATATTTCAGTGTGTGTATTAGCACCTAATTTTCTAATGAAACGAAAAAATATATTACTATACACATATTATTTCATTGTAACAAATTTAGTAATGAATAACACGATCATATTGCCAACAAAGTTAAACCAATGGAAATACACAATATTTTTATGCGTATATTATATAATTCTATAAAAGAAAATTATTTACAAGTGTTAGTCCGACGTCAGGATGTTGGGGAGGGCTTTTACCAATTAATATTGCAATAGACGTAAAGAACAGAAACGAGATGCTGAATATGATAACTGTTTTGACTCTGGAACAATTAAGTAATAAATATCAGTTCTTGCTTGCAAATATGTAATTTTATTTGTTTAATTTTAAACCCTAATATGTAATACTTACTTCATGATAGGTCCTGCTTTCTACGCCGAGTCACAAATACCAACTAAAACAAACATACCAGAATTTTTGTATTGCTGCAAACTCACTGTCGTGGAAATGGTAACCATTCTGGTGTTACTAATAGTTTAATAGATCCAATGTTTAAAATACATGATAAATGTCGTTTAATAAGTCCTTACTTTAATACAAAAACAAATAAATAAATTTTTTTGGATTTACAAATTTTGGATAATCTTCTTAAATCGTATAATCTTGTATAAACACTTTTTTGAAAGGACACGAGCAGTTTCTCGTCAAACTTTTATTTATATTTAAAAACACAAAGTAATTTAGTGTTCTAATTTCTAATTTGGTAAATACACTAGATAATGTAATAATATCAATTTTAATTTTATAATTTTATTAATGAAAACTGCATAGTTGCACCAATAACAATGCATAATTATCTCCAGTTATTGCTTCCTCTTTTCCAGGTGTAGGTAATTCCGCATATACGGTAATATATCGATAAGGATCTGAAGATTGAGACTATAAAATGCCAAAATACATCACACAAAAACATCTATCGGACTCGAATATAAAGGCTCTGAATAACTTTTCTTAACAATATTTCTTAATTCCATCAACAATAAATTGAATCATATGATGAAGCAACCAAATCATATAATAACTAAATATTTTACAGATATCTTGATGGAGAAGTCATAGTGCCTACTAAAAACAAACCATTTTCTCTACTATGAGTAGCATATCTTAGATTTTTTGTGACTTATTAAACGACTGGACATGACTTTCTTAGTTCACTTTTAAACTTTAGTTTTAGTTCAATAAAAATTGTCAAATATTGGTCAATATAAACTATAGTTTTTACTCCATGATAATTTAATTACTACATCTCTTTACGAACTCGTCAAAAATTGAAAACATTGATTGGGCTGATTTTGTTTATTATCATCATATAACTTAATGCCAGTTTAGTGGATTATCTACCATATAGCTTAAGAATATTTAATTATTTACTGTAGCATTTCATTGCATTAACTATTGCAAATGTATGTTAGAGGTACTTTGATGTCCAGAACTTCTTGTTGACCCTTGTCAAGCGACACCTGAAGGAAGATATCTAGGGGGAATAAAAACACTTTCGTGTGCTGCTAAAAGGTGGTTCATCCACTGCCTTCCAGTATTGGTAGAAACACTGCCAAAAGTATATTGACACCTAAAGAAAGTATTTTGAGAAATTTTTATTATTTTAGTACCCATATACATGGACAATAAATTATTTCAAATATTCACTTTGGAAACTTTTAACTGGATCTTGGAAATGGTAACCCTCATATTATAAAATTCCGTTCAAATGTATCCACTTTATTTTTGAGCCATACTAAATTAACGCGTTAGTTACTAAGCTACTATATTAATTTTAGAACGTTCTTACTGTAATGTGAAATTCAGTCCGAAAATTAGAACAATTAATGGAGAGACAGCACTGAAAAATAATAATATAACACACACAATTTTTCACAATAATACTTTCAATATACAAAAATCCAAAATCAATTCATAGTTTCTTATGTAAAAAACCATTTAAGACGATTTCAAATTAATCGACATAATTGATGACACACATTTTAATTAATCTAAAATTTATTAAAATCATATTTACCTTTCATACCATTTTGTGTAAGAAACTGCATCTATAATCACCAACAAAAAAAAGAAGGCACTCTTCACATAAACCCGAACCGGAGCAAAAAATCCTTCGAACGTTTCGCCAGCCTGATCGTAGACATCATCAATTTGTTTACGTGCATTCTGAATCGCATCCATATCTACCAAAAATTAATACAAATCAAATTTACCTTTGTGTCGTAATGTCGCCGTTTGCTTTAACTTTCTCCTTTGTGCTGATAATAAAAATAATAAATTTCTATAACCATTATTAACTTTTATTTCAGTTACTTTTATTGCCTTTTGTGTTGCACGATTATGACCAGTTTCGAAACTGTTTTCGATCGAGTTAACTTTTTTTCGCCAAAATTAATTAAATAAATTTTAATATTGTTAAGGTGTAACAGATGTATTGAACGTTGATGGTGTAATAACCATAAATGAAGTAATTATTTTTATTATTCAACGTATGTAATTTTTGTTAACTAAATAAGCATATTATAATTAACTCGATATACTTTGTAATTAAATTAAATTATTTAGTACCAATAATATTGTTTTCTTGATTACTTTTTTCGTTGATAATTATTGCCATATGGCAAACTTTAAGTAAACTACGTTATTAAGAAGATTATCATCAAAAGTTGGTGGCCGGTCTCGTTTGAGGTTATCTGTTCTCTGTTGTCACAGTACACCTGCTAATTCGTTAGATAACCAGATTTATCTAGATATGAATATCCAGCCATATAACACTCTTTTAGTTCTTACAGATTTTTTCAGAGGTTATTATACAATATCCGTCATGTTACAAGGACTTATATATTTGCTTATTTTCTTTCAACACTCCGCTTAAACATGAATGTGTGCAACTGACAATATATTAAAACCTGCTTCAATATTGTAATTAAATTAAAAAAAAAATTATATAATTCGGTTAGTCTGGCCAAGTAAAGAACAACCGATGATAGGCGATGTTGATCATCTTCAACATTAAAATAACACTTTCTGAAGCATCTAGAACAATGTTTTCAACAAAACATGATCAACGTAAATCATATTTAATATAGTCAATATATCAACCTCATTAATTCTATTGAAAAAATGTGAAAACTTTTTAAAAGCTTATAACCCAAATGCGTGTTAACTCTTATACTATATGTATAGACAATTATCACAAATAACAAAAATTAGATCAGAAATAAACATTGGTTTAAAAAATTTAAAGTAAAAAGGACATAAAATAAGTAAAGCCTGATTCTTAATGTGTCTTTTTAATTTGTCGGCTTAATATTAATTCTATTTAATTGTATTATATTTTAATTTTTCAATTGTGTTATTCTCTTTAACTGTATGCCTAAGTTCTTGAGCTGATCAGAAAGTAACTTTTGTGTTTTCAGACCACCAAAGTAATAGTTTCACTTAATTTAATTTTTTGATGCTGATCACACCAAATTTTAGTCAGCCTTGACTGCGATAATATTTCTCCGAGACTAACCCATTATATTATTTAGTTTAGAATATCGTAATAAATAAAAATTTAAAATATTAAATAAAAAACATATTTTTTTCCTAATGAGCAAATGCAGCTATTATCTTTCACCAGCGATGAAAAGTAGTCTTCATTTTCATTTTCCACATTTTGAACCTTTCTCCAAAACCTGTTAATCTTGTAATCTGTTAATTCATCAGTATATAGTTTTTTCACAATGTCTTATAATTTAAAAAATATGTAAAACGGCATTTGCTAGAGTAATTATTTCCATTGCAAAAATTAAAACTTAGTTATAATCTAATATCAAATTCCAAAATCTATTACGCTTCGGCGTACATAAAATCAGCCGATAAGTGATAAATCAAAAACTGAAATAGGGTTCATCCTTGTCACATGTTAAACTTCTTGTTAATCTGTAAAAAATCATAAACATCTATAACTTAAACAGGCGAATAGTCAAATAAAACGATTCTTTAACCAAAAATACAAATTGTTCAATAAATTTTGTCAATTTATAAGAAAATTGTAATTTCATGGTTTGAAATAATTTTTTTTAATAAAAAAGGAAAAATAAAAACTTCCGAAGGCTGTCGAAATATATGCAGGTTGCTGTTTATATATCTATTTGCAATGTTTGGCAATGTTTAAAAACAAACAATGAAATTAGCTTGTGAATATTTTGTGCGATTATATCGACTTTCGAACTTATGACGTGCATTGTGGGTAATCAAAACAATACTGTATCGATGAACTTAATTCTTTAAAAGGCTGTGCCATAAAGTATCAATGTTTTACTTGATACTATAAAGAAATATCTATTTCAAAGACCGCTAACCATAAATTACTTGAATTAGGAAGCCCTCAAGCTTTGAAACACATCCCTAGCCCAGTTCAAGGTGCGGAACCACCAAAAGCGAACTGGAGTTACTGTGAACTCACATTGCCTACTGGAATTTGGACAAAACCTTACACTTTAATTAAAACATCCACCAAAGGCGGATTCCAGTGGTTTAGTTTATGATCTGTAGGCTGTTGGAATTATGAGTCACCAAAACTTGGGAAACCATTCCTTATATGGATACCATGGAAATTTGTGTAAAAACAGTGTCATTTATAAGATCAACAAAAGCAAACTTGCGGAGGAAGGTACAGGCTATACTTTAAAATATTTGTATTAAAACTCTAGGTTGTCTAGACCACGTCCATCCCTGTGATCGTTTCTTTATAGTTGCGACCTTGGCTATGAACTACGCTGCATGTTTAAGACTGAATGTGCAAACGATGAGATGTTTTTACCTCTTTTGTAATAAGACACTCTGTGTCGTTTTGTATCACCGTTCAACAAGTCGCCTCTTCGTTCCTTAAACTAAATACTATTTTAAAGTAAATTAATATTTTCTGTATTTAAACCCTTTCATATGTCATAACTTATATGCATATAAGCCCAAAACAAAACAAAAATCTAAAAAAAATTCTCAGAAGAAATACATCAAAGCAATAACAAAGAAATATCTTCTTATTCATAGGCATTACCGGCCACGTAGTGACAGTGCTGATAAAAGAACTTCAGTCATTCTTGAATGGTATACTCTCGTACTTTTACCACTGCTATTAGCTACTTGTCGATAAAACTGGTTTTCCACGAACGGATGTCGCAACAATTCGTTCTTTATTTCTACGATTCTCGCGATCGTTTCTTAAACTCTGCGAGAAAATATCTCGCACTGAAATACTTTTAATTAAGTATAACCCTGCAAACTAGGTAAACTACATAGACTACTAAAATCCTTAGAGTTAAGTGGCTATGATTTCAAGTGGAGAGGATACATTTCTATTAAAAAACTTTTTTTATACACTTTTAACGGTTGTTCGTGAAACTGTATAATACTACACTTTTTAGAAATAAGAATTTTATTACTATACGATATTCTATTTTGCCTATAAAAAAGAACGGGGTAACCCCGTCAATTTTTAACGTGAACAAGTTATGAACGAGTTGACAGATCTACTTGAATTCTGTATCTATGGGCTCCTAAAAATCTATTAGACATTGGCCGGTAGTGTATCAATGAGATCACATCCACATGAGCTACATTAGTTATGCTCTTAAACAAGATAAAGATAAACTGAAAAAGATTTGTTTACGTTGGAAATGATAGGATCATAGTGTACGTCGATCTGTGTGGGTCTTATAAAGCTAAGAAACACTTAATACTACGTTAATAAAAATGTGATTGGTCTTTTTAAATTGGTTTTAATTTTATTATCTCACTTTTTATACAATAATTCATTATTAACACTAATATTAATACCCGTATGTTTTTCAGTGAGTTTAATGGGATACTTAATAAAACTTTTTTTTAAAATTAATATATAAAACAACAATTTATTTAATAACATCATTTACAAATCACTATGTATATTATTTCTCCTTTTTATTATTAGTATTATTATTATTAGTATTATATTTCAGAGGTGGTATATGTTATCAAACTCATGACGTCTGTCGGTATAATTGAGTGTGAGTATGTATGTGTGTGTGGGTTTTTTTAGTTATTTTCGCTTTAGAACATAATAAAGATTCGACTCGTAATGGAAGGCCAGAAGAAAAGAAGAAGAAAAAGGAAAAAATTACCACCAGATTCTACACGCATAAAGATGTATTTTTTTTGCACAATTTCTGTTGTCTGTTTTTGGTTTTTTGCTTTTATTTTGTCGACTTGTCGATATATAAGTACCGTCGGGACGACCGTCACCGTTCCCCCCGATTGAGTGGGGGGGGTATGTGTGGGAAAGGTTTTTGGAAGTTCGAACGGCGACAATCGGTCCGTTCCGGTTAAAATTAAAAAAAGCTCCTAAACACCTTTCTCCTTTACAATTATAGACTAGATATTTTACAACATACAAAATTGTTAAAAAACTAATAAATGTTTAACATTTAAGTACACATGTCGTAAGTTTTAGTTGATACGATTAGGAATGGTACATTTACACTGGTGTTTGTGTGTGAAATTAACAAAAGCGTAACACAAAACTATCAGCACAAACACCCTATATAATGATGATGTGATATTCAGTGCGCTACTCTCAACAAACGATATATAAAAAATACCTTTACATTGCTAACCAACAAAGTCTGGTATTTAGCATCAGCATTACGTATTCATTCCGTTATTTCGTCATATCTTATCTGAATGTTTCATATTATGTTTTAATAGCAATCATCTGAAATTTTTAATATCTGGTTACCTCATTCCAATTACACAATAACTAAGCCCGGACATAACATTTTGACAACTGAAAAACAAGCAGAAATAACTTAAGTTGTTGGTCGTAGAAAAAGCGAAATTATGAACCTAAAAGCTTTGAAAAAATGCAAAAATGCTGTAAAAGTTGCTGTTGATTTTAAAACATGGGGTAATGAATAAACATGGAGTTAAAGAATACAGAACATAGAATTTAACTCATTATTTTCCTAAATATACCGTTTTATTGATCGATTATACCAGGAAGCTTCAGAACGAGGAGCTGACTAGCGAAAATTATTATTTTAAAAATAGTTTAAAACTAGTTTAAATTAAAATTTTATTTAAGAAATTTTTATATTATGTGGCACTTTGGAACCTCAAGATCAAAATACAATCAGGTTATTATCAAGCCGATATATATCTATCAGAAATAATAAAATTATATATATAATAATAAAATGGATCAGGTAGTAGATGAAAATTGAAAATTGACAAACCCTGAATGTATAACGAAAATAATGCCTAAGATTAGATTATTCATTTAGATATAAATAATACAATTTAAACTATTAAAAATTGTAATAAAAAATCTAATATGCCAGATATGAATTAAAAACTACCTGCCAAAAATTTTCTTCTTTTGATTAACCAATGGAAAATAGTTAAAAACAGAAATCTGTTTTAATAAATCAAATCTGCTACACATATTATTATTCAAATTGATGTATTTTCTCGCACTCGTCTTGCTTATGAATTAATCTAAGTACAAATGAAATGTAGTAAAAAATTAATTTATAATTAAGATTTTGTTAAGAGTACCTAATAAAGATGTCCTAAAAAATATATTATTACTCATTTCTGACTTATTAATTTGTATTTGCTGATTTGTCAATAAATAATAAAGAGATTCTATTAATTTAAACTTGTGTTTGTTGTTTTCACGTACCTATTTATCAATTGTATCTGTTTCTGGTTCTGTTGGATCCGCTAGATCAAAAAGAAAGCAATTTCAGTTTTGTAATATGAAAAATATAATACTCAACCTTTAAAAACTCACACTGCTGATTAAAAACAAACAAAATAATATATTAAAATAAATTACATATTATTAAACTGAAATTCTTTCTTATCACATTAATTTTTTTTAAATACTGCGATACAGAGTTACACAAAATGAAGAATATTTACTATGTTACGAATTCTGCTAGCAAATGAAGTTTTGTAGAAAAGAATTTACAAAGCCTACATGATCACGACGATAGGATTTTCTGAAAAATAATGTTATTAGTTTTTTGTAAAATGCATATATCGCTTTCCAAAAATATTAACAATAACTAGAGAAGTAGTTGAATATGAATTATATATACGCAAAAACATTTAGTATCGAACTATTTTCAAATATTACATTAAATTAAAAATTTTGAAGAAATAAAAAAGTTGTGTCAGTAACAGCCCTGATGATGGCTGTACACTAGTGTTAAAAATTCGATGAGTGATATAAGACACCTAATAATGGTTATAAATTGACATACTGGTGTAAACGATACTCAATAGAAAATGTATTGTGTAGGTATTTGTTTTTAACTATTTTCCAGGGATATGTTTATAATTAAAGAAATAAAAAGCAGAAAATGATACATTTTATGACAAACTTAAAAACTTAATGATAGTTACGAACTCGCAGAAAATTAAAAAACGATTGTGCTACTTAAAATACTAATTATCAAATAATCAATTCAGTGAGATAATAGACATGATGATGGTGATGATGATGACAAATTGGCGTAATAGTGTTAGATTTACATCTCATATAACCTTTAAATATCTACTTATAGGATAGCATATATATATATATATATATATATATATATAAAGACCATATCCGAATAAAAACCTGTAAAAATTTGATGATGATTACGGATAGATGGCGTAATGCAATGTATTTTATACATCCGACAGTATTTTTGAATAAAACATTTATATTTTCAAACAATATTTTAAAACATCCTCTGATATGATATAAATAGCTGCTGAGTTTATTAAATATTTATAACTTAGTATATATATGGTTATTGCACCGAATATCAAATCACATTTCACAAAATAAAACGTATATATACAAAGGATTCAGAGGATATAGTGTCTTCTCTCTAAAATCCTTATTAATGACTTTGTCTCATTATAAAATATATTTTTCATTATGATTTACGAAAAACAACAACTTTAGGACGCACACACATAAAAAATGAGCAAAAAACGTTCCAATCAATCTACATCGTTCCCATCGCTCGCTCACATCCGCTCGAAGCAGCGAGTCTCAGTCTCAAATCCGTCCGCCTAAATACAACATCCCGTCGATTCTCGTTCGTGTCCCTCTCGTCGTTTCTCGTTTCCTGATGATGAGTCCAAAAAATTCGACTTATTGCGCCTAGTGGAGGGTAAAAAGAAATCGTTATTGTCGAAAGGCTCAACTGAAGACAAAGAGAGTAGTGTTTTTCTTGACTTTTTTGTTGGTTGTTGTGTTTGTATCATCTTTGTTTGTTACCCTACTAATTTACACGTTTATATTTAAAGAGAGTCTGCTTGACCGTGTCATAGAAAATAACGTAAACAGTGGTCAAAAATGATCTCGAGCAATTCCTCGCAGCCTAAAACGCCACGACGAGAAATAAGAAGTTTGCAAAACAGCAGCGAGGGTGGTTTTCGGTCGATCGTTTTTGGTTCTTAACATAAATGTTGTCCAGCTTCAATCAACACCTCGATTTATGATCATGATGATACTTATAATTTATCGATAAACATTTAAATGTTGATCCTTAAAAGTTGTAGGTACACAAAAATAAAATTCGATATACAAATTTCATTAAAACAATTCAACAAATTATATTAGGGGGGAGAAAGACAACATTTCACAAAAAAATTTCAATCAAATCATAGATTCAATAGATTTTCTAATCATGGTATTTACAATTGAGGTTTTTACCAGTATTAAGTCAGTGAAATGTTTTAAAAAGGTATTTTGTTAATCTCAAGATATACAGTGTTTGATTGAGTCACGAACAATATAATTTACCATAAACTATTATTTTTGATAAACAATTAAACTTTGATCTTAATGATAAATAATTCATATTAAATGATCGGAAAATTAAACTTTAATTCAATTTAATAATATATTCGTTATTTATAGTTTTTATTAAGATTAGTTATCAACCTCCCGTGACTTTACGGTGAATCATATCAGAGGGTTTTCAGACTCTAGGGACACCTACGAATATATACAATTTTATTCCCAGCGAGATTCAAAACTACCAACAAGTCTTCAAAAATAAATATTTTTACTTGATGATGAATAGATCCAATGTAAAACTGATATACAAATAGTTCAAATATAAACTTAATTAAACGCATTTAATATTTAACTAACCTACTATATTTTTAAGGAACCAACCAACAAAAATCATCCCCTGTACACAGACGTCCAGACAAAAATAAATCTTTTAATATAAAAGATTATACGCGTTGTGCGACGAACGAAAACTACCCTCGACTAGAGTGGAAGACAACCCATATTTCTGCACATGAATATTCATTTTGTTCTTGGTCGTAATACCAATAAATTTCAACTAAATCTAACACACAGCCTCTATATGTATAAATATTCACATATTTTTGTCAAATTTCTTTTATACCTTAAAATTAGTGAGTAGATGGTTGAGGAGTGGGGGAGGGGGAGGGGTGTTGGAGTACGAAGAAGGATGGTTGAATTGTGGCCAGCTCGCGAAGGTTCCTCCTCCTTAGAGGTCTGGCCAGGTTCATTTCCTTTTGCATCAGAGTTTATTCCTGTTTATTGGAGTTCAAACTGTTTGTTACGCACAATATATTATACACTTATTGAGCGTCGAAATACATGTACAGATATAAAAAAAACAGCTAGGAAGAAACGCGCGTCTTCTTCGTCGCGGTTAGAATGGGATGCCGGGGTTTAGAATAGGACCGGTTCGGTTTCGGGGAATACAGAGATGATTGAAAGAGGGCAAAGGGTGGGCATTGTGGGATCCCACGACTTACAACACGACATTTAGTTGGGTAGGTGATGATTATGATTTTCATTTGTTAACAGTACACTTTCCTCTGCTCACATGGTTAGTCGGTACATTTGGAGATGGTATTTGCCTGGAAAAGCTTTTGATTACATATCAGAAAATTGTAATAAATAAAGCCAATACGACTTTTGTTTGACATAATATATAACGATCTTGAAAATATTTTAGATTAGCTCCAAAAACTTTTATTTATATCAGTTACTCGAATAAAAGTTTGAAAATGGATGTAATAACTGCCTTATTCTCCAAAACTATTAATTTGATAAAACCCCGAATTGAACTAGGACATTGCGTGATGAAGTCAACAGCTGAGTTCCTTTTGATGCTCAGTAATATGTAAACAGTCTAGTTCAAAATCTTTACAATGTCAACCAAGTTAAGAGCTCAGGCCAATAAGTAGAGTGAATATAATCAATTAGCGTTTCAAGGAACTATTGGATTATGAAATGACAGTGATATTAACCACAAATAAACATAATCAGTTCGGTATTAACCTAATGTGCTTCACTCCGTTTATATAATGAATGGAAAATAACAGTAAAATAAAAACTACATATAGATCAATAATTATGCAACCGGAGATATGTTAGAAATTTATTTAAGATTTGTAGATCTGAGAAGACTGACATTTTCTTACGTTGCTGTTAAAGTAATGTATAAAACATATTTAGCAAAATAACAGGAATTGAAAACAGTATCCATTGAGGCAGATAAACGAAACAATAGAAAATATATAACCTTACAAGTAACATTAACAAACAGTTATTTGCATATGGCCATCAAAAGTGATATAAAGAAGCCACTGAGATTTTATTTAATCAAATTTTAATGGCATTAAGATTCTGGGTATTCTATCAATTCTTTTTTAAATATGCAAAAAACAATATTTCAGATTTTACCAATAAATTAGCCAATTCAAGACAATTTAAATGAATTATGTTACCTGTAGCTCCATTGCTGACATACAAATCCTCTTGACAAAAGAGCACAAACTAAAGAAAAATACTACAAGAAAATCATATTTTTGATAATTTGAAAATGTGTAATATAAAAGATATTTCTCCAAATATACCGAACCCATTCACTACAATGGTTTATGCTTAAATTACCCATCGATATAGTTAATACCCTTCATGATTAAAAAATATTTTGTTTATCCTAAACCGTGTGGCATGGCGGGCCTCCGTACCCACCCGACTTGTCTCGGCGCGCCTCGCACCTTAGGCCATTTTTGTTTCGTTTAAATTTGTTCGTGTCATCATATTTTGTGCGTTTCTTTTTTCCTCACTCATACATATTTAGACTCATTTATTTTTGGTTCGATATAGATATGAGAATTGATTATTGTATTCAACACTGTGGGCATTTTGTACTATAGACATTTGTAAATTTCGAAATATTGAGTGGTTGGTGAACGGATGAGTCTGTCGTCCTCGAGATCGATTTCAGGACGCGCCGTCGCGTGACCGGACGAGTAGGGAGGCACCGCCATCATCCTAACCTAAAAAATCACGATGAGTGCTCAGTTATTGTAAAATCCACGATTGACGGCCGCTCGATTTCTATTGTGCCACTTGCACTGCAAAATTCTAAGATAGGTCCGTCGAAAACTGGCGTTGCACAGCGCGTAGCACATGGGATTTATCGTCGAGTTGATGTAGCACAGGTAGTAGAAGAAGTCCCATAGCTGTTGGGGGATGCGGGCGCTCGTAGCTGTCGCCGGTTTGAGCAGTACCAGGATATTGTACGGCGTCCACGTGATTATGAAGGTCAGCAGGATGGCACTCAGCGTCTTGGCCGCCTTCTTGTCCGCTTTCTTCTCCTGCGTCTTTTTCTTTTTCTTGCCATGGTTCTTGGTCGCGTTTGCTAGTAAAGTTTTACCTCCCATGTGCTTCGGAATACCTACGACATCCACATAAAATCACATTTATATTAGACGTAATTTTGAAATCACTTAACTTCTTCATTTAATTAAAGCAAAATAAGCAAAGCTTTATTGTAAAAAATGAAAAAATAAAAATAAAAACGAAGATTAATAACTGATGTATTTTATAACAAATACTTAACAATTTAATAAAATGTTAATTTATGTTTTCAATCTCTTGACATGCGAATATCATTTCACCAAAAAAGTATTTCGGTTTCAAAGTTAATGAAGAAATTAAGAAATAACATATTAGAAAAAATAGATTCATTGTATTAATGTAATAAGTAGAAAATAAATAAACCTTTCAATTTTAAAATATGGTCGATGATGATGATGGGAGTACAGAACATATGCTGACATAGACACAAAATGTCTATATGTTTTCTTACTTAAGCGTTAAGTTTTTTTTTTGTGTAGAAGCTGTAACTCTTGGTGAAATAGATTCGTGGAGTGTTGGGTGAATGATTTTAAGATATGACAATTGCACTAGCCAGAAATTAGGTATGAATATGCCTTAATGCTGTCAAATATACAGGCTCTGAGAACTGACAGGCTCTACTTTTCAGTGTATGTTATTTCGTTGAAGTATGAACAATTTCAGTGCTTTGAAAATTTCTGCATTTATAACGAGTAAATCGCATTTGCGGGAAGTTTTGTGTGTTGTGTTTTTGTAAAAAAAGGAAGTTGTTATGTGAAGCTTTTGACAACTACAATCCATCGATATCAACCGAAGACAAAGAGTGTTTTGGACAGCAAAAAAAATTAACCAGGATTTGAAGGCATTACTCGATGATGATCCTTGAAAAACGCAACAAAGTATGCATAAATTGTTATTAACAGCATGCATAATTATTGATTGTTAAGTAACACAAGAAACTATTGCCATCACTTGAAGAACATGTAAATGATCCAAAAGCTTGCATATTTTGCACTGTATGAATTGAAGCTAAGAGACATGGGTCATATGTGAAATGCTGCTTGAACGGCAAAATAAGGAAGGTTTTTTGCATCGTATTGTTACTAGTAATGAAAAATGGATCCATTTTGATAATCCAAAGTGAAATAATCAGGGCAGTCACCTGATACATCGACACAGCAATGCCATGGCTCCAAAGTAATGCTGAGTATTTGGCGAGAACGCAACCACCAATATCGACTACAATTGATGCGTTTGAGCGAGAAACACAGCCAGCATACGAGCAAAGACGCAGCAATGTTCTTTTTCAGCTTGACAACGCTTGACCGCATGTTAAATTGGTGCAAGACATACTTGGAAACATTAAATCGGAAGTGTAGTGTAGTGTGATATGAGTCATGATCTGTCTAAACAGCGCTTCTCTTCTAGTGAATATACTAAAAAATGTATTGATTCGTAGATAGCTTCAAAAATCTTTCTTTCAAGATGAAATCCGTAAATTGCCTAGTATATGCGAAAATCCTTTAAAAATAGTTTATGGGTCTAACATAAGTGAAGGTTTAATATCACTATCCAAATTATAACAGAATGTATGCTTCTTCAGGCTTGATTATGTAAAACTACCTTGGAGCCTTATTTTGGAGTTTCCATTAGTATTAATTTTTGAGTTTTTAGGAAAACCTAAATAGATTAAGAATATATAAAACCAATATTGGGAGAAATACAAAATTATCTGAAAGATACAGACGAAGACTAAATAGCGAATAAGATAGAATAAGATATATATATATATATATATATATATATATATATATATATATATATATATATATATATATATATATTATATAAAGCATATAAACACTAAAATAAAACCTAAAAATTATTCTTTGTATATCATCACCTCAGCAGTCGGGGAGGGAGTCACTAGTACGAGTACTTCCCAACCAACACGAAACAATTACAGATCGGCCGCAGCCGTTCTAGTCTCAGATAATATTAGTCCCTATTTTTCAGGTCTCGATATTGATCCATGTCTTTTTCTGAGCTTCTCACTGTCCTCGATTCAAAAGATCGATTTTGTCACACAGGTTTTTAAGAAATTCGTTCACCTATCATTCGATAGATATGTCTACACCATTATAATCTGCATCTCTGAACTTGAATGATTATAAGACAATCATTCAAATAAGACATTTATACTATTGTAATACATTACATAACTTTTTATTCATATTACAATATAGCACACTAAATATTGTACCAAACTGCTTTTTTATATATTAGATAACCGCATAAAAAATGGTACATGAAAGAAACAAATTGTTTGAAGTCTCTAGTAATTAAAAAATTAGGTTAATATTTTAATGGTAAAAAAACTTAATGTCGTAATTATTATATAATATTTTTTAATAAATTAAGCATTCATTTAGTAGAATAAAGGAGTTATTTTAATAATAACAAATTTAACATTACAAAAAATATTCGAGGACGTCATTAAATTATTTAAAAATTTTTGTTTGATTTTTTTTAATAAAATATCCTTAATTACTAGAATTGCTAAGTATTTTTTAGAACGTTATGAAATAATAGTAGTTTTTATTTTTATACCAATATATATTTTAATATAATAAGCATAATTTTACAAAAAACATTTTTTTATAACATAGGCAATAAACCTATAGGTTATTGTTCATGTTATTGAGAGTAAAAATTAGTTCGACTCTTTTATTTGTAAGTCTCCTGTTTACCAACAAAGGTTCACCTGGACTGATAATTAATGTGGGCTTCGAACCACGGTCCTCAAGATAGAACCAACTGCCGCGTCACTTAGAGATCGTCCCAGAAGACATGTAGTCTAACCCATTCTAGTTACTGGCATGACTGGAATGATTTTCTTTGCTGAATTTTTGCCTAATGGACAATCACAATTATACACAATGACCAATATAAATGTATAACCATGCTGCAACAAGATTCAAACTGGCAACTATCGCAACAGTTTCTGCAGGAAATTTCCTGTTACCTTGATTGCTTCACCAGCAGAGCTGGCTAAAAATTAGTTCCACCCATTTTTAAAAGATGACTCTGATTATTATGGATATTTTATAGCGAAAGCTGAGTTCGGAGTTTTATATAAAAAAACGGATTTTTACCCTTTTGAATATATTTAAGTGGTATTTGCGGAAGTTTGTAGTTTTCTGGATTTAACTTGAAGAAAAGTACATCCAAACCGTATTAAATGCTATTAGAAATGTATAATGACAACGGTTTAAAAAAATTGGATAAGAAGCAGTTTCTAGAATATTTTACATAGTATTGTAATGGAAATGACAATGTAAACTTGTGAACAATCACAAGAACAAAAAGTCTTATGAGTCTGTCGAAAATTCCATTACAGGGATCTGTGTAGACTAAAATTAATGATGATCTTAGAATTAAAGACTGTTAGCGCTAAGCCGCTTATAATATAACAAATCATATTGATAACGTCATCTAAGATGATGTTATTTAATATACAAGTGAGAGGATGTTTATAAAAACTCAAAGCCCCATTTTAGCCTCTGAATTAATGTTTATCTTAATGGAGATTTATGATAACTCCAGGAAACCAAATTTGCGCCGTTGATCTGAAAGACCAGAGTATTAACAAAGGTCTAAGAATACGGGATCATTATTTTTCCGCTCATTGTCGGAAGCAGTTCTCCAGTTTCTAACCAAGAATCTAACAAAGACGCGACAAGTTTTTTCGCATTCGCCATATTTGCTGAATGTTAATCCTTTCGATTCTTGCTTGTATTACAAGTCAACTTATTTCGCAGAAATCGAAAATTAGCCATAAGAAAGATATAATTTGATGAAGTTGAATTCAAAAATGATTGGGATACGATATCTTGTTATTATAATATCTTGCAGTACCGTATTTTGAAATCTTGTATAATATTTCTATTGCTTTGGCTCGTAAAAGCCCAAAGTTGAACAACCATAAATCCATACTGGTTTCAAGAGTTGTTGGTAAACCAAAAGCTTTTTATATACTTCAGCTTGAATTCTTCACATTTTTTCTTAACATTTGGCTTTCATCTGAGTTTCACATAAGGATCATGCAAGATATTTGGCTCTATTTACATAAGGGACTACTTGCTGATTTATTTATCCCGGATTGTGCTTGTTTCTTGCTGGTGAAATCAGTATGCACTGTAATATGCATCTTGATTCAATTTAATGCGCCATTTTTCTGTCCAGCATTGTATTTGAGCAATAGCTGTTTGTAACCTTTCACTTGATTTAGTGCAGTTATTTCAATGGCTAGAATTGCAGTATCATCTGCAAATGTAACAACGATATTTTCATTGAATATGCCACAGATAAAGGACTTATCTCTATACATCTCCCTGTGGGCACACCTGCTTGTATTTTCCTATTTTTAGAATAGGTAACTTCTTGTTTGATAGTGAAGTATCGGTTAGTTAAATGTATCTAAAATTTTGGAAAATCGGTCAGCGAAAAGCATTTTAGTCGTATGCTTTAAACCCTCATGTCATACTTTATCGAAAGCTTGAACAACATGTTTTAACAAACAACAAAGTTTATTTTTCACTTATATGATTTTTATATGACTTTGGTGATTCTATAAACCTAACCAATCGTGGAATGTTGTTTCCTGAAACCAAATTGACGATCTGGAATAACACGTTTTTCTTCAATAATTCGCTTTAATAATAATTTTCAATACAAGTTTTTCAAATAATATGGACACTGTCGGCAATAGTAATGTTGTTATGCTGTTTCATGAGATGGCTTTCCTAGTTTAGGAATGAAAATTACTTCAGTCACCATCCACAGTTGTGGTACATGTAGTAGTGTAAATGAAGCATTATTAGGTTGATGTTTTTAATTAGAGTTTTTCTTGAAAGTTCCTTTAAGATTTTTCCAGTAATGAGGTCAAACCCCGCCTTTTTGCGCTAATATTATTTTTTATTTCACTTTTAACTTTAGTCGATGTGACAAAAGAAATTTTTATCATTTCCTATTCAGTCACGTAAAGTAATGACTTAATGTTATCCACTATATGAAATGAAACATTATCTCAGGGTGATCTACAAATTTTATAGTCGTGTCCTGATTATCTCTGGCCCAACCTCCATCCTCATTTTTGTGGAGGCTGGATCAAAGTCCACGCAGAAATTCATTCATGGTGTAATTTTTTTATTATTTAATCTCATGTCTCAGTTGGAATGTATTCAACTTAATTTTAACTTGCTCAGCTCTGGAATAATACCATTTCCTCCTGGCTCTTCAATAGTTATTGGGGTCTAGTTTTCATCTATACTTAGTATTGTAACGACCGCTACAACCCTTTAGACCACCACTATTACATCTATATTAAATTCAAAGGTTGGCAACGCTGGTGGATTGATACTATGCGGTTCCCAGCCATACAAGTCTCTCTTTCTCCCAATCCCCAAAAAGCGACTCTGGACGGAGCACAGCTATGTTACAGGTATATCTCTGAGAGACAGCTTAAACTACTCCAAGTGCTCCAATCCGAAAAAGTCTGCGCGTTACTCAATGCCCCATGGTTTATGAGAAACGTGAACACTCGAGTCAGGCATCCCGTTTGTGAAGAATTTTACGAACATGCTCAGTGTAAGGTTTTCCATAGACGTCTTAGAACACGACCTTGATTAAATCCCTACTCATCCATAAACCTAGTCGACAGACAATCCTAGTCGTAACCCAGGGTCTCTGTTGCCCGCAAAACATTCACTATCCTGAACCCGAAGCGAAATCGGGACCATGGTTCTAGCTGGTCATCATGGAAAAAGAAAAGAACTTCTCTCTCTTTTTCTCTACCCCCTGTAACAGTACCACTTCCATAGCGATTCCGTACTTCCTATACATAACCTAATATCCTGTCCACTCTCCCGTCGAACACATGTATCATTTAAGATCAAAATAAACAAGTTTTTATTCAACCGGTATTTTCTGTTCCCGTGCGAATTCCTTCCACAAAAATATTGGTGAATGATACGTTAAACAATCGTATTGACAGCTACACATTCCGACCGACAAGACGTATATTCCTACTGTATTTTTCTCCGCTGAATGCTAAATATCCTTGATCAACTTTTCCATCTCAAAGTTGACTTTTTCTTCTAATGTTATTCGAATACTTATTCAATCGGTTTTTCTATTAACCAGACAGCTACTTGGCATTCATATGATGTATTCACTTAAAGTCAGCACAATTGGTGAATGATCTGAGTTTAGTTTTAGATTTACTTCAATTTCCATATAATATGGAGCTGTTGACCAATATGTGGGTTTACCTGTCGATATAGTTTCACAACCATATGCCTGAATAAATTCTCATAGCCTCTTAATTAGAAATAAAAGATTACTTAGTAAACTATGTTTCTCATATAAGACACAAGTCTATCTTATTAATATCAAGGATTCCTTGGAGTTCTTTCTGATGGTTAAACAATCCATTTATATTTCAAGTCATGACTCTGAGTGTTATTCAATTAAAGCAATTTTTTATATTTTACATTTTCAATGATTTTTTTAGTACCTTCTAGAGTTTTTTTATTTTTTTGACCCATACTCAATAAAGAAGACTCCATTTAGCTTAATTTGATTTTTCTTGGTTATGATTATCTGAATATTTATTTGAAAAACTGCGTAAATCTAATATTTAAGTTAATTACTAATTATAAATTTAAAATATTAATTCGATATTATTTTTAGTTAAGCTCTAAAGGCAATGATGTAGTTAATGTTTCCATTAGTTTTTTTTATTTTAAATGATAATTTGAATATTTATTTTTTATGCTTGGGTAGTCCGATAAATACTTAGTCTACTAAAGAAAAACGAACATTTTGCAAAACTAGCGATATTATTTCTCAACATTAGTCTCCTTTTAGCTCTATACATTTGATCTAGCGATGCTGTAACTTCTTTGACCCATCTGAAGAATGAATACCCTTTCTCGAGGTCTGCAAAGTAGGCCTCCGTGGCGGCGAGGAACACCTCATTCGACTCATGTTTCTGCCGGCAAGTGACTTTTTCGTGAAGTTCGGAATCGAAAAGAAAATCGATTGGGGCCAAATCTGGAGAATACGGTGGATGGTAATTAGGCTATGAACTACCCAATTAGACCAAGTTCGCCGTAGCGAGTACGGAGGTGTGAACCGATTCGTTGTCATGCTGGAAGAGTATCTTTTTCTTCAGAACACGTTCGCACGTTCGGATGAAGTCCATTGTTTCGACTGTTTCTTGGTATCTGGTGTCTACTTTCCCATTGCGATTAAGCAGCGCCAAACACTGCTCTGATGTGGTCTCACGGTAGCGCTTGTTGTCCGGAGTGAATTAACGCGGCACCTAACACGCCAACAGATTTCTCATGCCCGAAATTTCATGTAGTATATGACACGCGGTCTTTTAAGATGTCTACTGTCTCAGCTATATGGCTAATATAAAATCGTGAATTTTTGTCATGTTATCATCCTCCATGGCAACCATTTTCGGGGTACCTAGGCGTGGCTCATCAAAAACCACGGGAACACGTTGAAACTCATTAAATCAATTTTTGACGATCGCTATAGAAGGAGAAGAGTCAACGTACACAGCATCCAGACGTTCTTTAATTTTACTGCGCGATTTACAAGTTTTTTTTCCAAAAAACAAGAACCAAATCACCGACGGATATTCTTTTTTTTTTATTTTTCAAAAATCCGCGGACACGCCTGCTTCCAGATTTGCAGTCAAAACAAAACTACGAGTCCGATTCGACTGAAAGTTCGAGAGTAGTCGTCTACGAGAGTGACTACTACACGATCGTAAATTTCTTTTGCGCTAGTGGCGCTATCGGGTGGTGAGACTAAGTACTTATCGGATCGCCCCGATATATATATATATATATATATATATATATATATATATATATATATATATATATATATATATATATATTAACTATATTATATTAATATATTATATATATATATATATATATTTAACACAATTTATAAATTATAAAATAATTTTATCGTTATTATATTTAAGATTTAAAGCGAATGAATTAGTTAATTTTTGCATGAATTGACAAATTAAAACTTAAAAAAATATCACATCATAGCACTTACCCTTGGCATTCAATGGTATCCTAATATCAGGCATTGCTGAGGGCCTCCTGTTCAAATGATTCACGTGACCCACCGAATTCGAGTTCACCTTGAAGTCATCCTCCTCCACCTGGCTCTCGGGAATCATTTTGATCGATGGTCCCTCCGTGGATTGCGGCCCATCCTTTGAGTCGCCCGGTAACCGTATCAGGATGGTGTAGACGCTGTCCGTCGAGGACGATCTTCCGCCCAGTCTGTTCGCCATCGGTAAACTTCGAGTATCCCTAGGCACAAAACGTGTCGGGGTCATGTTGGCTTGACCACCTCCCGACCAGCCTATGTCTCGTGCAGCGTATGGGTCCCTAAAACAACATAAAAACTAGTTAGGGCAGAACGAGAGCGATATAATGAAGATACCTGATGACGTTCAACGATGTACATCTGGATACGGAACTCTGGAGAGGTGTGTCGAGAGAAACGGGAGTGATGCAGCCTTGGCCCTGCTCGCTAGGGCTCTCCTCTTCGGTGTCGCTGCCGTCATCTCTCCCCGAATGCCACCAAGTCACGCACCAACTGTGGATTCGACGTAGTGTTCCTCTAAAACCTCGAGCTCGAGCACCTCTTTGAGATACCAGTATAATCTAAATAAATATACTATATGTATTTAATTGCTATGTCAATATTTGGATGAATCCAGGCTAAATATTTTTTGTCTTAAAATAACATAAAATATTATAATAAAAACCCTAATGTATTAACTTGAAAAAGCGTAAAAATATTGGATCTAAAGCAATTAAGACAGCCTTTTATTCGTGAAATAATTATTCGTAAAATATTCATCTCAAACCGGTCTAAAAAGATGTAGATGTTATAATTTCTATACCTTTGTTATTAGGTATATTTTTAGATATATTTTCATTGATATTTGTCTTTATTTTTTGTTATCTATCGCAATGAAGTAATTCATTTAATTCAATCTAAAAAGCTATATTCGCTCTAATTAAAATATCTAATAATTCAAAGTCTCTACAGACTATGATCGGCAAACTTCTCCAGGTATCGACGGAATGTCGATTACCCAGTTAAAAAGGGCCCGCATAAGCAGCTCGCGGAACTGGCAAACATCATTAACTCAATCATGAGACTGCAACATTTTCCGGCGTCTTGGAAACATGCACATATAGCGATTATTCCCAAGAAAGGAGCAAAATCATCCATCTGACTGCAGGCCCATCAGCCTTCTCAATGCCATTTCGAAGCTTGCTGAGAGGGCAATACTCTACGCTCTCAACTATTTCACAAAGGAAAACAACATCATTCCTGATGAACAATTCGGCTTTCGCGCTCACCATTCATTCGTCCATCAGGCTACGCATCTGGCCACACACATCCATCACGCACTTGACCAACGTAAAAAGCTTGGAGCAGTCTTTCTGGACCTAACCAAAGCCTTCGACAAGGTCTGACACGACGGTTTGGTCGCAAAATGCGTGTGGTTAGGCCTCCCAGAAGAGCGGTTAGGTCCACTCACATCAAGTCCTATCTCTCGGACAGGACAAGTCAAGATCAGGAAAACACTTTCCAGTCGAAAACAAATCGATGCTGGCGTACCTCAAGATTCCCAGCCTTATTTAACCTCTTTATTTCAGATCTGCCGAGAAAGGAGCACATTTTTACGCTGACGACACTGCTTTCTTCACGGCCGCCAGGTTCGAAGTTACAATTCATGAACGTTTACAGAAGCAGCTCGATCATGCGGTCAAGTGGTTTAAATTCTGGAGGTTGCAAATCAACCCCCTAAAAACCCAGGCCATCATTTTCAATAAGTAGTGTTCCGCACTGCGCGTCTCGCAACTTAAGATCGACACCGCAATAATTCCATGGCTAGATAATGTCACATACCTAGGTCTCATCCAGAAAGTTATCCTATCTTCTCTGATCTGCCATTCTAGCAGACTTCCCTTTTCCATCAAATGCTTATTTTACAAGATGTTAATTCGGCCTGTACTTCTCTACGGATCTAATGGCTACTTCAAGTTTGTTACACCCAATCTGGTCAAACGGCTTCAAGTTTTCCAAAATAAGCTCCACAGAAGAATATTAAACGCTTCATGGTTTGCCAGAAATAATCAAATTTATAGGGAAACTGACACTCTAGAAATCAGGCACTTCATATCTCAATCATTCCACACCACAACCACTCAGCTCAAGTTCCTTTGAAAACGCGCTTGTTTGCGAGCTGGTCGACATGCTGGGAGCTTGGCACCACACACATGCGACAATATCCAGTTGTGCGTTAACTCAGGTTCGTGAATCAATAGAATCGCCGAGTCCTCGTGTCCAATAACGGCTGCTCGATCATTGGGTGCCATATCCCCAAATTTAATGCAGTAGCAGTAGCGATCCACAGGGGTCAATTGTGAGGCGGTTTCGGTTTAGTGTATTGGTAAGCCCAGAGGCAATCCCACATAACCCGGTCCAACTTGTCACTCCAGGGCAAGTTTCCGCGACCAGGCATGCGGGATGCATTCCAGCGCCTGGTTTTAGGCCAGAACAAAAAAAATCTGTTCAAAATAAGCTAGCTATTCTTGAACATTAAGCTACGTTATCAAGTATTGACTCTTTTCGTAAAAAAGTACTTTTTACACAGCCGATGCGCAGGAGGGGTTTCTACTTCTCAACCAACCCGCGGCTGTTAGTGCCACAGGAATTCGAATATTCTTCACTAAATTTCGCCACAGCTGGCGGTCAGCTGCAACTGATCTGACCTCTAACAATGATAGTATCCTATTTATTATATCAGTTTTTATTATTTATATCCATATCTTTTTCGAAGCTATTCTCTGTATCTCCAACACAAAAGAATGATTTCGCCACAAAAGTCTGTGAGCAATTCTTTGACTTTTCATTCGACATCTATATACAAACCATTGTGATCTGCATCGCTGAATTTTTTTCACATCTGTGCTTATAGTATATTAAAGAATGACTTTTTTCTAATTCTATCTCAGTGAGAAACATGAAGAATTTGCCTTGAGCATTACGTTTGAAATATCTAAACTCAAGAAGTCCAATTATAGTAGTGTCTAAAACACAAAGCTATACAGAAGGAATGGTAAGATAGGCATTCGAAAGAACCGGATTTTAGTCTTGATTGCAATATTTCCTCTCTTCCGTGCCCACTATTTTAACCAAGTGCTCGGCCGATTCGACTTGTTAGCGGTAGATGCTGCTATCTTCTCATATATTACTAATTATAAACACTTGAACTCTTGTACTTGCTTTAACTGAATCCTATTGAGATTTACAATAGAAGGCCATTCATTAGTTAGCAATTCATTGGTATTTTCTTTATTAATTCTCAAGTTCTACGTCTTTACGGTGCATATATCATGAAAGTTTAGTATTCTTCATGATATGACTTTAAAGTACCAAAAACTTCAATCTTAAGAAACAATGGCGAGACGACATCTCTTTAGTAAACATCAACTTGCCAATTGAATTTGACAAATCATATAGCACTCACACAAATCACTCGCACGGAACCATCGTAAGATGCATGAAAAAGTTTAATAATTATTAGCAAGATATGTACAGCTTCCAAATCTGCCCAAAGTGAATATATACAGTGGAAATCAGAACGAAAATTAATAAAACCGGCATTCGCAGTCCAAACCAATCAAGATAAATTTATAACAAAATCCCATAATGGCTTCACTCGGCCTGTTGATTTTCGATGTAACGTTCTAATTGAATAAATTAATAAAGTATTTCATAAGGAAGTAAGAAAAGTGAAAATATTCTTAAATTAATTAATTCTTAAAAAGAATACAAACCAAATAATCTAATCCAATTACCGTTTCCATTGAAACACTATAACTAAAAAGTCATTTTGTCATTATTGCACCAGTTGACGAACGAAATTAAGAAAAGCTATCTTCTTCCTCAATTAAGGCAATGTTTCTAAAAACCTGTACAGTTCCGATGAAAAACATTATCCTGCTTCCCTTAGAATAACAATTAACTTAAAAAATGGCTTAAAAACTTAAAAAAACAGTAAGTTTATTTGTCCAACAAGACCACTAATTTGAAGAATTTTAGACAAGTTAAAAAAGTTTTAAAAAATCTCTTGGAAAAGCATTAAATTAAAAAGAAGTTTGATAAGAATTATTTGTATCGCTACATATGTGTATTTATTTATTTGCCTTAACGGATTATTGAGTTTGCTGCGTAACGAGATCAATATTATCTATTTAAATTATATATTTTTGGAATGGCCATTATTTCTGTCGCAAGATTAGGAAACTATAGGTGGATGCACGTATTCTGATATTGATATATTTCCGCTTTAAAATAACATTCATTGGCAAAAGTTGGTATAATATTTCAAAATATTCAAATCAAACCGAAACCATAATCATCCACTATTTTCTGAAACTCAATTTTTGGCAACATGGCAATACCATGTCGAAAGAACGATATTGGTTTGACAGCGATCGATCCGTTTTCACACATTTTGAAATCACTTTTTCAGCATTTCCAAAACCGTGTTCCAACCAAACCATTCCACATAGATCTAAATATGTGGTAATCAGAAGGCACTTTGTCTGGTGAGTACGCATGTAACTTGCTATAACAGTATATCCATCAAAACTCTTCCAACGTGTGGACGAGCGTCGTCATGCAAAAGGATGATTTTGCGACTGTTACTATTGTTTGCCTTTTTGCTTTGCTGTTGCAACAACATGTCATTCAATTTATTCAAATGGCATCGAATAACACCTGCGGTAATATATGAATTAGTTCATATATACATAATATATGAACTCTTTAAATTTTTATAGTAGATTCACTCTTTACCGCCAGTCACACTATGTCACAAAAAATTGTCTTTTTTATCTTGCAAGTAATGAAACGTCTTTGGTAAAATATTTGAAATGCGTGAAATAGCTTTTTAAGTCAATTCGTGTAGTACTCATTTTGCCTTCTTTTTGATCTTTCCCATCTCATGTAAGCGTCTGGAAATACCGATTCACCAACCCCTAAATTGTCTTAGCTTGTTTTCGTCTAATAACACTTTAATTCATTGCCTTCGAACTTGTTTGGTCATTCTCTGTAATTGACATAAAAATCATAACTTTGAAAAGAATACCGGCAACTGGGATATGATGGAGCCCTACCATCAGTTTCTAATAAAAGTGTTTGATTAACTTCCACAACAGATTTGTTTAAATCAAACAATGCAAGTAATGAATTTTGAAAATGCATTTATTATTCAAAATATTAATAAAAACTATCATTTTATGTAGAAAAAATCAAAACCATTTAATAGTTGTTTACATTGATTCTTCGCAATATAACGAATGTATATCGTTGATCAATATAAAATACCTAATAAATAACTAATTTCCCTTACCGGCTTTTTTCTTCTTTGTGGATCCACGCTGACCGTACTGTGCATATAGACCGAGTCCGTGTCCGCCGTAGACGATTCTGAGCGAGGTCTCCGCCATTCCTCCACGTCTACGGTGGAACAGGCGTTCGTAGCCTCATCGCTGCAGACGAATACACTGTATGCAGGGTATTAGCTAAGTGAATCGTTTCGTTCGGCCTTTTCACATTTAGAACATCCAACGAACAGAATCAAAACGGAACGTAAACACTGAACTGTGCTACCTAGAAGCGTCTAAATGTGCAGGCTACCGAAAACGGGGCCCTGTCCAAAGGGCAAGACCCCGTCGACGAACACTTCCTAACATGAATTGCTATTATCAATGGACAGTGTGGATCGTTAAATATTCTTATTATTTTTTGTATATTCTTATATTCTTATCATCAGCAATATTATTGACTCGATTTTCATTTTCGCATCCACGTTGATGTAACCTTCGTACTGTTAATACTCCTGATTGAATAACGTTATTTTTGATTCACGTGTCTCACGTGCGTTAAATCAATAATATTGAAGATGTAAGGGTAAACCCAAATTATTATATTTTTAATAAACCTTAACATTACTTAACCACAGTTTTGAATAATATTTAGTTGTGATGTCAAGTGTTATAACAAAAAAAATTTACTATATTTTACTCGCAATAGGTCCGATACATCTAAACACTTTATAATGAGATTGATTTTGATTATATTTTTAGAAAAACATACTTTATAATTGTGATTTTACTTTAAGGCTCAGAATTAATATAGCTAATAATTATCAGGCCTTAGGAAGGATTTACAACAGATGGTATTAGTGCATATTAATTGCTTTGACTACATTTATAACCAACCTCATGAAGAAGCCTTGCTAACAGGCTCCACTTTTCAGTATATATATGTGTGTAATTACGCAAAAATGAACAAAAATTGTTGTTTTCAGTGCGTTGAATGTCCGAATTTGTACTGTGTAAATATCGAATTTTACTTTTTTACTTTAATTTGATGAAAAATTCTAAAGGTTTCGACATTTTAAAAGAGGTGATTTTGACAAAGAAAGTTCTCGAAATCCAAAAATATTTGAAGACGGGAATTTAAGTCTAATTACACGATGAAACTATCAATAGGGATTACTATCGACTAAACTTGATGCGTTCGAGTCCGAGCAAAGACCCAACAACGTTATTTTTCACTGGTGAAAACATACTCAGAAACGTTAAAATGCGAAATGTTATCCTACCCGCCGTATTCTCCAGGCCTAGATATGATTTCTACTTGTTCCGATATATGAATCATGACCTGTCTGAGCACCGCTTCATTTCTGTAAATTCGAAAAAAACAGATCGATTCGTGGATAAACTCAAGAGATACATAGTACTTTCGAGATGTAAAAGTATGATATCCGTAAAAGATGAGAAAAAATAGCGACTATCAATGGATAATAGTTTGAATAATATACACCGTACCGATTTTTCACAGTAAAGCTTCAAAATCCTGTAAAGATATCTTATAGGCCTAATATACAGTTAATAAAATTGCAGGTATATAGTGAAACTTATCAATTATATAGGAATATATTCCCCAAATATACACTATTATTATGGTTATCCATTTAAATTATATTACAAAAAAGTTTTGAAATAAAGCGCAAACGAGTTATGTATTTATTGTCACAAATTTATTTTATCCTCTCTAAAGTAATTCCCTTAGAATACAGTATTTTATAAACAGTTGGTGAACGGAGCTAATAATCTCATCAAGGTTTTAACTTTGTCTTCGAAGTGTTTTAAATTTAGGTAGAGCAGAGTCTTCATCAATTTTTTTTCAAACCAGCACAGATCGATTCAGAGAAAAAAATAGAAAAGTGTTAGACCCTACAGGGTCTCTTGAACTACCCAAAGCGGTCACTTGAGGCAATCGGTTATACAAACCTTTACATAATAAAACATGCGAGATATGGGAACAAAAACATATCAATTTGTGGGACTCTCATAGAAATGAAAACGAAACTTAAATAAACTTCTTATTGAAAAAAAGTAACTTAATTAATTTGATCCTTGCTGAAGTTCATGTAAACATAAACAATATTCACACCAAAATGCATTTAATATAAGTCTATTCTCACTCTCCTAACACATTGTATCATTGTATCATTTCATTCTTCGTTTGAAGGACTATGCGAATAGTTAGTCAAAAATAAACTTCCCCTTCAGTATCTAAAGGAAACTGAGTTTTCTCTACATTCAGATTTTTCTCATTGAGTTTTTTCTTTCATTTTATTTTTCTCAAGATCGTCTCTCAAAACAGCAAAACTTTTCTTTTCAAGCGAAGCATGACTAAATATTTTACATAAAAATCACATAACGTAAATATAATGTAACCAAGTACCATAATAAAAATTAGCTGATTCAATCCTTTTTTTACTCAAATGACAACTTTCTCGAATTACTTTTAATATGTTAAATAACAAATAATAATTAATAATTAATTGAAAATAGTTCTACGAAAAGAAATCGAGATAATAGAGGATTTTATGTGAGTTGAATATCTGAAGAGCCGTCAGTCTATATTTTATCTTGAGAAGAAAACGAAGTGTAACACTATGACATGTATTGAAATGCAGTTAGTTAAATTAATATCTTAAAGGAGCTTTAGACTAACAAACAAAATAAATATTTAGTAGTACAATAACTAATAGTACATGTGATATGACAAAATGAAGTTAAATTTAAAAAATAATTGAGAAATAAATAATATCCCATAAAAAATATGTGTATCCGCTCACCTAACAAAAAACAAAAGTTTTAGTGTGTAAAAATGTATGACTATAGTAAGCTTTAAAATTTATTTCTTAAGATTAACAAATTGTAGGTTCAGGACTCAAAGCACTAGATCTAATCTGCATAACATTTCTAAATCGGTTAAAATATAAACAAAAATTAATACTAGGAATAATTATACATACATAATCTCTTAAAATCGCATTTCATTATTTTATTTTACTAAATGCAGAGCCAAAACATAATAAAAGGGTCATGTAAATATCAGATATTACAAAAGAATAGCCTACCATAATAAAACAAATTTTTTTGGCAAAATGAGTTTTTTTAATTCAACATAATTCCCTTCAATGATGATACACTGATTATTGCTTCAAAATAGGCCTCAATTTCGTCGATCACCTCTTCATTCTTCAAATTATTCCAAGCGCATCCCAAAATACAGACGCCATAACCTTGCGAGGCGACAGCGTTTTGCCACGCTTTGGAGCGAATTCATCATGTGCAGTCCACTCGGAATACTGTCGATTGGACATCGGAGTGACATGATGGCGCCTTGTTTCATCCACTGTCATATATCGATGCAAAAACTCGGGTTTATTATGCTTAATCATCTTCAAAAACTGCTCCGAATCATCAACTCGTCGTTGTTTTTGGTCAAATGTGAGCTCGCTCGGCACCACATTGCACAGAACTTTCTCATACCCAAATATTCGTGAATGATATGATGTACACGTTCAGTTGATATCTTTAGAGTGTCTGCTGTTTAATTCAGTTTCAATTTACGGCCATTCAAAATCATTTTGTGGATTTTTTAATGTTTTCGTCGGTAACAACCTCTATTGGGCGTCCACTGCGAAAGTTTTGGCTTCAACTGTATTTTTACCTTCAAAAAGCAACATTTGATCAACACGCGAAATTCCTTTTTATCCATTTTTTTCGCAGTAACAAAAGTTGCTTCACTCAAAATGCTATAATTCACAAACTAATGATCCGACAGCTGTCAAATTTATACACGCATTGAGGGTTAGGGTTAACTAAAAAAAAAACATGGACTATTCAATTGACCTATTACCTTAGTATGTTCTATAATATATTCTATTATTTTCCCTCATCTTAAAATAATGTCAATATTTGTATAATAATTTTGCAGCTTTTAAGTTTTCATTTCAATTTAAAATACTAGCAATAATAAAATAAATTAAAATTGCATTTACCTCAACAGGATATTACTTAAATGAGACATACGTTCACTACACTAACTTCAATAACATATAATTTATCTGATAAGCATTAGAATAATGTTATCAAAACGAAAATAATACGTTGAACTCTTGAACTAATTGCAGGGGTTCCAATCAAAAGTTACAAGAAGAGTTCATTTCATTTTGAACTCACTTATCCGATGACTTCAGTCCACGTTGTTAAATTTATATTTTAATATTATCTTATTAATCACTAAGTTGACCGTCCATAATTTCACCATGAACAAGAAAAGTGAGTTATTCCAATTTAAAAGATCTAAGAGTGTATTACTAAATTTAATTTATTCTTCGGTAATATCAAACCAATAAAGGCAACAAAATATTTTGTATAACGATCGACACCATCTCATTACAATACTTCATATAAAAATACTCAGATTATTCTAAATCTGAACATCCTAACGGCTCATGCACAATGATACCAAATACTGTATAAATTCGATTCGATATGAGATTACCTAATATTAATGAACGCAGCATACTTACCTAGAATTACTGCGTTTACTGCTATCTTTTTTTCCTGCTTGTAGATTGGGCAGGTCTTTCTGTCGTTTCTCAGTCTCTCGCCAGATTCTCCAGTATAAAAAACACATGACAGATACTGGTACATAAAAGGCAGCTATTGCAGTACCTAAATAAACAACAAATTAAATCGCATCTTGAATAATATAAGTATTGTTCAAGTAAACCGACAAATAGTTCTAAAATTATAAAAAAGTAGTATATCTCTAACTAAAATTTCGAACAAACTTACCAAATGTGATATAATGATTAGTTTCGATGAATTGGATGTAGCATTCATTATCCGGAACCGTCCGTTGGCCTTCTATGTAGGGCCAACTGTAGATCCACGGAGGCCACAGAAGCAAACTTATACCCCAAGCACTCCTAAAATTGTATTAAAACACTAATATACTCATTCAACAAATAACTTTTAATTATAACTTATTATCATTTATATTTTTATTAAAAAATTCTTATTAAAAACTAAAATCCTGCTTATCAGTATACTTCAGGAACTGCATAGAACTATAGAATTTTATGCGAATTCTGATAAATATTTATAGAATCCAGTTCAATCATTTTCTCACTCATCACTCAACAGACAATATTTACTTAACCAATTTTGATTATTAATAATAAACTATAATAGTAAATTATATATTATAGCAGATTGGATATCTATAATCTGAATATTGTATACAAAGAAAGAGAGAGAGAGAGTGTGTCAAGAGGATTATTGTTTTTTTTGGAAGATGTAAGGATGAAGATATTGTCAAAATATTTGTATATGTATCTGAAGCTAATGTAATATTTCATGACTTGGACGGTACATAAAGAACTGCCACTTTCCCCAGAGGTTACCAAATATCTTGGCATGGATTTGAATCGATAATAATAAGTCAATTGTCGTTATAATAAATTAATAGATTAAATATAATATTATGAATATCCCATGTTTAATTAGAACATAACTAAAATTTAATTAATAAATTAAAAGTAAATTTTTTTAGACAGCAAGCAAGGATCTTGTGCACAAATTCATCATTATGGATAAAATATGTATCTTCCACTGTATCACGACAAAATGCTAAGGGCCAGTCGTATTTGACAAGAAAATGTAAACGTCATTTTTTAAAATTGAAAACGAATTCTTATGTTATCTTCAACTTGGTAAAACACTGAATTTGGATTATTATTGTAAGACAATTGGATATAAAAAATACTGTAAATTATTTAGTTCCCTCTGACGCCAGACATTTTCAAAATCAAATTATCCAACAAATTTTCTCGTGCAAAATGATTTTCATCAATTTAACGGCTAATAACTGCAGTAGAGTATTTTGCAAATCTTCCGAAAAATAACAGCAGTGACGAGATCCATAATTCTTTCGCTGAACTCTTTAATATCAATAATTTCAATATCATTTTAATATCAATTATTTTTTTAATACTTCTGGTTTATTCTACAGTTTCACTAGGATATCTTACAATAGCTTAGAGATAAAAAAATACCAAATGCCCAGCATACCATAAAGTAGGATACCATTTTTAAAGTATATTACATCACATATACATTTTTATAATATACGAATTTTATATGTTACAAGTATTGTATTTTATTATATTTATATTTATAGCTAAAATAGATCTTTAACTATGTCCAGGAAGTGATTTAAGCCTTTGGATACTAAGTGGCTACTTAGAAAGTAGCTTCAAATAGATATCCAAGTAACATATATCCAAGGATTTATAAAATAGCACATAGCCAAGCATATTTTTATATACTTTAAGTACCCGATTACCACTGTATAAAATGTGAAATAATAAACTAAAAAATTATGGCATTTGAATGTTAAAATGGGTTTTGGTTTGGCACTTGATAACCCTTATCTATCAAGACCATTACGATAAACTATTTATAATAGCTAATTGTTTTTATGTGTAATAATCTTATTTTTAATTCTGTTAAAATTTACCATACAAACACTGTCACAAAAAAAATCACAAAATATCATTCTAACACAATAACATATATAAAAAGGCTAACAATTTTCAGTATTACAAACAATAATGTTATGATACCAAAGAGAAAGATAACCAAATAAAAAAAGCATACGGAAGGCAAAGCATACAATAAAAATCTAAAGTATATAGTTCAAATGAGACATATTGACTAAACGGGTTTACAAATGAATAAAATATGGATGCGAACATAAAACAGATGTTTAAGTCTTGATGAAGCTGGACCTGATTTGATACATACCCTATCATAAAAGCAGCCTTCTTATTGGTCCTTTTTGCGCGGTATGTCAGCGGCCTCGTTACCGAGAAGTAACGATCGAAACTGATTATGAGCAAATTTAATACTGAAGCGTTGCTGGCCAGATAGTCCAGGGCTAGCCAGGTGTCGCAGATTAAAGGCCCTAATGGCCAGTACCCTAATATAAAAAAACATATTTCTGTTCATATATACTGTATAAATCAACATAAAACAACAAAGATAATTTACAATAGCTAGTTTTATTACAATATTAGTTGATAAATCATCAAACTTCCTATTATCAGTAATTATATAATATAAACCCTTGTATAACTAATAATTTTTCCAGATAAAATTTACTGATTCCAATAAATTTTATGTTAATTATATATAAATATTTGAAAAAGACAAAATTAGAGTCAGCAATATATTGTTAAATACAGCCCCTCCAGCCTTGGGCAGATATCCCTTTCAACCTCATAGATTACCATTCTCTTCGTAAAATCGAGGACGAGGTGGTACAAACAGTTATCCTAGTACTATCTCGAACATGATAGCAGGTCGCACTGTTAGTTCGATTGGTCCTCCGATACTATTTTGACTTAAATCTAACATCAACTGTACACGCATGTGTTTTTGTGGGTGCAGGAAAAGATGACAACTATTCAAATATGAGTATTCATATACTATCTCTCCATTTATTTATAATTTTTATTAAATCGTCCACAATCCAAATAAAACCGCAGCTTTTCCATTTTGAGATTACTTGATTCTAAATTCATTATATTCTTTGTTTTTAATATTTTCTCAAGTAAGCATTATTGCTGTCTTTCTAGTATATAATCGGAAAGTAATAATGTAATTATGACTTTTTGTAATCTTACGTAATGAGAATTCATCGATATTTATGGTATTTATAGTTAACAGATCGTACATAAAAATATGATGAGTTTTCGAGAATTAACCCTATCCGAATACCAGAGCCAGATACCAGAGCACTGTACTCCTAATGATTCTAAATATTTTGGAATTAACTAACATGATTTGTTTATTTCATTAATAGTTTATATTAATAAATTATAAAATTTATGCTAGGTATGGAATTCTAGATGTAGAATACTAATATGTATATATAACTGGCGTAAACCTAGGTGCTAGTATTTATCCTGGTACAAAGAGCTGTCCAGGTACCATACTGTTACCATTTTGAAAGTTCCATTGTGCCCGCCTCATTAGAGTTGTCAAAATCTAGGGATAGTCTATCTTCACCAGCCACCCTTGACACAGATTTTTCAGCAGCAAGATAGTTGAGCATAGACAAGAAAAATTAATCATTTAGTGTCTGGTCCAAACTGTAAGGTAGACGCATAAGAACCATCAACGAACATTCAGGTTCTCACAAATAACGAAATCATTCAATACTACCAAATAATTAAATAATTAGATTTAAATATGAATCTGTCTAATCAACTCATTCAAGTGAAAAGAGTCCAAAGAAAAAAAACTTTTATTTTAATCACAAGTGTGTACCAATTTTCAACCAACGTTCAGGAACTTCTATCGAGTTACTATCGAAACGTATGGCTTGGTGTAGTCTTAATTAAAAAAGTTTAAGTTGTCAGCTTATTCCTTCAAACGTTCCAATTGTTGACAGTACAGGTTCGAACTAAGAATTTGGCAGTAAGGAGCAGCTGATACTATATGATTTCTTGCCAATCACACCAAACGTTCAGCAAGACCTCCCTGACCATCAATCCTTGATACCATGTTATGTCGGCTCACTGAGCTTCAAGCACGGCCGTTTTCTCTTTAACTTTATTTTATTGTAATTCAACACAATTTCGACTCTTGAATGGAAACTGATCCCTGAGATTTTTTGGTTTAACTCGTATGGGTCACATCTACCTCCTTTTTATATACACGCTTTTCGGAACGATTTTAAATGGGTTGTGCTGCAATATTTAGCTCCTGTTTAATAACAACAGGCTTACAATGATTATCAAACTCGGATATTTTTATGATTTCATCCACATTTTCAATAATTACAGGATGATTAGAGGGAATTGGAAGCCTTCCAGAGAGTGATACTCCCTTCAGATCAAAGTTAACGGGGCGGAATTAACAAAATAAAAACTGTACTTTATTGGCTGTTGATTAATTATAAACTTTATGTACGTTTTCAGCCGCTTGGCTTGAGTTTTCATCTTTATCAAAGAAAAACTATAAAATATAGGGTATTTTAACTTTACTGGTGTCCATCTTTAACAAAACTAAGTCAGCCATTCATAAAACCGTCAAATAAGATGTTTTGTTACGAAATATTAACTTATACGAACGGATCGAGCTTTTAAAGCACGAGATACAATTTATCAAAACGAACCATTCGAAAAATAACGTATTTATTTTTACTGAACAATATGATAGAAAAGGGGGTAATAAGGTTCGAACACTTAAAACAATTAAGTAATAGAGCTTACCGAGGAGCGTTGAAATGGTGAAGAGCGGCATGGAGATGAGGCCGATGGCAAAATCGGCGACCGCGAGAGAAAACAGAAAGTAATTGCTTATCGTTTGCAGTTGCTTGTCGATTTTGAAGGAGATCATCACCATGATGTTTCCCACCACCGTGACCAGTGAGAGGATCGCCGCTATGGTACCGATGAGGACGATCTGAGTGATTGTGTATGTAGCCTCGTGGGGAGCAAAGTTGACCAGAGAGGTGTTCTCCGTCGCCGGCGACGTGTTCATGTTGTCACGAGGACCTGGTGGTCGCCAGATGTCGCCGCATTTCGCCCTCTTGCCCCCGCAGAAGCTAAAACAAAGCCAACATTAATGAGTATTCTATTTCATTATTTATATTAATCTTGTTTAATTTGAAATAGATTTTTATCAAATATAAGTATTATTAACAATCATAAATTCGGATTCTGAGATAAAAAATTGGGCGAAAAATCTTTCGAGCCCTTCCTATATTTATAGATTAGTAGAAGGATTCTGCGTTATTATGATAAACTAATTGACATTTCGGTATAGGTCTTGTCTAATTATATTTGTTAATCAACAAACTTAAGAATTTTAAGGCCAACAATTTCAATTTTATACATATTTTTAATATTTAAAATTCATGATATTCTTAATATCGCCAAGCAAGAATAATTACTTTATTTTATTTATTTCGGCTTACGGTTTAGCATCAATATATTAATTATACATTAAGAAACTGAAGATATATAACTAAACAAATATTTTGATAACATATATATAATCTTTAGATCTTGTATCATTACCGTTTATCTATAGACCACACTTGGAGATATCGTTAATTATTTTAAGTTGTTTTATTAATATATTATATATTTTATTTAGTTATTATTTAAGTTAAAATATATGAATGGCTATTAAACAAAAAAACTATTATTTTACACAAAAACTGTTTTATTTTACAGAAAGAAAGGGCGACTTATTGAACGGCGATAAAAAGTGATACTGAAGGTTCTCATCAACTAGAAAACAGTCCAACCCGTTTCACTCTTTCACCATACAGGTAGTTTTAAACCAGATGGCCGGATAGTTATAGCCGTATTACCTAAAATGTATACTTTCCAACTAATAGGCTACTCTTGATGGAGCTTCTTCCGTCCAAATATACAATATTTACAACAGATTATCCGTTAGTTGTCAAACCTTTGATCTTTTCTTATCATTTCTCAAACAATATGGCTGTGCAATGTAAACTATATCATGAAGAATGCTCGAATCGTAACAATAGTTTCAATACTTTTTGGCCGCAGAATGCAGCTAATGTGGAATAATGGTAAACATTCTCACAAATAACGATATCATTCATTACTACCAAATAAATAAATAATTAGATTTAAATATGAATATGTCTAATCAACTCATTCAAGTGAAAAAGTCCACAGAAAAAATAAAAAAGAGCAAGTTTTTATTATAATTTAATTCTATAATTGTAATTACAATGTGTACCAATTTTCAAATGATGACTTTTTACTAACACTGTACCATCAAGCATCAAATATCAAATATTTCGACACAATGATTTAGAGATGACTCAAAACAATATCCTTGAGTATCAATTCACAAGTACGTAATTCCACAAAACTACATTTTTAAAATTGTTCTCTTTATCAATCTTCAATCGAGACAACAATCGACTCCAATCGACAACAAATATTAAATCTTTAAAATGAAACTTTGACAGTTGAATAAAGTAAAAACTAACAATGTTCGATACTACAAATGTCTCTGAATTATTTAAGGAATTATTGAACCATCTTTGTACTATATGGAAAACATTGAATTTAAATATAAATGAGATTTCTTATATAAGTAAATTACAGTATTTGGATCATAATAGTTAGTTCTACCTTTATACTTATTAACCAAAAAGATGTATACTATAATTTTTTGATTGTTTCAACAGTAATATCATCGTTGGTGTTAATTTCCAATCGAACAATAACCGGCAATATCCGCCCAACACGCTCATAGCCGTTTAATTCGTCATTTGTTTTCTTTCCCCGGATGACGGACGAATTAAAAGGGCAATCGACGCGCTGCAGGCGGTGCTGAGGCAGCGCGGAGGCGGCGAGGGCGTCCGTTTCTGCATTTTTAAAGTGCAGCCCGACTGGAGTGGCGCTCGAGGCCGCTGCACTTGGTTAACTCAAACGAATCGTTTAGATACACGCGGCCTCTGCATCTTCTTTTTGTCATTCCTTTTCTAAAGGCTTCATCACACTGAGGGAAATTAATATGGATAAGAACTGGATGATTTCTTAATTTTCCTAATATGATTTAGGTTTTCTTCGCGTTTTTTAATGCGAATTTATTCATATAAATTTCAAACACTGTCTATATATATATATATATATATATATATATATATATATATATATATATATATATGCCGTTTTAATTTAAAAAAAAACATGATTACGCCATTGTTCTATACGGTGAAAGCATCAAAACATCAGAACTGATCTCTTTTGATATTTGCCGAATTAGTAAAGATGTCGTGATAGAAGATAATCGATTATACTATCAATAAATTCTAGTCATATTTCATATACCTAACATATAATAACCTATATCAATAGCTTTATTTGTTAACAGTATAAAATCGAAATAATAGTTTGTTATTCCACAAAATGCTTAGAATTACCTTCCTAGCTTTATAATAGTTTATTAAGCATCTCTCGACAATCAAAATTTCTTTGACACGTTATTGGAGAATATGATCCATTTTCACTTAAGCGCTCACTTGCGCTAAATGTGTGTAATAGCAGCGAAGTGCGTAAACTAATTATTTTCCACCATTACATACAATTAATTGACAGCACTTTTACCCCTTTTAATGTTTAAAAGTATATTTTCATCGATTTTGCAACATATGGTCAAGCCTTGTCATGCTGAAGAATAACATTGTTGAGTATTTGCTCGTATTTCCTTATTTTCGTATTCCAGTCATTTTTTGCGCAGAGCTCAGCTCAAATACATCAACTATTGTCGACAGCGATGGATTCATCGAGGAATGCCTTCAAGTCCCTGTTGTCAAGTTTTTTGTCTGTCTAGAAAGCTCCTTGTCTTCGGAGTCAAAATCGCCACTTTTAAAATATCGAAACCAGTATTCACATGCTAAAATCGATGGAGCATGGTAACCATAAGTTCACACTTCGACGAAATGATACTGAAAAATGAATCCCGTAGGTGAAGCTACAACATGAAATTTACAAATGTACCCGATGCGACTTAACATACAGTAAAATCATCTGTTGTAAATCTTTTAAAATTAAAGTATAGGCGTGATATTTATAAAATCATAAAAACACTTATTGTCTCCCGGTGGATTGTTGAAAAAGGGTATACAAACTTTGAAAAAATTAAAATTTTCCCATATCATTTTTACATCTAAAAGGATAGCGTCAAAAGATTATTAAATTGATATATTTAAATAATCCTTGTCTCAGACAATACTATTCATTAACATCAGTCGTCCTTTTCAACATAAATTACTAGATTGTTTGTGTGAAGGACAACTAATATCGTATCCATTGTATGCATATTGCACATCCAACCCTCGCCATTCTATCGCGTCCCCCGCCGATGGTATTTCGGTCAGTCTTTCTAGGGCACCAGTGCACTCTGACTGTCAGATATAGTCGGAAGATGTATACAAAGGATCTGATTACTCTTTAAACCTATCTAAAAGCCTACCCGTTCCGCTCTATCTCGACGTAATCCATCAGGATTGGCTCTCGTCGCAATTTTTGTTGGTTTAATATTAATTTATTTGTTTAAAGTTATAATTTTATTTTATAACTTTTCCGATAATATTAATGAAACTAAATTGGTGACTAAAATAAAATATTTAATATTCCGAACTATCATTAACTTAGAATTTGGATAGTGTGTAAAGTACACGCAAGTAAATGACACATCAAGCTGTTAATTCCCGATAAGCATTTTTTGATTTACATTATTTTGATTTTTGATTAGTACTGAGAGGCAAAGGTTAAGCTCAACGAATGACGAACTTATAAACCACTGGAGATAATGTAATTATGTTAGTTAATAATTATAAAGGAGAAATTTGCAGCATACAACATTAATTTAGTCAGACTTTCGAAAACAAGCCATCACACATAAGAGTAAACAAGGCTACGGGCAGCTTTAAAAATTAAGAAGGGTTTAGTTGCAAAATCAACATACTATTAAATTTCATTTTAAAAGGAAATAATTAAAACGAAAAAGGCTTACAGAGTTACTGAAAGCAATACTGAAAAGATATGTTTTATAAGTACTAAGTATATGAGCTTAAGGACATGAAAAGGTGTCTTGCTTCATTGGATATAGATTCGGGAAGTTTTGGCCACGTGGAAAAATACGGCTGTATCCACCAAGCTAAAATTAATCTAAGGTTCAAGGTATAGAAAAGGTGACATTTAGTGCTCAACTAGTCCGGAAATCAGAGAGTAAAAATTATCTACCTCCAATGTGTACTACGATTTGATTCAAATCCAATTTTTAGTGAAAAAGTGTAGGAAATAATGTGCTCTTTGATAACACTAAATGAGTATGAAAGCTCATTAATGGAAATTCTTAAGACTGTCAACATCAATGTTTTGGACACCGAAAGACCTTCTAGTATTTAACGAATAAAAATCAGTCATCTATATATAAAATCAGTAATCTATATAAAAATATTAAATATTTTTCCATAGGATATTATCGTATTATCCAGATTATATATTTCGGACAATGGCACATGGTCTAACTGGGCAGAAGTTTGTTTCTTTTTAAGATTTAAGATTGGTTGAAAACTATGTCTCGATAAAAAGTTAAAAAGTAATATAAATATATATATATAAATATATATATATATATATATATATATATATATATATATATATATATATAAGTAAATAAACAGCTTGTAGTCAAAAAAGTATAATAAATTAATCTATCATCTAATATATAAAAATAATTTATTATTACTTTTAATTATCAATACATATCTATGTAGCATTAAGAAAGAATAATAATAACACAAACGCTTATTTGTCTATTAGACTTAGTTTATTAGACTAATTGTCTGAGTAATTTTTCACCATTGCATTTTTTTAATAAATTAAATTGTGCTTATTAAAATGTAGGAAAGCTATATGTAGTGCTTCCAATAAAGCAGCCCAACCACATCATCGATGCTATCGAATGCACTCATGCCAAATTCAGTTTGTAAAAGCGTAAAATTCGTTTTCGTTCGTTTCTTCTCGTTTTACTAATTAGCAATACTATAATTCAATAGACAGAATAAGGTATGATGCGTCCGAACATATAACCGAATCGATCTATAAAATTCGATTTGTGTGGATATTGGTCGACACCGTTGTCATATGTTTGCAAGATTATTCAAAACGTTAATGATAATAATCAGTGGTTATAAACCGGTAAATGTTCTTTTGGCGTTTGTTTTGATAAATTTATGACTTTTGTTTAGATTGTGGGATAATTCGGAATAAAAATACCAAAACCATTAAATAGCCAGTGTCCGGAACTGATAGTACACCAGTACGGAAGTACAAAAAACGGCACAATAAAAAGCGAGTGACGAATCAAGATCAACTTGATGTTAGTTCCATTTGAGATCAAATTTATGAATTGTATGAAAACAATGTGCGATTTTTTCGATATAAACACCATTTAACACCATTCATTTTAGAGAAAACTGTTAATCTTGAAAGCATCCATAGAACACTTATGTTAGGTTAGGTTATGCAGTTCTTTGAGGAATATATGTCATCCCTTCATAGCCTGATAGAAAACATAGGATTTAAATGGTGTAAAGATAACCCACGAAGAGGTTTAATGAAACTTTAAGACGTTGCTTTTAAATAAATGTTTTAAATAATAAATAATTTTTAAAAGCTTATTTATCTCAATTTATATATCTAGACGAGACGTAAATATTTCAAGATGGAACATTGGACCACTCTTGACAAAACGCTAATTTTTTTTTTTTTTTTTTTTTATAATTATATACATTGTTACTAGTCGTTGCCGACTAACCTACAATTTGTCCTTATAATAGCTTAAATCTAGGTATATATCTAATAGGACTCATCAGTCCTACATAGTCTCTAACATAATAATAATTGTTTTAACACTTTGAGTTTTTTCTAATGCACCTCACTGCACTACACTACAACACACTACACAAGTTCAAATGGTTTGGTCCTTTTGAGTCTGCGTCCGGTTTTGGTGTTGTCCAAGAGTTGTAATACTTCGAAATTAACATGAGAGTGAAGTCTCTCCTCATGTCTCTTTGCAATTCTTTTAATTTCTTGATTGACAGTCGGTATCTGAAGATCTCGATGTAAATAAATGGTCCGGTAATATCTGGGTGCACCTACGATGCTTCTTAGGACTTTGTTCTGGAAAACTTGTATTAGATTTATGTTGCTTTTTGCGGAACATCCCCATAATTGTATTCCGTATGTCCATATAGGTTTTAATATTTGTTTATATAGAAGTAATTTATTATGTATAGTTAATTGAGATTTTCTTCCAATTAGCCAATACATTTTTCTATATTTTAACTCAAGTTCTTTTCTTTTCTTTTTGACATGTTCCTTCCACCGTAGTTTTGCATCAAGTGTCATTCCGAGATACTTAGCATTATTGCTGTATGGTATGACAGTGTGGTTTATGGTCAATGGTGTAAGCGCGGCCTGTTTATAGGTGAATTGAACATGCACAGATTTGTTTTGGTTAATTTGTATTTTCCAGATTTGGGTCCATTTATTTATAGCGTCAGTAGCCTGTTGTAGGTTTCTGGTTGCATCTTCGCTATTGTTTCCGACAGCAAGAATAGCAGTATCATCAGCAAATGTAGCCATTGTAATGTTTTCGATTTGTGGTATATCACATGTATAAAGTAGGTACAGAATTGGCCCCAGTACACTTCCTTGTGGTACACCTGCTTTAGCTTCTTTTATTGTAGAGTAAGCTTCCTCTTGTTTCACTCTAAACATTCTGGCTGTGATGTAGGATTTTAATAGTTCGGTGTGTTGCTTCGGTAATATTTTCTGTAGCTTATGGACGAGGCCTTTGTGCCATACCTTGTCGAAAGCTTGTGCTACATCTAAGAATACAGCTGAGCATACTTTATTATCTTCATAGGCTTTTTCAATAACATCTGTTATTCTATGCACTTGATCAATCGTTGAATGTTTGGTAATAAACCCAAACTGGTGTGTTGGTATTAGGTTTTTTCTCTCTATAATTGGTTTTAATCTTTTCAAGAGGAGCTTTTCAAATACCTTAGCTATCATCGGTAACAGTGAGATAGGTCGATAAGCTTTTATATCATTTGGTGATTTTCCAGGTTTTGGAACCATTATTATTTCAGCCATTTTCCAAACGTCTGGGACATATTTCAGTCGAAATGCTGCATTGATTAAGTTAGTGAGCTTTATAATACCCTTTCTTGGCAGATTGTGCAGCAATTGCCCTGTTATTAAATCATAGCCTGGTGATTTATTTGGCTTGATGTTTGTTTTAATAACGTTGGTGACTTCTTTCGGAGTTGTTAATTGAATTGTCGAATTTTCGCCGTCTATGTCCGGTAAAGTATGTTCAATTTCACTTTCGTTTGGTTTGAAAGTTTTCTCTAAATGGTCAGCGAATGCTTCTGCTTTCTCCAGGTTGCTGCGTGCCCAACTTCCATGCATGTTTCTTATCGGAGGACTATGTAGACAGGATCGTTTTAGGTATTTAGTGGCTTTCCAGAGCGAATAGTCTGTGTTCTTGTCGTCTGTTAAATTTCGTAGATAGTTATTTATGGAATTGTTTTTAATTTCCAAAATTTCCCTCTTCAACCTTTGTGTTATGTTGTTTAAGATATTCTTATTTTCAGGTGTTCTATTTTGCTGCCATTTTTTCCGTAGTTTTCGTTTTTCAGCTACCATTTCCTTGATTTCTTTCGGGTAATTTATTCCTTTGGTTGAAGTTTTAATTTCTGGAGTGTTATTCCAAGCAGCCTGTTGGATGTCTGCAACGAATTTTTCGGTTTCATAATTTAATTGGTCTTCTGTCTTAAGGGGAACATTTAGTTGAATTCGATTGTTTATTTCTTCAACAAATCCTTCCCAGTCTGTCCTCTTGTTGGTTAATGTTGGATTTTGTTGTTTTCTTATAATGTTTTCACTCAGCGTCAAAATCACAGGTGTGTGATCTGAACTTAAGTCAAAATTTTCTTCAACTTCCATGTAGTTAGTGGTTATGTTTCTAGCTATAAAGAAGTCTAACAGGTCTGGAGTTTTCTCTGGATCGGTAGGCCAATAAGTTGGTTTTCCTGTCGACATGTAACTGCACCCTAGCTCAGCAGCTGCTTTATGTAATTCATTACCTTTAGTTGTCGTCATTCTAGATCCCCATCTTGTATTTTTAGCATTGAAATCACCACCGATTATAAATTTTTCTCCTAGGTTGTTTAGAACATTCAAGTAATTTTCTTTTTTTTGGTTGTATCTTGGAGGGCTATATATGGAAGCTAATGTAACCCTGTATTTGCTAGATATAACAGTTACTGCCGTTACCTGATTTTCTGCTAAACTGAGTCCGGGTTCTTGATGATGGCATATATTATTTTTTATTATTATTGCACTTCCTCCTCTTGCTGTGTTAGCTGGATGAATGGTGTGGTAAAAGTGATATCCTCTAAATTTAATAAAGGATTCCTTTGTCAAATGGGTTTCAGATATTAAGCAAATATCTATTTTTTGCAATTCTAGGAATACTTGTAGGTCAGCGTGATGTTTCTGAATCCCATTAGCATTCCAAATTGCGATGCGGATGTCTTTACTTGCCATTTTTAGTTCTTGAGGCCACCGCCCTATTGTTTTCGAGTTTAAGTAATCTTTCAGAAAACGATTCAATAATCTTTTCCTGGTTGTCCAGCTTTGCTATAAGTTTCAATAGCAGTTCGTTGGTTGTAACGTCTTCTTTTTTTGTTTCTTTTTGAGCGGTTTGGTTTATGCTTTGAGCATAGGTCATTTCATCGTTGACTTCGTTGTACATTTTTGGTTGTTTATTTTGAGTCACTGTTTTTTGCTCTTTAGCCTGACTGATTTTATTTCTTCTCTCTTGGAATGTTTTCGCAACTACGCATCCTCTGTAGCTTGCTGGATGCGCTTCATTGCAATTCGCACATTTCGCTTTTGTTCCTTTGGGTTTTTTGCATTCTCCCGTGATGTGTTTTCCTGAGCATTTTACACACCTTGGTTCCCTTTTACAGAATTTTTGTGTGTGTCCATGTAATTGGCATCTCTTGCACTGTGGCACAAGATTTGCCTTTCTAAGAGGTTCTATTTTTACTTCGACTCCTAGAATTTGTTTAATTTCATAAATTGCTTTTATGTCCGTGTTATGTTGGAATGATAACATAAACAGTGGTAAAGGCTTCTTCTGGACAACTATTTCTCCATTGTTATTTTTATTTCGTTCTTTTTTCAGGATATTTGTGACGTCAGTACATTTAAGTCCATTTTTTATTAACTCTTCCACTATTTTAGTAGTTTTAGCTGTCGGTGGAAGCCCTCTTGCCATTACTTTAATGTCTCTGGTTTGCTTATCTTCATACGAGTGCCATTGTAATTTTAGGAATTCCAAGCACTCAGCAATTTTCGTAAAAGTTTTACGACATTCGGCGTTTAATTTGATTTGTCCATTGTTTAATGTTGTTGCTCTAAATAGTATATTATTTGTTTTCATTGTTTCATATAGCAAGTCAAAGTCTGTGACATTACTTACTATAATTGGAGGTGGTCTCGGCACTTTTATTTCTTTATTCAATTCTTGTGCTTTAATGGTTTTTGGTTGTTGTGGTGAAGCTTCAGGTGTATAGTTTGCTTTTCGTTTCTTATTTCTTTTAACTGTTATCCAGCCTACTTCTTTTTGCAATTCTTCCTCGTCTGTTTCATAGTTTACAGGCAATTTGTTTTCAGTGCACTGGTTCACTACGGGAATGCTAGTTGGATTGTATGTGTTTTGGTTTTTTATTAGGAGTTGTAGTGCATCTAATTGTTTTTGCATATTTGTTAGTGCAATTTCCAGATTCCGTCGGGCTGTTTTTTCGTTAATATACGCATTATAGAGAGCTTGCTCATTTTGCGTTCTCTTATGGTTTTCTTGACAAAAGATTTGATTCTGTTGTGCCAGATGAGCTTCACCTGACGTTGAGGATTGTGTTTCCATCTCATTTAGTCTCTGGTTCTCTCTATCAATCATTTTTATTTAATGAATAGTTTAATTCACGTTTTTACAAAAATTTCAGTACCGGTATTTGTTTCAGAACCGTTATAACGCCGCATTTGTGGTACAGATGATGCACCTCCGACCCTTAACAGCCCCCAAAATTTTACCTTTGTTACTTTATTGCAGTGACCATCGTTTTAAACACATTTTCACTAAACATTTAACGCGCAGTTTTAACACTGTTATTGTCGTCACGGTTTTTACTTATTTTTTAAAATCGCATTTGTGGCACAGGTAGTACACTTTCAAATTTATTACACTGACCGTCGCTCCAAACACGTCTTTACTCTACGAAGGTCGAACGACAACAAAACGCTAATAAAGCCTCTAAAATAACAAAAATTGGTGGAAAAAAGTAAAAGCCAAAATAATGTTTCATTAGGTTTGGTTAGTTTTAATATCTTTTAATCATTCATTGCAAATATATTATTGTTCATAGTAGAAACAGGCATGGCTTTATTCCTGGAGCAGAATTGGTATTTTGTCACTCGATAAATATAAATCGAATATTTCTTTTGTGTATTTTATTTTTTTACACTGTACACATGATACCCTGTAAAAAGAAGAAGAAGCATTGTTTATAATAACACCTTTGGACTGGATAAACTTCATCATATAGGTATAAAAAGAAATTGACAATTGGTGAAATTGTAAACAACTGTTACATATATTAGCAATTAACAATTTGGAAAGTGGCTTAAACAGTTATGTTAATCTGATAGTTAAAGTAACAGTAACTGAAAGAAACTAAATATAAGTATATAATTAATATAAGATTAGTATAGAAAGATTTTTGTGTATATATATGTGTGTAATTGTTCAGAATACAATGATTATAAATACAATGATGTATACAATTATTGTATTCAATGAATACAATTAATACTAACTGTTTCATATATGGCAGATGCATTAAGGAGAATATAGTGATTAAATATAGTTTTATGAAAGAAAATGTACACAGGCAGTAACAGAAGAAATTGAGAAAAAATTACAACGATAAGGAAATACAGGAACGAAGGAAAGAATAAATAAACGTAAAAAGATAAATCTACTAATGAATATATTCATTAGATATTTTTAACCTCCTGATCAATGTAAATACAATAAAACAACTCTAGTCTAGAAACAACTGTGCCTCTTTGATTAACTATAGTTTAAGTCCTTCGATAATATAGGCATTAAATGTACTATAATGTTAAAATAAATTATATTTTATAACGTAATTATTATTTCATTATTTGATTTAGATTAGTATCCTGTCAAAGTCAAAAGGTCAAAACTCAAATATAATGCCGCAACATTGCGATGTTGTAAAGTTATTAATTTTGATGACGTGCATTGGCTGTTTTATTGGAAGGACTATATTTAATATCTTTATTACATTCCCATCATATAAGATTAAATATTAATTACTAGTGTGGCATATTAATTATTATTATGCAAGTACCAGCATCTTATGTAAAAAATATTACAATTAATATGTTGAGTGCTGTGCATAAATAATGCCTTATTAAAGAAATATCATAAACAAATAACATCTTCAATATAATAGACTAGTAGATCACGTGTCGATTTTTTTCATATATTTTTATTTAAATTATAAAATAGGGTGAAATGAGCCATGAGCAATAATTTATATACAGACAGTGTTGCCCCCTTATTTTTTTAACAAATCTTTGCATAACATATATTTAATATATTTAAGTCTATATTGCGCTGAATATTCATTAATTATGTGTGGATTATGTTACTAACCTATAAAAAATAATTTTTTACATATCTATAAAATCAGCTCAACACCATAAAATCATAGCTGTACTTGGCCAATAAACGCCTTCAAAACAACTGATAACACAGTTACCAAACTTAATGCGTAAAAGATCGATTGTTCCGCGAATGGTGTGTAACGTGGCACGTTGCGGCCTGCTGTTAGAACCTACAAGTCAATTAGAATATTTAGTTAGCCCAATACGGATTTTCAAGGAAAAAAATTTGCTATTTCAATATCTTAAGTAATACTGTTACCGACGTTAAACTATTGGCATATATCTAAAATAAACCTATAGAATACTCACTCCATAAATCAGATAAAATGCGAGAATTCAGTTTTATTTTGATATATAGTCCGTTCAATAAAACAATGAACTCACGTCATTTAACTTGGAGTTTTAGTACATTTTGCCCTTGACATATAACAAAATTTTAATCTATATAAAATAGTGGAACAAATATAACATTATCAAATATAATTTATTTAACATTAATATTATATTACATTATAACATTATAGCACACCTAATGCATATATTTTTCGAAGGACTTAAACAACAGTTAACATCGCTCATTTTCTGAGTCGCTATTCAAATCAATAATTAAGCTGGTAATTTCCATCTAACGCTTGTTGTCCAATCTATGTAACATGATTTTACGATTTGTCAATTTATTCTTCAATATATCTGTGCAAAAACATATTATGTCTCGATTCTCAATGGTAGTCAGCCTAGCATGAAGGACAATATATTTTCAATTGATTACTAGTAAATATTATGACTAAGAAAACCTAATCCGTTATTCTAACATTTACCTTTTCCGTCAACTTTTGTAGTCTTTATACTATTTTTATTATCATCTTACCTTGAGTGATTCAATGATCTATTTCGACATATTAATATCTTATCTAAATGCATAAATTAGAATATCAAGTCTTCCTTAATCTTATTATATGGTTTTAAAAATTGTATTCTTCTGAAAACATATATATGGAAGTTCCATTAGACCTATTCGTGGGTTATCTGTATACCATTTAAATCCTATCTTTCGCAACAATACATGAAGTTTCCTTTAAACAGTTTTTATACATTTCATAAATTTGATCTCAGATAGCGCTTAAATCAAGGCGATCTTGATTAGTCACCTGCTTCTTATGAGGAAGCTTTTATTTCACCAAATCCAAGATTTTTTTATTTTTTAGAGATATTTTAGTCAGGGTGACTACTAATATAGAGTGCAGATATAACACAGTATAAAACCACAGCAATTTACTATTTAACAGTATCGATATTTAACTCTCTAATGCATTTTACTAGGAAGAGGGGGCCTCCACTATGTCATTCCTGTTCGAAATAACTGATTAGAGACGCAATCAGTTTCTGACTCTGACTATCTAATGGCTTCGATATCTTCAATCAGAGTTATAATAAGTAGCAATTTGCAATTTATCAAAACAAGCAAAGCGCGTAAACAATGTTGGCCAGTTTATGTTCTGTAATTATTATCACTAATGTTTTGAATAACATTTTAGGCATTTGAATCCGACGACTTTTGTATGCTGATTCGGTTACTTATTCGAACGTATTAGAGAGCATTGTATCTTTTTTAACTAGAATAAAATGAGAATGAATATACTGTCTGATTTTATATAATAATTCTTTAGTAGGATAAGTAAACACTTAGACCAAAAGGACCATGGTCCCTAATGAATTGGGAAATATAACATTTTTGTCATTTATTATCTTGAACGTAAACTAGCCTGGCTAGGATTTTCGAACATTTTCTATCAAATTCAATTACGTGATGGCTACTGAAGTATTTGTTCATTCAAATTCAAATTGTTATATAATTGAATTTAAAATGGTTTCAATCATATTTGACATGATAGATTCAAATAATCAATATTTATTTCATTAAAATTAATTTTCGACGAAAATCATCGACCACTTTCGCACTTCTTCGTCATATCGAAATTATGTGCCAAGCCATGATGCATCGATCCGAATAAGTGGCAATCAGAAGATGTTGTCTGGTAAATACCTCGGCTGTGGTGAAAATTTTCATCCTAATTGCAACAGCATATCATTCACAAATCTTGCAACGTGAAAGGAGCTTTATTATGCAAGAAAATGACTGAAATCTATTACTCGTTATTAACGATCATTTTTGCAACAATAAGTCGTTCAATTTGTTGGCAATTGCGTTGTCGTTATTCAAGCATTTGGCGTTGGTATAATACACCTTGCTGAACCCATTATATATATCGCAAGACTTTGTGGTCGTGAATATTCTGCTCTGATATCATGTGGTATCAGGTGGATGGTTCTTCCGGTAACTCACGACTTTTTGCAGTTGCATTGTCGCCACTTTTAATCGCCTGTCATAACACGCCACTGAAACCTTCATATCAACAGCTATAAAAAATATCCAAAATCTAATATCGACCATTAATTGAATTTTCAATAACAAAATCATGCATTGTTATTAATCTTAAAAGCCTAACTCAAATGGTCATAAATGAACCAAATCGCCAAATGCTCTGAGAGTTGTGAACCCATAAAAATCGAAAAATGTTCTACGGTCTTGTTTTGATTTGTGCTGAACAAAATCTATTATGGCCTCAAGTTTACGTTACTACAGTTATTTATCTTTAAAAGTGTCTCAGCACTACCGAGCTATGGAGAGCGATAAAACTTACAGAACTGAAAAATCGATTTTATAAGCCATCAAGCTTTAAAGGAATACAACAAAAAGAATATTAACATTGCGAGCAGCGTTGTTATTTAATTAAAAATATATTGTAACTTAAAAAAATCAAGACTATTTTTTTATTTGCCATTCTTTTCAGGAAAATTTTCATTGTTAAAAATGTATAATATATTTATTGACTGATAATTATAACTTGACATTTATACATGCATGAGTGTATATTTAACTGTGAGGATATATGAGATAAAGACATACATAGAGGTAAATATGGTTGTTCACTAAGCCAAACAAAGTTTAAACTAAATCTGTAAATTACAATACATGACTCCAATCTTACAATGATATTTTTGTAAATGTATTCATCTTAATACTCTATCATTAGAAGAAGAAGAGAAATAAGAAGAAAACAAACTCTAACAAAGTCATCATAAAATGCCGCTATCGATTACAGCTAATGTGATTGAACTGGTTATTTAAATGTTCTGTTAAAAATCTCAGCCATATATTGCAAA